>NW_027212843.1:314166-628333 GCF_030788295.1 Drosophila virilis | reverse complement strand
CAGAAGTTATAAAGCTTCCAGGTCATCTTAGCAAGGTATGTGAGTAAATAGTGTCGTGAAGCCTTATTTCAAACTATTTTGACATTGTTCCTTGCCTGTGCTTTCATTCCTTTAATTTTTGTGTCTAAACATTAAATGCCTAATGTTGTGAAAAATGCGAAAGTATCATTACAATAAGCTGATATAGCAATGAAGGCAAGCGATTACTTTAAATTATAATTTAAATTTAAATAATCCCACAGTTTTTAACATTTAAAGATGGCCAAGTCCCGCAAAGAGTCCATTAAATGGAGCCCATACTTTGAGATCGCATTATTTGCGTTTTGGAAAGAAAACTTTTGCGGTGCTTATGTAAATCAAAGTAATTCGATCATCTGTTTACTTAAAGAAGCGGTACTTTTCCCACTCACATGTTTCCTACAACCGATGGAACACCAATATGGGACACTTTAAAATGTGATATTTCTTAAGCCAGTGGAGGAACATTATAACCTAAAACAGACATGTCTGTCGTCTCAAACTCTATCCACAGTAGAGCATTAAAATCGAGAGTCCCAAACGAGCACAAGCCCCAAACTCAAATTATAAATATATTTGCTTTCAAATCAAAAGAAGCAGGGACACCGCAAGGTCTTAAAAGGTGCGATCGAGGTCCCGCCTAACCGTTGGATATTTTAAACAGCCCGATCGATGACTAATGGACAACTTCCTTTCCTTGTTGCCTACTAGAAAAGTATAACAGACAACCTGGGTGCCAAACTTCAATGCTTCATAAGAGTTTGAAGTCCAATAAGTCCCCGAGCCTGGACCACATAATTTCGTCTTAAATCTCAATACAGGGGATAGAAACATAGCTTGTGTCTTATACCCAAACTCGCAGAGCCCAAAAGATTACTGGCCGATCATACTATCGTGTTATTTGCTAGTAGGTCTCCACCTATGAAGTAAAATCTCACAATTTCAATTCTCAATTTTGCAACAAGCCTATAGAATTGGCAGGTCTACTGGAAGAGCTTTGCGTGCTGTTACGTCGGTCGTAGATAATTCGCTTTTACAAAAGAAATAATCACCGGCGAACTCCCAGGCTTGATCCTTGTTGACCAGTTGCTGATATGTAGAACTGTCAAGGCTTCACTGGGATCGTCGAGAATTTCTAGACTTGTAACTTGTAACCAGAGAAAACGGTTTATTTTCGACAGAATCAATAACGGCAAAAGAGAACACACTGGGTCCGAGCAAAAACACTTTTCGTTCTTTTTTTTCGCACATGTTCTTTCACGACCACTGAACAGAAAAAAAACTGCCGAATTGTCTTTTGTGGATATGCATGTTTTTGTTGTTGATTTTTTTTTTTTTCTATTAATTATTTAATGGGCATTTGCTTATAGCTTTAAATATATACATGTACACATATACATCGTGTCCTCTTTCAAGAAAAGACACTTTTCGCTTCCACTTTTTTCGTTTTGCTCTTCGACAGACACTTATTTTCTGTGCGATCGGCCGAATGTGTTATGTTAAGATGTTACTGTTAGACAGAACAGTGTTTATTGCTCAAGCAAACGCACGAACAGAGTACACAAGCGCAACGAATGAACGTGTTCTATGAAGAGCGAAACCGAATCTGCTTCGTTTTTTTATTTTTGTTTTTTTTGTGTGCAGATCGCATTGAAAATAAGTATGGACTGTTATTTGCGACCTCTGCTTGTAACCCGATAGACGGCGCCATTTTACTTCTCTAATGCAACGGAACAGTCAACGAACTGCTATGCTGTATAGTAGCACTAACTTTACAATGCGTACACGGCACGGTTAATTTTTAATAATTATTTAATTCCAAAAACCCGTAATTTTATAGGGACAAAAGTATTGGTAATTTTCAACATAATGTAATCTTAATAAGTATTATTTTTGATATGGTCACACTTTTCTACGCCAAAATGCAAATCTGTAAGCACTGTTATTTGAAAATAAAACAAAATATAAAAAATTGTTTAAGGATAAATTTAATATTTTTTGCCAAAAAAAAAAGCCGGTAAGAAGTGTGAAACCACGTAGAGTAGCGATAAATTATAATAATTTTACGCAAACACGGCAGATTCTATTAAGAACTTGGCGAGCAATAGGACAGAAGTTAATTAACAATTTGGAGCATAATCCGAAGATTTTCGGAATTTCGGCCGCCCACGAAAGAAAAACCCATAGATCGTATCATCCCAAATAGTATCACAGGTTAAAGAAGAGACATAATTCAAAGCGCAAATGTAAAATAACAATCAAAACTAAATATAGGCAAATATTGCGCTGTCAATTAATTCTTTGCCAAATGAAAACACAATTCGAAATTGAGGCCGAGCTACCTAGCGGTACTTCAAATTCGAAGAAATTTGAATGCGTGAGTCATTGATATGCAGTGTACGAATGCCTACTAAGCGACTTTGCGTTTTAAAAGTTCACATCTTCCATAATTTAGAGTATTTTGCAATGCCTGGTCAACGAGTTAACGAAAATCTAATTCAATAAGTTTATTTCCACTACCACAAGGGGAAATCGGCTAAAGAATTGGCGGAAATGTTCTCAATTAAGCTAAGAAGTATTCATAATATTATAAGCCGCGCCAAAAAAGGAAATAGGTTGGAACTTAAGCACTCCGGAGGCAGACCTGCGAAGCTCACTAAACGCGATCATGCAAAAATTTTAAAACAGATTAACGATCAACCTTAAACTAGCCTCCGACAATTGGACTTTAAAAATGACTGCAATAAGACAGTGAGCCACGAGACAAAACGTAAAGTCTTAAAAGTGCATAAATACTCCTAGGAAGAAGCCACTAGTGTCCGCTGTAGATATTCGGATGCGGCTTAATTTTTCTATTGCCAATGTCAACAAGCTCACAGAGTACTGGGATGACGTTATTTTTTGCGACGAGACTAAAATAATGTTATATTATCATGACGGACCCAGCAAAGTTTAAAGAACGTCCACTCCAACTCTGGAACAAAAGAATATAAAACCAACAGTAAAGTTTGGCAAGCTGTCTGTAATGGTGTGGGGCTGTATATCGTCGAAAGGTGTTGGTGAGCTGCTCATTTTCAATGATGTGATGACGAAAGAGTTTTTCTTGGAAAGAATGAATTGTCAAGGAGTGCAATAAAGTTTGGCTTTGCAGACCCCCAAAACCCCAATAAACAGAGATAGAAGTTTTATCAGGACAATGACCAGAAATATACACAAATAATTTTTGTAAATGTCTTGGCTACCGTATAATTGCAGTAAAGTCATTGACACCGCTGCCCAGAGTCCTGACTTAAACCCAATTGAAAATTTATGGGCTTTCCTGAAGAAGCGCGTGGGGAAACGGAGCCCAACTTATAAAAACACTCTCATCAAGGCCATTCAGGAAGAATGGATAAAAATACCCGAAATGTATGACCTGCATAACCTTATTCAGTCAATGTCTCGACGTCTGCGGGCTGTAATGGATGCTAATGGCCAATATACCAAATATTAGTACTACAAAAGCTACAGTTTCCCAAATTCAGTTATGTATATAGTAATAGTTTGCATTTTGCAAAGAATTAATTGACAGCGCAATATTTGCCTAATTTAAGTTTTAACTGTTATTTTTACATTTGCGTTATGAAATTTGTTATGCTTGTGCCTTATATATAAAAAGAAGAATAATAAGAAGAAATAGTTTAAATCGGTAAAATATAAGTTTAGAAATGCATTTGTCTGCTGATTTTCATTTTGCTAGTAATTGACAAACTGTGTATGCAGTGATGCTGTAATGCTGAAAAAAATATTTATGGTTTGGTTTTATAAATCGCTTTTAATAACCTTACGTCGCCTAACGAGCTCTCTGGGGTGATCAGAGGCGATAAGATGTTTTACTTTTTTTTTTGTTTAATTTGCACCATTGTATAGTATATCTTCCTAGTTATGCACTTGCCTATTTGTTAATTTTATAGAGAGGTCGGCAGACGCAATTGAGTTTGGGGTCGCTCCCTTCCCATCACCGACAGTACTTATACATTTCCTCAATAAATTTGAAAAAGTAAATATATAAAATAATCTATATCGAATATTTTGTGACACAAGCAAATATTTGAAATTTAAAAATTACAAAAAAAATGCATCTCGATTGTAGGTGGAGCTGCCTCTGGATTGAGTCTGTAGGCTGCTGCTCGCCTCTTGCCAAGTATTTCAATTCAAGCCCGAAATCATAAAAAGGAAGGGCGCCTGTCAGACGCGTGCCAATGATGAATTTTCTTTTGCGCCCATGATTTGCCCATTTACACACATTTGGGTGTGTGTGTGTGTGTGATTAGCGCTCGAAATACAAAAATCACAAAAACTTCAAATTTTGTCAAATTTGCACGGGACAGACACACAGACAACCAACAGGCACACAAACGCATAAGTGCTCTACTCATATACAAAATATGCAAGTATGCATGAATTGCAAGTCCACAATAAGCTTAGATACCTTTACCAACGATAACGAGCTAAAATGTAAGAATTTCACAACGATGTGGCAAACCCTTTCATTATTTCATTTCATTTCATTATTTCATAAAATTTAAAATCTAAATATTTTTAAAAGTTTAAAAAGTCTGGTTCGTGTACAGACTTGGCTAAATATTCCATAACCAAGTCGAACTTCTTTCTGCTTAATTCTCAATGCTATGAGAATTATCTAACTCGTTGTAAAAGGCAAATTACCCAAAATCCGAGACAGATTTATAATTTTGTAAACTTGAAGCGTAAATCTTCAAGTTTGGGATGGATAAAACTAGCAATGACACTGATTCTTACTTACTGACACTGAACTCTTTAGTCTGTCCTAGTACTAATTCTTACCCTTTTACTATTTTTTTCGCTAGTTCAATACCTCCTCCCATTATTTCACACTCCTCTCTCCTATTAGCTATAAACTCTTTAAAATCTTCTTACTCTCCTGGGCCGGACAATATTCCTAGTTGTCTACTCAAGGAGTGCAGTTCTTCCCTTCTTTATCCACTGCTAAAGCTTTTTAATCTATCCCTTGAAACTTCTGTCTTTCCATCTCTCTGGAAAGAATCTTATATACAAGAAAGTCGGGAAGTCTGATATACAAAATTACAGGGGCATTGCAAAACTGTCCGCTATTCCTAAATTATTTGAAAAATTAATCACTTCTAATTTGCAGCATTTCTGCAAATCAGTTGTTTCCCCTGTTCAACATGGATTCGTAAAGAATCGGTCAACTTCGACCAATCTGCTTGAGTTTACGTCCTTGGCAAAAAAAGCTTTCCTTTCGAAAATGCAAACTGATGTCATTTACACTGACTTCAGTAAGGCGTTTGACTCTGTGCACCATGACATTTTACTTTTTAAACTTGACCGAATAGGTTTCCCTCTGTCCCTTTTACTTTGGATTAATTCTTATTTAAAAGGTAGGACCCAAAGAGTAATACTGAGGTTGACTACCTCTAAAAGGGTTCACGTTACTTCTGGTGTTCCTCAAGGTAGTCATCTTGGACCTTTACTCTTTACTCTTATTATAAATGATCTCCCCTCTGTATATTACATACCCGGGTACTCATGTATGCGAACGATGTCAAACTTTTTCTATCATACAATAATCCCATACATCATTCTCGTCTACAAGACGATTTGAACGCTATGCAACTTTGTTGTTCGGCCAATCAATTGCATCTAAATTGTTCAAAGTGTATGTTTATGACATTTAATCGTACTACTCCTTATCTTGTCAGTTATACAATCGACAATATCCCTTTGCAACATATACTAACAGTTAAGGATCTTGGCATTATTTTTGATTTTAAACTCTGTTTCAATCTTCACATAGATACCATCGGTAATGAGGCAAAAGGTGTACTTGGATTCATTAAACGATGGTCTAAATAGTTTAACGATCCTTTTATAACAAAACTTCTGTACATCTCTCATGTTCGCCCTATCCTTGAATACTGCTCTTGCATCTGGTCTCCGCAGTATAAGAATAGCCAGGATCGAATTGAAGCAATTGCTGCTTTTTGCCTTACGAGGTTTAAATTGGGAACTTAATCGTCGGTTGCGATCCTACTCCAGCAGACTGCTTCTTGTCAACCTTCCGTCTTTAACCAACCGTAGGACAATTCTCGGTGTTGTCCTTCGACATAAGTTGATTATTGGCGACATAGATTCTCCTTTTCTGCTAGGGCGTCTTTAATTCTCTGTTCCGGCTAGACCAACCAGAAATTATCGCCCCTTATTCCTATATACGTTCACAACAGACTACCCTATGCACAATCCTTTTCGCGTGCTATGTAAAAACTATAATAGTTTGCATCACGTTTTCTCTTCCGAACTTTCTCTACCCCTAATAAAATCGTTGCTTTCAGGATACCTTCGGAAAGTCGCTGACCATTCCCAGCTATGAGCAGGGGCATAGCTTGTCGGACAGGCTGAAAAATTTTCCCCCACCGGGTCGGTGATTTCCCATTACTTTTCTCTTTGTCCTATCTACTTAACACTCTTTATTTAACTTACATTGCTTAACTTTATTAACAATCTTCTTACTTTCTTTTTTCCTATTTATTGTATTTTCTTTATTAATAAAGCAAATTAAGATTATTTTTAATTTTACTTGAGAACACTCTTTTTCCTACTTACAACCTTCTGCTTTGATGTAGGCTCTAATAGCGTCACTGACAAAATTAGCTGTGAAAAGGGGCACAGCTGGCCGGACTGGCAAATAAAACACCTCCATCGGTTGGTGATGCTATTTAGAAAATTGTATTCTTTTACTAGGCTTTTAGCATATAATTATATTATCTTTTGTATAACCTATTGAATAATGAGGAAGACACTCGTTTGTCGACCACTAATAAATAAACATTACTCGTCCCTTCAAAAGGGAAGAGTAACCGACTTTTGAGAAAAATTGAATTTATGGTAACACAGATAGTAAAACCAAAGCCAATTTAAACACTAAGATGAGTAACGCCATACAACAAAATGCTACTATGCAGCTTGATATTTTGAAAATTGAGAACGAAAACGAAATCTGTAGCATTGCGCTCTCACAGCGAGAGAACGAAAAAGCTAAAAATAGAATTTGCTCACAGCTTCGGCTCTATGAGGGCCGTGCAAGCAATTATATTGGTATGCGTGTGAATATACATACATAACAGCATATTTGAATGTGTTGTTATCCACTGCTCTGGCAAAGTCTCTGGCTGGCAAAGAAGCAATTTTCTTAGTTTCTTAGCACAGATTACGACTTACTCAAAATTTCTGTTGATATATGAATGCATTTTGTGTACTGAGGTTGGCTCCGTACAAAAAAATTTGTATTTTTAAGTCGATGCAAATATTTATGTAATTTGTATACCCTTGCAGAGGGTATTATAATTTTGTCGTGAAATGTGTAACGCATAGAAGGAGACATCTCCGACCCCATTAAGTATATATATTCTTAATCAGCATCAACAGCCGAGTCGATATAGCCATGTCCGTCTGTCCGTCTGTCTCTTTCTATGTGAAGTAGTCCCTCAGTTTTAAAGCTATCTTAATGAAACTTTGCAGAACTCCCTCTTTCTGTTGCACGCAGCACATACGTGAAAACCAGCTGGATCGAACCACTATATCATATAGCTGCCATTGGAACGATCGGTCGAAAATTAAGTTTTTGTATGAAAAAACATTTTGTTTATCAAGACATCTTGACCAAACTCGGCATTTATTAGTTTTACTTTACTCTTCATATATATGCAAAATCCTATTAAGATCGGACCACTATATCATATAGCTGCCATAGGAATGATCGGTTGAAAATTAAGTTTTTGTATGTAAGAAACATTTTGTTTTTCAATATATCTTGACCAAACTCGGCATTTATTAGTTTTACTATGCTCCTCATATATATGCAAAATCCTATTAAGATCGGACCACTATATCATATAGCTTCCATAGGAACGATCGGTCGAAAATTAAGTTGTATGAAAAAACATTTTGCTTATCAAGATATCTTGACCAAACTCGGCATTTACTATTTTCCCGGTACTTCTTAGATAGGGGCAAAGCACTATGAGCATTATGAAAAGGTTGGATCTCCAAGGGTATTAGATCTTTGGCGTGCCGAAGATAGCCCTTCTTTATCGTTTATATTTGAAATTATTAATTAAATTATTATTATTTTTAAGTAATACAAAATAAATTAAGGAAATAAAAGTGCAAATTTGTTGTTTTCAAAGATACATTTAATTAATTTTTATTTTTTTTTTATTTTATTATTTTTTGTTCGAATTATAAAGAACAAAGTACGCAGGGAACACCGCGAGGAAGCCATTATAATTATAATGGGGTCATAACTAAATATGACCTTTTTGTCGACTTTAAATGTAATTGTATTTTTTAGCACTCTTTTATTTCTTAATTGGAGAATATAAATAATATTAATTTAATTTAAAGAAATTATGTAAATATTTGCATCGAAGTAGAAATACATATTTTCTGCGAAACCTACCTCAGTACACAAAATGCATTCATATATCAACACAAATTTGGGATAGGTTATGATCTGCGCTAGAAAACTAACAAAATTAATTTCTTGCCAGCTGAAGCCAGAGCAGTGAATAACAACACATACATACATACTTTAAAGTTCTTATGCATGTATAATTCACGCATACAACCGAAGGTGCACGCACGCTATTGGTTGAGACAAGAACTTTTGTCGAGCATACACTGTCCAAAAATAAAAGTGATATTAATCTATAACACATAGATATGTGTGCTATTTTCTTAACATAGCTATTGCGCAAGAAGCGCCTTGTGTAAAAATTATATAAGTTCTTAAATTTTCTTGTAAAATTAATCGTTAATATCTGGGGTAATATATCATTTAAATAAAGCATGCATTTCATGAATAAAGCACAAGCACTTTCCGTCGATCGTAAGTTCTAAACTTTTGTCGCTCAATGTACTTCGAAAACGAAGCGACGCAAAGCAGCACCGACCAGCTTTGCTGAAGGCAGGCTGGCGACTAACTTCGTAGCTCGTGTCAGCATCAGCAAGCCGCGACTTCGGCATTCGTTCGTCTGGTCTTTGGAGTAAGAACAACCAGTCGGCAGGCATGCCGTACGAAGCCTCAAAGGCCAGATGAAAGGCCAGGCTAGAAATTTTGCGTTGCATTCAAATGTATGGGCGTTACTCATCTTAGTGTTTATATTGTCTTTGCTATGACCCTGCTCATAGCTGGGAATGGTCAGTGATTTTCCGAAGGTATCCTAAATGTGTAACGCAAAGAAGGAGACATCTCCGACCCCATAAAGTATATATATTCTTAATCAGCATCAACAGCCGAGTCGATATAGCCATGTTCGTCTGTCCCTCTGTCTGTTTCTATGTGAAGTAGTCCCTCAGTTTTAAAGCTATCTTAATGAAACTTTGCTGAACTCCCTCTTTCTGTTGCACGCAGCACATATGTGAAAACCAGCTGGATCGGACCACTATATCATATAGCTGCCATAGGAATGATCGGTTGAAAATTAAGTTTTTGTATGAAAAAACATTTGGTTTTTAAATATATCTTGACCAAACTCGGCATTTATTAGTTTTACTTTACTCTTCATATATATGCAAGATCCTATTAAGATCAGACTACTATATCATATAGCTGCCATAGGAACGATCGGTCGAAAATTAAGTTTTTGTATGAAAAAACATTTTCTTTATCAAGATATCTTGACCAAACTCGGCATTTATTAGTATTACTATGCTCCTCATATATATGCAAAATCCTATTAAGATCGGACCACTATATCATATAGCTTCCATAGGAACGATCGGTCGAAAATTAAGTTGTATGAAAAAACATTTTGCTTATCAAGATATCTTGACCAAACTCGGCATTTACTATTTTCCCGGTACTTCTTAGATAGGGGCAAAGCACTATGAGCATTATGAAAAGGTTGGATCTCCAAGGGTATTAGATCTTTGGCGTGCCGAAGATAGCCCTTCTTTATCGTTTATATTTGAAATTATTAATTAAATTATTATTATTTTTAAGTAATACAAAATAAATTAAGGAAATAAAAGTGCAAATTTGTTGTTTTCAAAGATACATTTAATTAATTTTTATTTTTTTTTTATTTTATTATTTTTTGTTCGAATTATAAAGAACAAAGTACGCAGGGAACGCCGCGAGGAAGCCATTATAATTATAAGGGGGTCATAACTAAATATGACCTTTTTGTCGACTTGATATGTAATTGTATGTTTTAGCACTCTTTTATTTCTTAATTGGAGAATATAAATAATATTAATTTAATTTAAAGAAATTATGTAAATATTTGCATCGACTTAGAAATACATATTTTTTGCGAAGCCAACCTCAGTACACAAAATGCATTCATATATCAACAAAAATTTGGGATAGGTCATGATCTGCGCTAGAAAACTAACAAAATTAATTTCTTGCCAGCTGAAGCCAGAGCAGTGAATAACAACAAATACATACATACTTTAAAGTTGTTATGCATGTATAATTCACGCATACAACCGAAGGTGCACGCACGCTATTGGTTGAGACAAGAACTTTTGTCGAGCATACACTGTCCAAAAATAAAAGTGATATTAATCTATAACACATTGATATGTGTGCTATTTTCTTAACATAGTTATTGCGCAAGAAGCGCCTTGTGTAAAAATTATATAAGTTCTTAAATTTTCTTGTAAAATTAATCGTTTATATCTAGGGTAATATATCATTTAAATAAAGCATGCATTTCATGAATAAAGCACAAGCACTTTCCGTCGATCGTAAGTTCTAAACTTTTGTCGCTCAATGTACTTCGAAAAAGAAGCGACGCAAAGCAGCACCGACCAGCTTTGCTGAAGGCAGGCTGGCGACTAACTTCGTAGCTCGTGTCAGCATCAGCAAGCCGCGACTTCGGCATTCGTTCGTCTGGTCTTTGGAAAACGAACAACCAGTCGGCAGGCATGCCGTACGCAGCCTCAAAGGCCAGATGAAAGGCCAGGCTAGAAATTTGGCGTTGCATTCAAATGTATGGGCGTTACTCATCTTAGTTTTTATATTGTCTTTGCTATGACCCTGCTCATAGCTGGGAATGGTCAGTGATTTCCCGAAGGTATCCTAAATGTGTAACGCAAAGAAGGAGACATCTCCGACCCCATAAAGTATATATATTCTTAATCAGCATCAACAGCCGAGTCGATATAGCCATGTTCGTCTGTCCCTCTGTCTGTTTCTATGTGAAGTAGTCCCTCAGTTTTAAAGCTATCTTAATGAAACTTTGCTGAACTCCCTCTTTCTGTTGCACGCAGCACATATGTGAAAACCAGCTGGATCGGACCACTATATCATATAGCTGCCATAGGAATGATCGGTTGAAAATTAAGTTTTTGTATGAAAAAACATTTGGTTTTTAAATATATCTTGACCAAACTCGGCATTTATTAGTTTTACTTTACTCTTCATATATATGCAAGATCCTATTAAGATCAGACTACTATATCATATAGCTGCCATAGGAACGATCGGTCGAAAATTAAGTTTTTGTATGAAAAAACATTTTCTTTATCAAGATATCTTGACCAAACTCGGCATTTATTAGTATTACTATGCTCCTCATATATATGCAAAATCCTATTAAGATCGGACCACTATATCATATAGCTGCCATAGGAACGATGGGTCGAAAATAAGTTGTATGAAAAAACATTTTGCTTATCAAGATATCTTGACCAAACTCGGCATTTACTATTTTCCCGGTACTTCTTAGATAGGGGCAAAGCACTATGAGCATTATGAAAAGGTTGGGTCTGCAAGGGTATTAGATCTTTGGCGTGCCGAAGATAGCTCTTCTTTCTCGTTTATATTTGAAATTATTTATTAAATATTATTATTTTTCAGTAATACAAAATAAATTAAGGAAATAAAAGTGCAAATTTGTTGTTTTCAAAGATACATTTAATTAATTTTTATTTTATTTTTATTTTATTATTTTTTGTTCGAATTATAAAGAACAAAGTACGCAGGGAACACCGCGAGGAAGCCATTATAATTATAAGGGGGTCATAACTAAATATGACCTTTTTGTCGACTTGATATGTAATTGTATTTTTTAGCACTCTTTTATTTCTTAATTGGAGAATAAAAATAATATTAATTTAATTTAAAGAAATTATGTAAATATTTGCATCGACTTAGAAATACATATTTTTTGCGAAGCCAACCTCAGTACACAAAATGCATTCATATATCAACAAAAATTTGGGATAGGTTATGATCTGCGCTAGAAAACTAACAAAATTAATTTCTTGCCAGCTGAAGCCAGAGCAGTGAATAACAACACATACATACATACTTTAAAGTTGTTATGCATGTATAATTCACGCATACAACCGAAGGTGCACGCACGCTATTGGTTGAGACAAGAACTTTTGTCGAGCATACACTGTCCAAAAATAAAAGTGATATTAATCTATAACACATAGATATGTGTGCTATTTTCTTAACATAGCTATTGCGCAAGAAGCGCCTTGTGTAAAAATTATATAAGTTCTTAAATTTTCTTGTAAAATTAATCGTTAATATCTGGGGTAATATATCATTTAAATAAAGCATGCATTTCATGAATAAAGCACAAGCACTTTCCGTCGATCGTAAGTTCTAAACTTTTGTCGCTCAATGTACTTCGAAAAAGAAGCGACGCAAAGCAGCACCGACCAGCTTTGCTGAAGGCAGGCTGGCGACTAACTTCGTAGCTCGTGTCAGCATCAGCAAGCCTCGACTTCGGCATTCGTTCGTCTGGTCTTTGGAAAACGAACAACCAGTCGGCAGGCATGCCGTACGCAGCCTCAAAGGCCAGATGAAAGGCCAGGCTAGAAATTCGGCGTTGCATTCAAATGTATGGGCGTTACTCATCTTAGTTTTTATATTGTCTTTGCTATGACCCTGCTCATAGCTGGGAATGGTCAGTGACTTCCCGAAGGTATCCTAAGAGCAACAATTTTATTATTCTGTTGTGCACGTAGATAGGAATAAGGGGCTTGGTCAAGCTGGAACAGAAGATTGAAGACGCCCTAGCAGAAAAGGAGAATCTATATCGCCAACAATTAACTTATGTAAAAGAACAGCACCAAGAATTATCCTACGGTTGGTTGACGACGGAAGATTAAGAAGAAGCAGCCTGCTGGAGTAGGATCGCAACCGACGGTTAAGGTCCCAATTTAAACCTCGTAAGGCAAAAAGCAGAAATTGCTTCTGAACAAATTCAATACGATCCTGGCTATTGTTAAACTGTGGAGACCAGATGCAAGATCAGTATTCAATGATAGAGCGAATAAGAGAGATGTACAGAAGTTTTATTATAAAAGGATCGTTAAACTTTTTAGACCATCGTTTAATGAATCCAATTACACCTTTTGCCTCATTACCGATGGTATCTATGTGGAGATTGAACCAGATGTTAGAATAAAAAAGAACGCCTGTATCTTTTACTGTTAGTATACTTTACGAAGGCGTATTGTCGATTCTATAACTGACAAGATAAGGTGTGGTACTATTTAATGTCATAAACATACACTTTGAACAATTCAGATGCAATTGATTGGCCAAATACCAAAGCTAAATAGCTCTCAAATCGTTTTATAGACGATAAAGATGTAGGGGATAAGTGAATGATAGAATAAGTTTCACATCGTCCGCAACCATGAGTACACGGGCCTGTGATATAACAGAGGCTAGATAATTTATAACAAAAAAGAGGTTCTAGTCGGCAAATGCCGACTTGAGAATGTCCTGAACCCTCTTATTCCCACACCAAATAAATTAAAAACAAGTAAGAGGTTCCAGTTGAGAGCTCCCGACTAGGGAATACCCCGAACCCTCTTATTCCAATTCCAAATAATTTTGAAAAAAATTTCCCTTGGGAGGGTTCGAACTCGCAACTAACCGCATTACTTGGTGTCGAGTCTACTCAATAGCCACACCAGCAAAAAAAAAAAAAATACTTTCCCCGGTAGGGCTCTAACTCGCGACAGACCGCACCACTTGCTATGCCTCTACTCAGCAGCCATATTAATATTTAAGTACTTATGAGAAGACAAGTAAGAGCATCTACTCGGGAGCTCCCGACTAGGGAATACCCTGAGCCCTCTTATTCCAACACGAAATATGCACTACTTGCTGTCGACTATATTCAACAGCCACACCAGCAAACAAAACAAGTAATAGGTTCTAGTAGGGAGCTCCAGACTAAGGAATACCCTGAACCTTCTTATTCCAACACAAAATAAATTATTAAAAAAAAAATATCCCTTGGCAGGGTTCGAGCTCGCAACTGACCGCATTACTTGCTGTCGACTCTACTCAACAGCTACACAAGCGAAAAAAAAAATAATAATACTTTCCCCGGTAGGGCTCGACCTCGCGACAGACCGCACCACTTGCTATGCCTCTACTCAGCTGCCACACCAAAAATTAAGTACTTATTATTCAAAGAGAATCCAAAATAGCATTACAGAAAAAAGTCGCAATTATCATACATCTAATGTGTGTGTGTACATGTATACAGAAATTCTTAAAGTTTCGCTAGCTGCCCCATCCAATAGCGTAGTTACATATATGTAACTTTGGTTTTTTCTTAACCGATCGTTATGAAATTTTCTACAGTATATCTTATTGTGCCAACAATATTTGTGTATTCTCAAAAAGTCAATTGCATTCAAATTGTGGCTTAAGCTGGTTGGCAATAAAAGTTGGGTTATTAACTTGATTTTTAGCTCTTTGTCGGTAGCGGGGAGGTGGGTATAAAAAAAAGAAGATAATTGACATATATATAATATTATAAAAGCAACATACCATGTTTGGTGACTCTAGCTCTTATTATTTACCCTAGTTGCTTGGAAACGGAGTAAGTTATCATTTATCGGAAACAAACTCGATCTGCGCAGGCAATAGGAGCACCTACATCTAAAATATGAAGTCTCTAGCTCTTATAGGTTCTGAGATCCTTGTGTTCATACATACGGACAGATAAACAGACAGACAGACGGACATGGCTAGATCGACTCGGCGATTGGTGCTGAGCAAGAATATTTATACTTTATGGGGTCGGAGATGCTTCCTTCTGCCTGTTACATACATTTGTACTTTGCACAAATAAATTATGCTCTTATACCCATTTTTAATGGGTTCAGGGTATAATAACCGTACCAATGTTTTTACAGATTCTGATACTAGAGCTCAAATTATAAAAAATCAATAATTTTCTGGCTCAAATTAATATAGGCAACGCTAAAGTTATAATATCATACAAGCCTCCTATCCACAAAATAGACCTTACAAATGTTATAGACAATGTAAACAAATTCGAAATGGTCCTAAACGTTAAAACAGTAAAAACTAAATTGACCCAACTTAAATTACTTACTGCCAAAAAATATATAAAAAAGGGGCTAGTAGACGGTCTTTGTAGAATAATAGGATGTAAAATATTCAAAGAATATCGACGAAGAATAGATTATAAAAACCATAAACCAACAAATTGTATTATGCAAAGAACTAGCATTAAGATTCAAAAATATAGCTGAGCATATTAACCAAGAACAAGAAGTTATAAACAATTTTATAAAAACTTATATATATATGACCTTAAACGAGGAACACAACGAAATACACTTGTTACCTTATTTATCAAGAAATAATATAAATATCGATATTGCATACAATCATATTTATTATATTGCAGAACGCATCTTGCTAACAAAATTAAAAGTTGTTCCAAAATTTATTTTAACAAAAGAAGAACTCGAAATAATTAATAAACTAATAACCAAAACAAAACATTGTAATAAAACAAGAAAAACATATATTTAGATTACTAATAGCCTCTGTCCACTGGTTTAAGAAATGTCACATTTTCAAACTTCACATATTGGCGTTCGTTGTGTGGCAAAAGTATGGCTTCTTTAAAAAATAGCTGATCGAGTTGCTTTAATTTACATAAGCGCCGCAAAGTTTTCTTTCGAGATTTCGCCATGTTTAACTTCTAAAACTGTGGGATTATTTTAATATTTAATTACGGGGCGAATTTACAAATTTTTTAAAAATGTGACATTTTTTAAAGATGTGTGAGATGTGTTTTCTTATGGGGAAATGCACAGGGCGCATTTCACACATTTTGCAAAAGTGTGACATTTTGCAAAATTGTGACATTTTTAGAAATGTGCCATGTCCGTCTGTCTGTCTGTATGTTTCCATGCGAACTAGTCTCTCAGTTTTTGTAATGAAACTTTGAAGAAGTCCCTTTTACTGCAGCACGCAGCACATATGTCCAAACCAGCTAGATCGGACCACTATATCATATAGCTACCATAGGATCGATCGGTCGAAAATTAAGTTGTATGAAAAAACATTCTGTTTATCAAGATATCTTGACCAAACTCGGCATTAACTATTTTCCCTGCGCTTCTTAGATACGGCCAAAGCACTATGCACTATAAGCTTTATAAAATGTTGGGTCTGCAAGGGTATTAGATCTCCGGCTTGCCGATGTTTAATATACGACTATTCAGAATGCAAATATGAAGAAACAAATCAAATGTAAATCAACAACATCATTGAAGGCCTAAGCCTACACAACCTCCACCTACAAGCTTCAATTTACCCTAGACGGGAGCTCCCGACTAGAACCTCTTACTTGTTATAGTTTACACCCGGTTTGGGTTAACCGCTATAATAAAAGGATTAATATAGGAGTATGATGGATTCTTTCAGCCCGATCAGTTTTATTAAAAAGTGTTACGTGCCGAAGAAAATTAAATAAAAAGAAGTAAAAAGCAATCAAGCTGTTGAAAATAAAAAAGTAAACTTTAAATCAATGGAGTTATACTGTATTTATTTTTAATAAATAAAAAAATTTGAACAAATCTGACAGTGGTTGGTAACGAATCCATGAGGTATCCGATTTTATTGGGACAGGATTTTTAGTAAATTAAAATAAACTGTCGTAAATGATTAGAGGGAAACGTAAAGCATGGAATATGTAAGAAATTAAGAACTAATACGAAGAGAGAAAAGGATTTTAATCAAAACCCTCATTTTCGACCGATCGTTCCTATGGCAGATAATGATGTAGCAATCCGATGTAAATAAGATTTTGCAAAAATGAAGGGAGTATAGTGAAATCTTTAAATAACGACTTTAATCAAAATATCTTGAATGACAACAACTTTATTTTTGACCGATCTTTCCTATGGCAGCTATATGATAAAGTGTACTGATCTTGATAGGATTTTGAATATATATGAGGAGCATCGTAAAAGTAATAAATGACGAGTTTGGTTTTCATGTACCAACTTAATTTTCGACCGATCTTAAAAGGATTTTTCATATATATGTGGAGCATAGTAAAACTAATGAATGCCAAGTTTGGTCAAGATATCTAGATAAACAACTTTTTTTTTATACAACAACTTAACATTCCAGCGACCGTTCCTATGGCAGCTATATGATATAGTGGTCCGATCTAGCTGGATTTGACATATATCCTGCGTGCAACAGAAAGAGGGACTTCTGAAAAGTTTCATAAAGATAGCTTAGAAACTGACAGACTGGTTCGCATAGAAACAGACAGACGGGCAGTGGGACATGGCTATATCGACTCGGCTGTTGATACTGATCAAGAATTTATACACTTTATGGGGCGTTAGGCGTTCTAGGCGTTACACATTTCACGACGAAATTTTAATACCCTCTTCAAGGGTATAATCATGTAAATTAAAAAAAAAATGTAGATAGCTTTGAAATGCAAATACTGGAAATTGAATATGATGAAGAAAAATATGAATACCAGATAGCAGAACGGCTATATTTCAAGAAAAATATTAGTGTGGAATTATAAGACCTATTGAATCTGAATATGCCTCTCCCATAGCCCTAGTTAAAAAGAAAATAGGATATTTAAAAATGTGCGTTATCTTTAGACTTCTAAATAAAATAACAACAAAGAAAGAGTATCCGATATTGTAGATAGATGAACTCTTAGATTATACAGTTAATAAAAATATTTTCTCAAAGTAAGATCTCAAGAATGGATTTTACCACGTTTACAGGCATGAGCATTCAACAAAATACACCGCTTTTACAACACCTCTAGGCCAATTTGAATATCTCCGAATGCCATTCTGACTAACAAATGCAAATGCGGTTCATAAATAAGATATTTAACGATATGATAAAGGAAGGTAAATTAATAGTTTGCCTGGACGATATAACAATATCAACAAGTGATTTATACGATAATTTAGAAATATTAAAAGACATTTTTAAGCGATTAGTTCAAAATAAACTGCAACTAAGAGTCGGTGGTCTAGCTTATCGCATCTCGAACGATAGAAGTCACGAGACAGCCTCTGCTGGTGTTAATGAACCATAAGGTCTATGCTCTAAAATAATTAACGGTAAACAGCCTCCCCTTCTTAGCACGTCTAATGGGCAGGTAGAACGCTTTCACAGCACCCTACTGGCAAAAGCCAGATGTTTAAGGTTTCAAAGAGGTATAGTTGACACGGGCGATCATCGAGTATAACAGCTCAATCAACTCAGTGGTTGAGCAGAGGCCTGAGGACATCTTGCTGAACTCTTCGCCGGAAGGTACCCGCGACGTAGGGGTAGGATAGGAGGTGCCCAAATTTAGGAGAACGACAGGGTTAACCATACCGATCACGCACGGGCACATCTTTATATGGGACAGCCACAGATACTTACGTCACAATACCAACCTCACGGACTACAGGACAATAACCGAAGAGAGTATAAAACTAACGGGACTATTTCCACATTCCCATATGAGGATGTGCACTATCGTAAGGTGAGAAGCCTTAACTTCATGGAAACAGCTCTTAAGGTATTTTATGAAAATATAACTCACACATACGCAGTTGGCCACGCAAGCAATAGACAGATTTCCATAAATTCCGAATTTCCAACTGACCAACAGTGTTAACAAAATTATTAAATTCTCAAAAGATAAGCAGGCCGGCACAGGCCACCTTTTTGAGATCCTAAGCACACGCAACAGAATGATAACATAAATAATATAATTATGCTTACATTAACCCTAGAATTAAATATATGTAATAAGCCCAACAATAATTGATCACTATGACTTAATGAAGATTCTCACTGACAAAGTATCATAAATAAGATATTTAGCGATATAGTAAAGGAAGGTAAAGTGAAAGTTTACCTAGAATGGATATTATGATATCAACCAGCGATTTAGGCGACCATTTAAAAATATTAAAAAAAGTTTTGATGCGATTAGTTGAAAATACTCTGTGGACCTAAGTCTAAGTGTAGTTTTGTACAAAATGAGATAAAATATCTTGGTTATATTATCTCAAGCAATGGTATTAAGGCAGACGGAATAAAACTTATAAGTAATTTTACATTACCAAGCAAAGTGCAGGAGGTATTTCCTCATATTTTTGTAAATTTAGTAAGGACTTCTCAATAATTGCAAAACCTCAATATGATTTTACAAAAAAGGATCGAAAGTTTAGTTTTGGCCCCGAACAATTGGAAGCGCTCAATGTAAGAGAAGTAAAAAGTTCTAGTAGTTGAGTTCCTGACTACGGAATTCCCTTGACCCTCTTATTCCAACACCAAATGCAGTTCGCGAAACGCACTCATTTGAAGTAATAAAGATAAACCTAAAAAAAAAAATCCCTTGGCAAGGTTCGAAGTCGCAACTGACCGCATTACTTGCTGACTTCTCGACTCAACAGCCACATCAGCAAAAAAAAATTGAGAAATGAGCGAATTTAAATAGCAGCACAGAAAACAATCGCAATTGCATCAACTATTTTCCCTGTGCTTCTTAGATACGTCCAAAGCACTAAAAGCTTTATAAAATCTTGGGTCTGCAAGGGTATTAGATCTTCGGCGTGCCGATGTTTAATATACGACGATTCAGAATGCAAATATGAAGAAACAAACCAAATGTAAATCAACAACACCATTGAAGACCTAAGCCTACACAACTTTCACCAGCAAGCTTCAATTAGCCGAAAGGACATCATTCACATGAAAATCACCGCGACAAGCCACATTTTTATAGTTTTCACCCTGTTTGCGTTAACCTCTATAATAATAGGCTTAATATGGGTGTATGATGGACTCTTTCAGCCCGATCAGTTTTATTAAAAAGTGTTACGTGCCGAAGAAAGTTAAATAAACAGAAGTAAAAACTGTCGTAAATGATTCGAGGGAAACGTCAAGCGTGGAATATGTAAGAAATCAAGAACTAGTACGAAGAGAAAAAAGGATTTTAATCAAAACCCTCATTTTCGACCGATCGTTCCTATGGCAGATAATGATATAGTAATCCGATGTAAATAAGATTTTGCAAAAATGAAGGGAGAATAGTGAAATCTTAATTTTCGCCCGATCGTTCCTATGGCAGCTATATGATAAAGTGTACTAATCTTGATATGATTTTGTATATATATGAGGGGCATTGTGAAAGTAATAAATGACGTGTTTGGTTTTTGTATAACAACTTAACATTCCAGCGACCGTTCCTATGGCAGCTATATGATATAGTGGTCCGATCTAGCTGGTTTTGACATATATCCTGCGTGCAACAGAAAGAGGGACTTCTGAAAAGTTTCATTAAGATAGCTTAGAAACTGAGAGACTGGTTCGCATAGAAACAGACAGACGGGCAGTGGGACATGGCTATATCGACTCGGCTGTTGATACTTGTTTGTGGGGGTGGCGTCAAATAAGTTCTTTTCAGGGTGGAAGGAAACCAGTGGTTTTTTGTAGTGTCACTTTATTAGCAAATTAATTCAGCTGTATATAAAGAACTCTGAATTTAAAGTGGTTTTCATATTTTTTGGTTGGAGCTATGGAGGTGGAAAGGATACCATAAGGAGATTGCTGAGCTTAGTTGGGATCGTATTAGTTTATTATTAGTCTCTCTCAGTAAGTGAGTCTGTCTCACTCACTGAGTGAGGACCAGTCCATGCTATGTTCAGACTAGCAATGAACAGGCATGAACATTCTCCCCCCTCCCCCCCCCCCCTCCCTGGCAATATGCAGATTGCTAGGACTCCTATTGCGTGCATGTGCCAGAGAGTATCCATCCAAATTTAGAATTTTGAGCCATCGGCAGACCCCCTTGGCTCGGGAGGATAACTGGTAGAATGATGTCTGGGTAGACGTCGGCGCCGAGTACAAAAGGTACTGGAGATGGGCGGAACCAGTCGTTGTCCGCCCAAACTACGTTGCTGAGCGGGTCTTTCATGTCCGCTCTGATAGCTCGTGTTGGAGTTATGCAATTGAGTTGCGGGTTAGCCATCTCGAGATATCTGAGCTGTCTTGGAGCGTCGCACGGCTGTGCACACTCCTGCGCCAATGCGTGTGACGGAAAGGCCATAGGCCTTTGCCACGGTTGCATTAATGCGACTTACTGAACAACATGGATCGATTACGGCCCGAGTTTCAAGGGTCTTTTCCCCGGTGTCGAGGAGCACTATGGCGGTGGGCAGTATACTGACCCCCTTGTGCTGGAGAAGGGATGTAAGCGACGTGCGTATAGTAGAACGTTTCGGGCTTGGGGGTGATGTGCCGCTGGAGGGCGAGGAGCCAGAATCTCTTTTTGTGGGCCTGTTGGCTGACCGAGAGGGTCGAGCGCTACGGGGATCACGCATGTGGAGTAAGGTGTGGTGATCCTTTTAGCAAATATTGCACTTGGCTCTACTGCGACATGACTCCCCTGAGTGCTGATGAGCCAGGCAGTTGCAACAATATTTGTTAATTAAAACGGCTCGGAGGAGCTTCTCGGGCGTAAGCTTAAAAAAACGATGGCACCTGCGTAGCGCATGGATGCCTCTACACATTCGGCATCTAAAGGAGTTCGTTCCTTGGCGTTGGTTTGATCTCACTGTTGACGGTGTAATGCTGGTTCTCCACAGAGGAGTGAACTGGAGAATAAGATGTAGGAGAGGTGTTATTATATGATGGTTTTGTTTTTGAAAGAGGGATTAGTTGCTTTTAAGGGTTAGTCGGTGGTGTTATTTGCCTCAGTAAGAAGAAGGACCAATTTGGCTATTGATCTTCGGATGACCCCACGAGTGGTAATATATGTGCATATATCGAGGGTACACTGTACCAAGAACTCAGCATTAATATAACAGCAACACTTTGTTGTATTAACAAAACCAATTCAAGTGAGCGTGTAATATGATCGCCCACTTATGAACTACGCTAAGTCAGCAATCCCACGCTGACCATTCGTAGCACATATATACATACATGCAAATATGTACATAAGACTCTCTCTCTCCCGATTATGCTGATAAGACAAAATATGTATGAAGCCGCAACGCTGCTGGCGTAACCAAAAAGCTAAAGTCAAACGGCACAGACGTGCCCGTGTGTTGAACTACTTGAAATCGGTAATATTAACTACTAACTAATGGTAATATCCACTACGCGGACCTTGTCATCTGTGCCTGGGCAAGCCAGCTGGACTCGGCCAAGGCGCCATGCATTTATTGGTAGATTGTCTTCCTTGATAATCACCATATCACCGACTTGGAGGTCCCTTGTAGGGGACTTCCATTTATTTCGCTTATGCAGCTCTTTTAAATACTCATGCTTCCACCGGAAGCAGAATTGCTTGTGGAGCGCTTTGAGTCGCTACCAGCGGTTAATCATAGAAATAGCGTCTTCCTTTATTACTGGCTCGTTAATTGACAGAAGAGGGCCGCCAACTAGGAACTGGCCTGGACTAAGAGCCAATAAATCAGTCGGATCTTCCGACATTGGAGACATTAGCCTGGAGTTAAGACAGGCTTGAATTTTGGAGAGAAGCGTCGCGAACTCTTTTGACACCTGCTCCCCACAATCCGCCCATGTGAGGAGCGCCAGGAGGATTGAAATGCCAACACAAGTTTTGATGGCTGTGCTTGGATAAGATGAGCTCCTTGGTCGCTTGCAAGAAATCTCTCGAATGAACGGATGAGGCTCCCACAAATGTTTTCCCATTATCTGAGTTCATCTGTTGGGGAAGGTCACGTGTTGCTATAAATCGCGAAAATGCTGCCAGAAATCTCTCCGTCGTAAGATCTGTGGTGGCTTCTAAATGGATTGCTTTCGGGCTGAAACAAACGAAGACACAACCATAACCCTTGGTAATTTTGCATGCTCGACGAATGTAGCTCTTAATATCGAAAGGTCCGGCAAAGTCTACACCCGTGTGTGTGAAGGGTCGGGAAAAGGTTGATCTCGCCCTTGGGAGCTTGCCCATAAGTTGGGTCTGAAGTCGCCGACGGTGTATTACACAGACCTTGCAGGAATTTATGGTAGATTTCACCAGGACCTTGAGCTTTGGGTTCCAGTATTTGGCTCTTATGAGGCGCAATACCAACTGATTGCCTCCGTGAAAACAAATGAGGTGGTTAAATCGGACCAGGAGCCGTGAAAAATCACAATTGGCCGGAATGATGATGGGGTGTCGCTCATCATAGCCTAACGAGGTTGACGCTTTCACCCGTCCACAGGATCGCAGAATATCCCTTTGATCGATGAAAGGGTTTAATGTGCGAATGCTGCTTGATCCTTGAATTTGCTTCTTATCGAGCAAACAGCTATACTCCTTAGGATAAGCTTGGCGTGGAGTATACTCGTAAGTAGGAACTGAACTCTCGTAAGTTCTTCATTAAGGAGCTCGGCGGGCAGGTGGATCGCTGGATTTCTACAGCGCTGGATAAAGCGACAGACATATGCGATAACTCGCAATGCCTTGTCGAATATGGAGAATCGTTCCAGAAAGTTATGGAAGGGTAGCTGTGAGACATTGCACTTCACTGCGCGTTGTTCAACTGGCCATTGGTTTTGTGGTAATTGTAACCATTCCGGTCCATGCCACCACAAAGTGATGCCCAGTAGGTCCCGAGGATAAATCCCCCGACTAGCTAAGTCAGCTGGGTTATATTCGGATCGAACATGGGACATTTGCCATTGGTTGATGTTATCTTGGCCGGTTAGCCACAGAGGTAGACCATTTGCATGGAGGCTTATCCAACCAGGCAAGAACAATAGTGGAATCTGTCCCATTGAAATTTTCTCTACTCTGGATGGGGAGCTGAGGAATAAGAGCCGTGGTGAGCTCGGATAGAAGAACGGCGCCACACAGCTCTAAGCGTGGTAGTGATTCCGTCTTAACTGGCGCGACTCTCGTCTATGCTGCGAGAAGATGAGTGGAGATGCATCCGTTTATCTCAATGGGCAAATAACGTGCAGCACCATATGCGCGCTGGGACGCGTCGCAGAAGCCGTGAAACTGCACCTTTGCCTGTCGATCCGTCTTGGGATACGGATCTCTTCGAGAGACGGATAGTCGGTTAGGAAGTTGTGCCAACGTTGAACGAGATCTTCCGGCAGAGAATCATCCCACCCCAGTTCTTGGAGCCAGATCTCTTGCATGAAAATCTTTGCTCGAACTTTCACAGGTGCTAGCCAACCAGCAGGATCGAACAATTTCGCAATCTGTGATAGTACTTCACGTTTTGTAAGCGAAGGAGATACCATTTTGGACGGAGCAAAGAAAAACTGGTTAGTTGTGGCTTGCCATCGAGTGCCTAGCGTTTTAGCGAGGCTGGCCTCTTCGATTTCTTAGAAATCCGCACACAGTAAGTGGTCCCTTGGTATTCCTTTTAACACCTCCTTTGTGTTGGATGTAAACTTTCTCACAAGGAACCCAGCTCTGTCGAGTGCCATGCGGGGTTCTGCAGTGGCTGAAATCGCTTGTTGCTTCGTATGTGCCCCTGCTGGAACTTCATCGACATACATAAAATTTTCAATTAGATTGCGTGCGATGGGACATTGTTCTCGTATATCACGTGCAAGTTGATGGAGGAGCTGGATTGCGAGGTATGGAGCACAGTTTATCCCAAAGGTAACTGTATTGAGTTCGAAGTCGCAAAGTTCTTCATTCTCTTTGCGAAATAGTATTCGTTGGTAGGGCGTGTGTCTTGGATCGACCTGGATTTGCCGATACATCTTAGTCATATCGGCATTGAAAACGTAGCGGTAGAATCGCCACCTTAGTATCTGAATCGTCAGATCGGATTGGAGTACTAGTCCCGTGTGTAAAATATCATTTAGACTTTTGCCATTGGAGGACTAGCTGGAGGCGTTAAACACAACGCGAACCTTTGTTGTGTTGCTGTCGGGCTTAAAAAAGGCATGATGCGGCAAGTAAAAATTATTGGGGTTGCTGTTTGGAGAGACTTGTGTCATATGACCCAAGTCGAAATACTCCCGAATCACGGAGTCGTACTGCGCTTTCAAAGGAGGGTTTCTTTTTAAACGATTCTCGTTCTTTAGAAACTGAGCTAGTGCGATAGATATTGAACGTTTTAAGTCTATGTGATTAGGTTCCCGGAAAGGTAGGGTACTTCATATCTGCAATTCTCGTTCCTTGTTGTTGTTCGGATGAAATTACTCTCACAGAAAGAGTCGGAGCAACGTGCCACATATATTAACACGCGAGCCGCCTGTTAGTAGGGACGGTAGGATATATGCGCCAATCAGCACATCTATCTGCGACCTCTTGTGGAAATTAGGGTCAGCTAACTGGAGTTTTGGCAGAGTTGTCAATAAACTTTGGGTGATCGACCATGATGGTAGATTCCCTGCCAAATGTGGTAGGACGTATGCTGATGCCTCGATTTGGATACGGGGCTTTGAGGGAGAGCCAATAGTGAAATGACAGAGCTTGCGAGGCTGGGCTGCAACAGCTTGATTTAATCCTGATACTTGTGCCCGTACGGATTTGTACGGCAGCTTTATCTGGTGGAAGAGTCGCTCGGAAATAAATGTTGCTTCTGATCCCGAGTGGATCAGTGCACTAGCTGTATAATTTACACCCCAATGGCGAACATATATAACAGCCGTGCTTAGGAGAACACCGTGTTAATTGCAACATAATTGTGAACATTCGTTTGTTGGGATGGAGTGGACTGTATGGATTGATTGGAGGGAGCTGTTGCTTGTGGCATCGAGACTACCGTAGGGCCCAATTGTGAAATGTCACTACGATGCAAGAGCGTATTATGACGACCCTTGCACGAAAAACAAAAGTGTGCACTTGTGCAATCCCTTAACTGATGACCCTTAGTGAAACAGTTCAAACAAAGTTTTTGCTGTTTGATGTAAGTTGCCCGTTCGCTGACGGGCATTTGGAGAAATCGTGGGCACAGACGGATAGGGTGATTCTCCCTGGAACACAATTAGCAGGATTGCGGCTTGTTAGCGACCTTATTCTCAAATGAGTTAAGCCTTCTAGTGGAGCTTCTTTGCGAACAATTCTGGAGAGCGTCGGAGTATTTGCGCTTGGCTTAAGCTCTTCTATCGCTTCTAGAGTGCGATAGTGTTCTAAGAGAAAGGCGTTCATCTGAAGCCAAGATGAGATGTCGTTTTTTCTCGAGATAGACTGTTTCCATAAGGAAAGTGCTAATTTGGGTAATTGGGAGGAACATAGGAACACGAGGATACAGTCCCAGTTTTCTATAATAATTTCGGATATCTCCAGAGCTGTTAAGCAACCTTGAATGGTGCTCTGAAGTTCCATAATTGCCGTTCAAGACTCTTGGAAGATTGGCTGCAGGTTAAAAAGAACCTTGAGCTGGCTGTTGACTAACAATTTTCGGTTCTCAAAACGCTCAGTCAGATTGGCCCAGGCTGATCGGAAGCCATCGTTAGTCAACGGTTACTTCGATACAATCGCCTGAGCCTCACCGATAGTTTTCGCATTGAGAAGGAATAATTTCTCGACCTCTGATAACTTTGGATTATTTATGTAAATTGCGGTAAAGAGGTATCGAAATTTGGGCCAAATTATGTAAGTTTAGCGGCGCATCTCTCATATAACGAGTAACAATTGTCGTACTTGGACTGCATGACTGAAATGGTTTCCATTGAACCGTTGAACCGACCTCGTACTCTTTTTCAACCTTGTCCCATAAGGCTCGCACTTGGTCCCGACGGATCTGGCACGTATAGAGAGACGGGTCAGAGCCCTCAGGACTGTTTATTTTTGCCTCAAACTGACTTAGCCTGTCAGTGACAGCAATAAACTTGATTAAGGCCGCTGTCATATTTTGGGCCGTTTTGGTATTAGCTCGCGTGGAAATCGGACTAGATCTTGTGCTAATGGTTGCCTTAGTGCGTCCGACTGCCGTGGTCAGGGATGTTTCGCTTTTAACTTTGGACGGCGGGTGACTGATTTTTATCAGTGTAATAGGCCTCAAACTAAGAGGTGCCTTAACAATTCCCCTTGGCGTGGACGCAGATGATTCGCTTTAACTTTGGACGGCGGGTGACTGATTTTTATCAGTGTAACCCTTGGTAATTATGCATGCTCGACGAATGTAGCTCTTAATATCGAAAGGTCCGGCAAAGTCTACACCCGTGTGTGTGAAGGGTCGGGAAAAGGTTGATCTCGCCCTTGGGAGCTTGCCCATAAGTTGGGTCTGAAGTCGCCGACGGTGTATTACACAGACCTTGCAGGAATTTATGGTAGATTTCACCAGGACCTTGAGCTTTGGGTTCCAGTATTTGGCTCTTATGAGGCGCAATACCAACTGATTGCCTCCGTGAAAACAAATGAGGTGGTTAAATCGGACCAGGAGCCGTGAAAAATCACAATTGGCCGGAATGATGATGGGGTGTCGCTCATCATAGCCTAACGAGGTTGACGCTTTCACCCGTCCACAGGATCGCAGAATATCCCTTTGATCGATGAAAGGGTTTAATGTGCGAATGCTGCTTGATCCTTGAATTTGCTTCTTATCGAGCAAACAGCTATACTCCTTAGGATAAGCTTGGCGTGGAGTATACTCGTTAAGTAGGAACTGAACTCTCGTAAGTTCTTCATTAAGGAGCTCGGCGGGCAGGTGGATCGCTGGATTTCTACAGCGCTGGATAAAGCGACAGACATATGCGATAACTCGCAATGCCTTGTCGAATATGGAGAATCGTTCCAGAAAGTTATGGAAGGGTAGCTGTGAGACATTGCACTTCACTGCGCGTTGTTCAACTGGCCATTGGTTTTGTGGTAATTGTAACCATTCCGGTCCATGCCACCACAAAGTGATGCCCAGTAGGTCCCGAGGATAAATCCCCCGACTAGCTAAGTCAGCTGGGTTATGTTCGGATCGAACATGAGACCATTTGCCATTGGTTGATGTTATCTTGGCCGGTTAGCCACAGAGGTAGACCATTTGCATGGAGGCTTATCCAACCAGGCAAGAACAATAGTGGAATCTGTCCCATTGAAATTTTCTCTACTCTGGATGGGGAGCTGAGGAATAAGAGCCGTGGTGAGCTCGGATAGAAGAACGGCGCCACACAGCTCTAAGCGTGGTAATGATTCCGTCTTAACTGGCGCGACTCTCGTCTATGCTGCGAGAAGATGAGTGGAGATGCATCCGTTTATCTCAACGGGCAAATAAAGTGCAGCACCATATGCGCGCTGGGACGCGTCGCAGAAGCCGTGAAACTGCACCTTTGCCTGTCGATCCGTCTAGGGATACGGATCTCTTCGAGAGACGGATAGTCGGTTAGGAAGTTGTGCCAACGTTGAACGAGATCTTCCGGCAGAGAATCATCCCACCCCAGTTCTTGGAGCCAGATCTCTTGCATGAAAATCTTTGCTCGAACTTTCACAGGTGCTAGCCAACCAGCAGGATCGAACAATTTCGCAATCTGTGATAGTACTTCACGTTTTGTAAGCGAAGGAGATACCATTTTGGACGGAGCAAAGAAAAACTGGTTAGTTGTGGCTTGCCATCGAGTGCCTAGCGTTTTAGCGACACTGGCCTCTTCGATTTCTTAGAAATCCGCACACAGTAAGTGGTCCCTTGGTATTCCTTTTAACACCTCCTTTGTGTTGGATGTAAGCTTTCTCACAAGGAACCCAGCTCTGTCGAGTGCCATGCGGGGTTCTGCAGTGGCTGAAATCGCTTGTTGCTTCGTATGTGCCCCTGCTGGAACTTCATCGACATACATATAATTTTCAATTAGATTGCGTGCGATGGGACATTGTTCTCGTATATCACGTGCAAGTTGATGGAGGAGCTGGATTGCGAGGTATGGAGCACAGTTTATCCCAAAGGTAACTGTATTGAGTTCGAAGTCGCAAAGTTCTTTATTCTCTTTGCGAAATAGTATTCGTTGGTAGGGCGTGTGTCTTGGATCGACCTGGATTTGCCGATACATCTTAGTCATATCGGCATTGAAAACGTAGCGGTAGAATCGCCACTTTAGTATCTGAATCGTCAGATCGGATTGGAGTACTAGTCCCGTGTGTAAAATATCATTTAGACTTTTGCCATTGGAGGACTAGCTGGAGGCGTTAAACACAACGCGAACCTTTGTTGTGTTGCTGTCGGGCTTAAAAAAGGCATGATGCGGCAAGTAAAAATTATTGGGGTTGCTGTTTGGAGAGACTTGTGTCATATGACCTAAGTCGAAATACTCCCGAATCACGGAGTCGTACTGCGCTTTCAAAGGAGGGTTTCTTTTTAAACGATTCTCGTTCTTTAGAAACTGAGCTAGTGCGATAGATATTGAACGTTTTAAGTCTATGTGATTAGGTTCCCGGAAAGGTAGGGTAACAACATATCTGCAATTCTCGTTCCTTGTTGTTGTTCGGATGAAATTACTCTCACAGAAAGAGTCGGAGCAACGTGCCACATATATTAACACGCGAGCCGCCTGTTAGTAGGGACGGTAGGATATATGCGCCAATCAGCACATCTATCTGCGACCTCTTGTGGAAATTAGGGTCAGCTAACTGGAGTTTTGGCAGAGTTGTCAATAAACTTTGGGGGATCGACCATGATGGTAGATTCCCTGCCAAATGTGGTAGGACGTATGCTGATGCCTCGATTTGGATACGGGGCTTTGAGGGAGAGCCAATATTGAAATGACAGAGCTTGCGAGGCTGGGCTGCAACAGCTTGATTTAATCCTGATACTTGTGCCCGTACGGATTTGTACGGCAGCTTTATCTGGTGGAAGAGTCGCTCGGAAATAAATGTTGCTTCTGATCCCGAGTGGATCAGTGCACTAGCTGTATAATTTACACCCCAATGGCGAACATATATAACAGCCGTGCTTAGGAGAACACCGTGTTAATTGCAACATAATTGTGAACATTCGTTTGTTGGGATGGAGTGGACTGTATGGATTGATTGGAGGGAGCTGTTGCTTGTGGCATCGAGACTACCGTAGGGCCCAATTGTGAAATGTCACTACGATGCAAGAGCGTATTATGACGACCCTTGCACGAAAAACAAAAGTGTGCACTTGTGCAATCCCTTAACTGATGACCCTTAGTGAAACAGTTCAAACAAAGTTTTTGCTGTTTGATGTAAGTTGCCCGTTCGCTGACGGGCATTTGGAGAAATCGTGGGCACAGACGGATAGGGTGATTCTCCCTGGAACACAATTAGCAGGATTGCGGCTTGTTAGCGACCTTATTCTCAAATGAGTTAAGCCTTCTAGTGGAGCTTCTTTGCGAACAATTCTGGAGAGCGTCGGAGTATTTGCGCTTGGCTTAAGCTCTTCTATCGCTTCTAGAGAACGATAGTGTTCTAAGAGAAAGGCGTTCATCTGAAGCCAAGATGAGATGTCGTTTTTTCTCGAGATAGACTGTTTCCATAAGGAAAGTGCTAATTTGGGTAATTGGGAGGAACATAGGAACACGAGGATACAGTCCCAGTTTTCTATAATAATTTCGGATATCTCCAGAGCTGTTAAGCAACCTTGAATGGTGCTCTGAAGTTCCATAATTGCCGTTCCAGACTCTTGGAAGATTGGCTGCAGGTTAAAAAGAACCTTGAGCTGGCTGTTGACTAACAATTTTCGGTTCTCAAAACGCTCAGTCAGATTGGCCCAGGCTGATCGGAAGCCATCGTTAGTCAACGGTTACTTCGATACAATCGCCTGAGCCTCACCGATAGTTTTCGCATTGAGAAGGAATAATTTCTCGACCTCTGATAACCTTGGATTATTTATGTAAATTTCGGTAAAGAGGTATCGAAATTTGGGCCAAATTATGTAAGTTTAGCGGCGCATCTCTCATATACAAGTAACAATTGTCGTACTTGGACTGCATGACTGAAATGGTTTCCATTGAACCGTTGAACCGACCTCGTACTCTTTTTCAACCTTGTCCCATAAGGCTCGCACTTGGTCCCGACGGATCTGGCACGTATAGAGAGACGGGTCAGAGCCCTCAGGACTGTTTATTTTTGCCTCAAACTGACTTAGCCTGTCAGTGACAGCAATAAACTTGATTAAGGCCGCTGTCATATTTTGGGCCGTTTTGGTATTAGCTCGCGTGGAAATCGAACTAGATCTTGTGCTAATGGTTGCCTTAGTGCGTCCGACTGCCGTGGTCAGGGATGTTTCGCTTTTAACTTTGGACGGCGGGTGACTGATTTTTATCAGTGTAATAGGCCTCAAACTAAGAGGTGCCTTAACAATTCCCCTTGGCGTGGACGCAGATGATTCGCTTTTAGTCCGGGACGATATTTCCCGTTTGACTTTAAGGGCTGTTGTTGGAGACGGAGAAGTTCTGGAGGTGCTTGCGGACGGAACTGCTAATTGTTGCTTTGTTTCTTCCCCTTTGCCAATTAACATACTAGGTGGAAGCGATTGGGTAGAATAAACGTATGTGCTCGCTCCTGTTAATAGAAGTTGCGATGCTTAAAAACAAAAAAACACTGGAGTCCCGATACAAGCAAGTAATCGAGCTTATAATTCGATTGCAATTGAGAAGAATTAAAATACTTGTACTTCAAATCAAAATTTATTTGATTTGATAAATTTGTTTATAATTTTATTTGTTTTGATAAATTTACAAATATATAATTATTTATAAAACACAGGAAATAATAATAATAAATTTCGATGGAAATTTTCGAAAATTTTAATATGATATTGCTAATTCTTCGAATGCGGTAGCGGATAGCTTATTTTTACTCTCATGTGGTACTCATATAATACCTACTATCGTGGCTGAGTACACCGTTGACAAATGTGGAACCTGGACGTTAATGTGTAGGGATTTTGTACACTTATCATAAACAAATCGGACTATTGTTATTTTTGATTATAATAATTGTGTTTTTATTGCCACGTCTCGGAACAACAATAAGTATATTGGACTGTGTGCAATTGCATACAAAAAACGTTTAGGCAGAATGTGCAGTTTGAAAGCTGTTGGGTTTTACGTGTGTGTGTGTAAGTATGTATGTATGTATATACGCGCATATGCAGGTTGCATTTGCAAATTATAATTATAATATGTGCTGTATTATTTATTTTAAAGAATATTGGATTGTGCACTAAAATATTATATGTGGACACACATAGTACATATGATTTGTGGAATTGTTTATCGGATGTATGTACTATGTGGTTGCACAAATATGTTCGTTTGCACCATACAATAAATAATAAGTCCAGAAATTGAACTCGAGTTTGTGTTTATTTTTATTAAACATTACGAGATATTAATGATGGTGTGTATTCAAACGCATATTGGCAATTATATTCGGATATGTATGTATATGTATGTGTATGTACAATACGTGTTGGTGAACCCGGTTTATGTTTGGGTGTCGGACCAAGAACATGAATTAACAATATCAATTGGGAAACACTATTGTGAAGCAACTTGTCGGATTAAATGCGTAATTAACTCAACCTTTTTTTTTTTGTTTTATCGTTAGGAGAGTGCACGGGTGCGTACGTATGTATATACAAAAAATTTCGAAGTGGATTTACTCTGTAGTTGGAAGTAATTACCACAAAAATTAACTACACGTTTTTTAGTTTGGATCGGATAATATAAACTATATATATAAACTATATATATATATGTACATGTATATATATACAGAAGATCGCATATCATATTTCTTTGGAAAAAAATATGGCGGATACTGCCGAATATATGTATATAGGAATGAAATTTTGTATTTACTTATCATTGCCAAAAAACTTGTGTAGGGGCGACTGGCTGATAATATCCGGCTCGAAGGACCAATGTTTGTGTCAAAAAAGTTTTTTTCAGGGTTTGATGGAAGGAAACCAGTGGTTTTTTGTAGAGTCACTTTATTAGCAAAATAATTCGGCTGCATATAAAGAACTCTGAATTTGAAGTGATTTTCATATTTTTTTGGTTGGAGCTATGGAGGTGGAAAGGAGACCATAAGGAGAGTGCTGAGCTTTGTTGGGATCGTATTAGTGAGAGAGTGTCTCTCAGTGAGTGAGTCTGTCTCACTGAGTGACTCTCTCACACTGAGTGAAGCTCAGTCTATGCTATGTTCAGACTAGCAATGAACAGGCATGAACAATATTGATCAAGAAATAATACACTTTATGGGGTTGAAGATGTCTCCTTCTAGGCGTTACACATTTCACAACAAAATTATTACACCCTCTGCTGGAGTATAATAATGTAAATTAAAAAAAAATGAATATGATGATAAAAATTATGAATACCAGATAGCAGAACGGCTATATTTCAAGCAAAAATATTAGTTTGGAATTATAAGACCTATTGAATCTGAATATGCCTCTCCCATAGCCCTAGTCAAAAAGAAAAGAGGAGATTTAAAAATGTGCGTTATCTTTAGACTTCTAATTAAAATAACAGCAAAGAAAAAGTATCCGATATTGCTGATGTATGAGTTAATAAAAATATTTTCTCAAAGTAAGATCTCAAGAATGGATTTTACCACGTTTACAGGCATGAGCATTCAACAAAATACACCGCTTTTACAACACCTCTAGGCCAATTTGAATATCTCCGAATGCCATTCTGACTAACAAATGCAAATGCGGTTCATAAATAAGATATTTAACGATATGATAAAGGAAGGTAAATTAATAGTTTGCCTGGACGATAAAACAGTATCAACAAGTGATTTATACGATAATTTAGAAATATTAAAAGACATTTTTAAGCGATTAGTTCAAAATAAACTGCAACTAAGAGTCGGTGGTCTAGCTTATCGCATCTCGAACGATAGAAGTCACGAGACAGCCTCTGCTGGTGTTAATGAACCATAAGGTATCTGCTCTTAAATAATTAACGGTAAATAGCCTCCCCTTCTTAGCACGTCTAATGAGCAGGTAGAACGCTTTCACAGCACCCTACTGGCAATAGCCAGATGTTTAAAGTTTCAAAGGGCGATCATCGAGTATAACAGCTCAATCCACTCAGTGGTTGAGCAGAGGCCTGAGGACATCTTGCTTTACTCCTCGCCGGAAGGTGTCCGCGAGGGTAGGGGTAGTATAGGAGGTGCCCAAATTTAGGAGAACGCCAGGGTTACTTACGTCACAATACCAACCTCACGGACTACAGGACAATATCCCAAGAGCATATGAAACTAACGGGACTTTTTCCACATTCCCATATGAGGATGTGCAGCATAGTAAGGTGAGAAGCCTTAACTTCATGGAAATAGCTCTTAGGGTCTTTTATGAAAATAGAACTCACACATACGCAGTTGGCCACTCAAGCAATAGACAGATTTTCATAAATTCCGAATTTCCAACTGACCAACACTGTTAACAAAATTATTAAATTCTCAAAAGATAAGCAGGCCGGCACAGGCCACCTTTTTGAAATCCTAAGCACACGCAACAGAATGATGATAACATAAATAATATAATTATGATTACATTAACCTTAGAATTAAATATATGTAATAAGCCCAACAATAATTGATCACTATGACTGAATGAAGATTCTCACTGACCAAGTATCATAAATAAGATATTTAGCGATATAGTAAAGGAAGGTAAAGTGAAAGTTTACCTAGAATGGATATTATGATATCAACCAGCGATTTAGGCGACCATTTATAAATATTAAAAAAAGTTTTGATGCGATTAGTTGAAAATACTCTGTGGACCTAAGTCTAAGTGTAGTTTTGTACAAAATGAGATAAAATATCTTGGTTATATTATCTCAAGCAATGGTATTAAGGCAGACGGAATAAAACCCATAAGTAATTTTACATTACCAAGCAAAGTGCAGGATATGCAAAGTTATATTGGAGGTATTTCCTCATATTTTTGTAAATTTAGTAAGGACTTCTCAATAATTGCAAAACCTCAATATGATTTTACAAAAAAGGATCGAAAGTTTAGTTTTGGCCCCGAACAATTGGAAGCGCTTTATGTAAAAGAAGTAAGAAGTTCTAGTACTTCAGTTCCTGACTACGGAATTCCCTTGACCCTCTTATTCCAACACCAAATGCAGTTCGTGCAACGCACTCATTTGAAGTAATATAGATAAACTTACCAAAAAAAATACCTTGGCAAGGCTCGAAGTCGCAACTGACCGCATTACTTGCTGACGTCTCCACTCAACAGCCACACCAGCAAAAAAAGGGTATTATTGAGAAATGAACGAATTAAAATAGCAGCACAGAAAACAATCGCAATTGCAAAGCTATTGATAGAATTCGATGCGGACGCGCACGAATGTGTGCGCAGTATGTGTGGTTTTTCCTTAAGTAATCTTAATGAAATGTTGTACAGCACATCTTATAGTAACATAGAATATTCGTACATTAACAAAAAGTGAATTGGCGATAGCTATAAAATAAAATGTATATAATATATATATACTATTCTAGAAGCTACATGTTAAGTTTGCTCACTCTAGCTCTTATTTTTTACCCACCTAGCTCAAGAAACAGGATTTCGATATCGTTTTTTATCGATTACTACTTACGTGTCAAGCTATCGAATACCGGAAACAAACTTGACCTTCTCATGGACTGAGAAGACCCACAGCTAAAATTACAAGTCTCTAACTCTTGTATGTTCTAAGATCCTTGCGTTTATACATACGGACGGACGGACAGACAGACAGACGAACATGGTTAAATCGACTCGGTTATTGATTCTGATCAAGAATATATATACTTTATGGGGCGGAGATTCTTTCTTCTGCTTGTTGTATATATTTGCACATTTTCAATGGGTTCAGGTTATAATAAGAAAAGTTATTAAATGCCCTAATCCTTGCACTATATGACCCAACACACGAAACGGAGCTTCAATGCGACGCAAGTTCAATACGGTTCGGAGCAATATTATAACAATGAAAAAACGACGTCAAATTTCACGCAATTTTCTACCTATTAAAAGAACGACAGAGGCTGAATCTAGATACGAAAACTTCGGGTTGGAAACCTTAGCATTATATACGCTTTAAGAGGGCTAAGGGTATATTTACAGGGTATTACCTTTACAATTTTAACAGACTCTAATGCCCTAACATTGACCCTTTGTTAAAAAACTTAAGCCCACGAATAGCCATTAGAACTAAAAAATTATGATTTTAGATTGGGACATAGGGAAGGCAAAAGAATGTAGTAATATTATACTTGCAATATCACATTGGACGACAGTCTAGTAATATGTCAAGGCAGAGAAAGACAGCATCGAGTATCTCGGCATTATAGTGACTAAAGATGGTACAAAGTCAGAACCGGAAAAGGTAAAAGCCATTCGGCTATACGCTGAGCCGACTACGGTGTTCGGTGTAAGATCTTTTTTGGGTTTGGCAATCCATTACCACTGCTATATCCAAGACTTTGCGGCCATAGCGAAACCAATCTCCGATATCTTGAATGGAGAAAACAGGTTTATTGGCAAGTACAAGTCTAGAAAGATACCAGTATTATTACACAAGGACCAACGCTTTCCATAAACTAAGAAACATTTTAGCGTCAAAAGAAGTTTTACTAATGTAACCAGACTACAAAAAATCAATTGAGACTGCAGACGCCTAAGCCTGCGACATTAGCGCAGTTCTATCACAGAATAGCCGACCCATTACAAAGATATCCCAGTCTTTAAAATATATATACTAACGAGCGACAGTTGCTTGCATTGGACACTGGGTATTGGGCGAAACTTTCTTTATGGGGTTAGGGATATAAACATTCTCACTGACCATCAGCCTCTTACGTTCTCGGTATCTGAGAGCAATCTCAATGCAAGCACTGTAAAGCGCGCATTGATGAAACAGGTGCCAAGCTTTTCTGTAAGACTGGTAAATAAAATCATAAAGCGGAGGCGCTGTCACTCCAGAACGTAAACACCCTGCAGGCAATTGCGATGAGCCAGAATCTGACGCGGCTACGATTCACAGTGAATTGTCATTGTCTCATACAATACGATTGTATTAGAGGAAGCACGCTTTCCTCCAAAGGGGAATTTCAAATTTTTCAGCGAAAAAAACTCACCACATAATAAGGGCACGCCCTCATTGAAACAATACGGCCGGCATTAACCCAATCGTGGATAATGCATAACACTGTACTCTTCCAGCTTTGGCTAGTTTCCAACCCGTGTTTGTAAAGGTCTTTCTAACTGCGAAGTTTTATTTTTACAAAAACTTTGTAGCCGACGTGCTCGACATCAGTAATAGGAAAAACATCTCTAAAGAATACAATCGAGTCCATAGCGCGTTACAGGAGAATGCGAAACAGCTCATGTCGGATTACATTTCCCCTAAAATGACCAAATTGGCTAACGAGGTTTCCTTGAATTGTAAGATTTGTTAAGTATTGACATATTTCCACAGAAAAAAAATGTATCCTCACTTGCGTAAACAAATGCTCAAAGTTCGGTGGTTCAGCCTATCGCATCTCGAACGATAAAAGACACGAGACCGGCTCTGCTGATGATAATGAACATTTGCAAGTTGGCGCAGCCGGTGTATTTCTGCTATTGAATTATTAGGACGTAAGCGTGATAAACGTACCCTTCATAGAACATCTAATGGGCAGGTAAAACGCTTTCGCTCAGTGGTTGAAAAGAAGAAGCAGAAAACAACACAAATGCGTTTAATGCGGGTTTAGTCACTGCTGGTTGCACACAGCGCGACCCAGTTCCGGCAACATGCGCCTACTGCGGTTGTAACCAGAATGGCAGCAATGCAACAGCCGGCTTTGGGTATGCAAAGCAAATCCCTAACATTTTGACCGCGTTGCTATCCAAATGAACACACCACAGAAGGTGTTAATCTGGAATGTCAATGGCATTTCAAGTACAGTACTACAGTACTAGAGCTGGAGGCTCTAGTACAAATACACGCTATCGGAATAATTTTGCTGTCAGAAACTAGAACCAAGGGTCCTACTTTCCTCAGAATTGTTGGCTTCGAGGCGTACTCTGTACACTGGACTCAAAATCGCTCCGCTAGTGGCAGCTGCACTATCCTCGTCCAGAGTAACTTGGTTCACTTTCCTCAATTGAGAATTGCAAATCGTGTTTACCAATATTCGACTGTGAAAGTCTCCACAGATGTGTGGACTTTGGAGCAGACTATTGCAGGCCAAATGAGCAGACGTCGACTGATGACTTCAATGTCATAATCAGCTCAGCTGGAAGCAGATATCTAGTGGGAGGCAACGGGAATGAACATCCCCGGCAGTGGGGCGCAAATAGCAGCAATGCCTTCAACAAGCTAACAGCCTAGTGCATTGTCAAGCGATGGTTCTGGGCATCGGTTCTCCCACAAGATACCCGTACGGCAGCACAGGCATTCCGTGGTGGATAGACTTCACTATCTACCAGGGAATCCCTGTCCAGCTCCTCCCAAGCGCTGACGATTGGGACCTCCCGAGCGTCCACCTGACACTGATAGTTACCCTGAAGAGCAGGGCCAGAGTGGTTAGCGCAATACCAAGGCTGATCAACTAACGCAGTGATCTCGGTGTATTCCAGAGACAGATGAGTGATAGTATTCACCTCAATACTGATATTGGCACTGGACTGGATGTAGAGGACGCCATTAAGCTGCTTAACGCAAAGACGCGCAGCAGCAGCAGCAGCAGAAGCCAACCCCCCCCTCCCCCCTCCCCCCACCATTTGCCAAGCGGCTCGATAGTGCTGGCAATGGACTGCCTACAGGTATAGCCAACATGCTCAGGATCAAAAGGCGATGCACACGCAGGTTCCAGACTCAGCATCTGTGGGACAAGGCGGAGTGGCAACTCAAGGAGGCCCTTCGCAGACACAAAGACGCATCCTTTTCCAGAAGGCATGGACTATACCCATGACTCAGGATACTCGCTTTGGCGAGCAACTAAACACTTGAATCCCCAACTCTAGGGAACCGTTCCCTTTCTTCGTCGCAACGTAACATGCTGCCTTACAGGCGAAGAGCAGGCTGATACCTTCGCTGACCACTTGGAGGAACGGTTGAACGGATGAGACTACCCGAGCATTGGAGACTCCGCTTAAGATGTCACCACCTATCGGCCCTATCCGCGTGGAGTAGGTGATCAACGTCGTCAAAGTCTTTCCCAGGGCTAAAGCACCGGGCCATGATGGAATATGCCACATTACTCTATAGGCCGATCAGTCTCTTTTGGGAAGACTGACTGTCGTCCGACTTGCTTGGCTTATGGATCAAATGGCCATTATTCCAGATCACCGATTTGAGTTCAGGGGTGGGTATGGTATGGTACGTTGAACAGGTTTACAGAGTGATTAACCATATTCTTAAGGCTTACGACGGCAAAGACTATTACTATGGATTCTTTGTAGACGTTAAGCAGGCCTTCGACCGAGTCCGGATAGATTGCTCCAGAAAATCAAGATGAGTCTTCCCGCCCATTTCTTTCCACTTTTGCGCTCCTATCTAATGAGGCGTAAGTTTGAAGTCAAAGTCAGAACAGTAATCTCTCCGATTCACTTTATAAGAGCGGGTGTCCCTCAAGGCAGCGGACTGGCCCCCTTCCTACACAACTTGTACACGGCAGATATCCCACTCCGGATGACCCACATGAGTTCACCACCCCAGGCAAACACTTGATGGCCACATTTGCTGATGATGTTGCAATATTTTACACCACCCACTGTGAGTACGAAGCGACTGATAGGGCCCAGGAATACATCCACTTGCGTGAGAACTGTGCTAGCAGGTAGAACATCAAGCTCAATGCATATTGCATACCGTACAAATCGAAGACAAAACTTTGCCGGGCGCCGAATGACCGGTGCTGACTGATACGTCAGAAATTCTATAAACAATTGCGCATTTACATAAAAAAAACTTTGGATTTTTCTTATCCGATCTATATGAAATTTTCTACAGTATATCTTATTGTACCATTCAATATTTGTGTATTCCCAAAAAGCCAATTGAACATATCATGTTTGGTGTCGATGTCAAATGTCGATATGGATTCTTATCGATTGCTTGGAAACGGAGTAAGTTATCGATTATCGGAAACAAACTCGATCTGCGCAGAGGCACCTACATCTAAAATTTTAAGTCTTTAGCTCTTATAGGGTCTGAGACTCTCGCGCTTATGCATACGGCCAGAAGGACGGACAAACAGACGGACACGGCTAGATCGACTCGGCTATTGATGCTGATCAAGAATATTAATTTTTGGGGTCAAAGATGCTTCCTTCTGCTTGTTACATACATTTGCATTTTGCACAAATACAATATACGCTTATACCCATTTTCAATAGGTTCAGTATATAAAAAAAAAAAACAATAATCCACTGTTCTAGTTAACTGCATTTGTAAATCCAAATATCGGCTAGCATTATCTTCTGCAGGAGATCGCAGACAAAAAGTTACACTTTGGAACTGTCGCGCAATGTGACAATGTCCAAATGACCCGGTTACTGTAATCGTCAAAGGAATAATTATTACCAATGACGCAATCATACACGTCATGGATAGTAACGGGATCGGCCAGCAAATCTCCGGGACCTATTTGCTAACTTTCATCGACAAGGACTCTCTGAACAACACGATGTATGCTAACAACTATTGGGCTATGGCCCAAGTTAATGTTAAGAAACATCTAGAACGACTCAGTTTATCTTTCATTTACGCCGCAACACAAGAAAAATTACTAAGTAGACGAATCCTGAACAGCTGCACCGACCCTGGTCGTGGTTTTCTTACTCTACATAATCATTTACCTTCTTTGGCGCCGTCTGAATTTAATTTCTGAGGATGGCCTTCATTCAGAGTCGTCCTGTCTTGCACACCCTACAAAGTAGCTGATTCGTGCAACATACCAAACGGCGTAACATAACACAGGCATGCATGCGCCGAGTGACCAAGCTTAGAACGGTCTTTGTGAGGTAGTAAACGGGCATTGACGCCTATTACAGTTTATCAATTAAATTAAATTAATTTGTATATATATGTGCCAAAAAATTAATAAAGTGCAGCATTGAAATATGGAATTGGTAAGGTGCGATAGCGAGTGTTATTTAAGTGTATATAAAAAAAAGAATCTAATGATATTAATTCTGAGTTGCAGAAAAAGAAAACCGCACTAAATCTCGGATGACTGCTCCAGATCTCCGGCCTCTGCCTTTAACCTGCAAGGAGGAATGACTTCCCGGAACTAACTCACAGGTTCGATGCTGCCGATGTCTCGCCGCTGCTGCTCCTTGGGTCCGTCCTTCTGGTTTTACGCCGGGAAAAGATATGCCGGATATTCAGCCTGCGGCCTCAACGTGGATCCATTTGTGCCAGAACCAACTCTTTCAATTTGTTCCTTATTTAATGGTGTTTTCTTTAATTGTTTTTTTTTTTTTTTTAGGTTTTGATTGTTAATGTTTGTGTCGGCGAAACTTTCGGAAACTTAACCAATTCATTTCCTCATTGCCGTGGGCAGCATCGAAATCTGCTTACGTATTCGGAGATGTGAAAATTCTTGTAGAATTTGTCTGTCATTCACGGCAACAAATTCACTGTGAGCCATTTTCTTGAAAATTATAGATTGAATGATTGGTTGGAGGAGACCTTTGAAGAAGTGGCTTGGATCGCTTACTTTTCTTTGGAAGAAGGGGCAACCCGTTCACGGCTGAAGTATCTTCTTTTATCAAAGTATGTGGAAGTATTATTGACCTTCTGTGCTGTATTGCCCGAACGGAAAGCCGTTCTTTACTAGCCTTGTTGGTATCAATTAGCATAATTGGCTTCTAAAGAGCCTCAGACTTTGATAACAGCGGAGAAAAATAATCTCAAATATGAGGTGACAACGCAGTGAACAGTGGAACGCTGGAAACGGATGAACAAGTTTAAATTCGAAACAGCACTTGACCAAAGACAATCTGAACACTAATAGCCTCTGTCCACTGGTTTAAGAAATGTCACATTTTCAAATTTTACATATTGGTGTTCCACCGATTGGCGGTAACATGTGGTTGACGAAAGAACCGATTTTTAAAATAAACAGCTGATCGAGTTTCTTTGATTTACATAAGCGCCGTCTTCTTCCAAATCTCAAAAAGTAAGGGCTCCATTTTAGGTACTCTTTTCGAGATTTCGCCATGTTTAAGTCTGTGGGATTACTCTATTTCTAAATTTCTTATTTATTGTTGCCTCTTGCGTTCGTTGATATATCAGCTACTTATGTTTACGATACTTTACCATTTTTCACAACATCCACAGAAATCTCGATTAATCATCGCAATTTACACATTTCTGAAAAATGTGCCTTTTTGAGAGATGTGTGAAATGTGTTTTCTTATGGGGAAACGTACAGGGCGCATTTTACACATTTGTCAAAAATGTGACATTTACTGAAATGTGTTCAGTGGAAAGAGGCTATAAGATGAATAATACATTTGCATGCGATGAAAAATTTCTAGCCTGTCTTCCTAAACTGACATTTACAATTTCGCTTCTTTTGCGAAGTACATTGACCGAAAAAGTTTTGAACTATTACAGGAAAATTTAAGAATAAAATAACTTGTTCACAAGGCAATAATAAATAATGTGTTAAGAAAATATCACACACAGATTGATTTCACTTTTGTTTTCATTCATCAAAAACTCAAAAAAGAAGGGTGCGCGTCAGACGCGAGCGAATAATGTAGTTTCTTTGGCACCCATGATCAGCCCATTCACAGACATTTGTTTATGTATGTGTGTGTCTATGTGTAGAGGTCGAAAATAAGAAATCCCAAAATTTTGTTACATTTGCATCGGGTACAGGCAGGCAGGCAAGCAACAGGCACACAAGCGCATAAATGCTTCTATTCATATTCAAAATATGCAAGTATGAGTGAATAGCGAGTCCAAAATATTTTAAATGCACACATGGCAACGCTTGGGTACCCTTACGAGCGAGCTGAACTGCAAGAATTTCGCATCGACGTGGCAAACCCTTTCTCTATTTCATATTAGTCGTGCCTTCAAAAGGTTAGAAATGCCTCAGCATTTGAGAACAATTGAATTTGTGCGCAATTTTGCTTGTCAAACAAATACACACACACACACACGTATTTAAACGATCCCTAAACATAGAGAGAGCTGAGAGTAAGTGCGAGCGAGATAAAAGTTAACAGCGTTGCCGTTCTATCGCACAAATCATATGGAAGAGAGTGCGCCAAGCACTATCTTACAACCTTACTCGCGAGTTTGGACCAGATGCCTCCGATATATTTTGTGCCTACTTTCCGGTACTCATGTCCAGTCTATATGTTGTTTGATTAGTGGTAGAACCGAAGATGAGAGTACACCCTATTTTTAGCTTTCTTGCTCTCTCGGCTGTGAAAGCGCAATGGTACAATTTTCCAAAAATTAAGCTGCAAAGAAACATTTTGTTGTATGGCGTTACTCACCTATATTGTTTTTGACTTGACACAATAAGACAAAAATAGAACAAGTTAGAAGAACTCAGAAGTATACCTAAACAACTATTTATGGAAAAAGTTATATTTTGTATACAGGAAAACAGATATTTTAAATACGAAGCCAAGATATACAAGTTAACAGAGGCCAACGACACCAACTCCAGCTGCTGATATAGCACTGGGCCGGATGTGCTTACGAGTTAACAGGGATCAGCGAAATGCAGTTTAACACCAACCACAGATGCTGACATAGCTCAGAGCCAGATGTTCTTGCACGACGGCGCAAGCTGTGCATTCTAGCGGCGGTTGTGAAAAGCACTCAATAGCTTAGGTAATTTTGATCAAAATTTTATAAATATAGTTTTAATTCAGCTTTCACAGAGGCACATATGCCCAGTGGTTCTCGCATAAATTAATTCACTCGCTACGGCGTATCGGCCTAGTGTTTTACCCAAATAATAAAATAATCAAAATAAAGTCCTATAACGAAAATCCGCGAGGACTTCTTATTTAAATCTTAATTGGCGCCCAACGTTTTTCGGACAATTTTGTGCTGTAACTATTTTGTGTGCCGTACAGTGTAAAGAACTAATCTACCAGTATGAGACACTTCGCGCTGTGTAATAGCAATACCCAAACTACCAGTGGAAACAATAAAAGCTGTGCCTGATCTACATCAATTTACGTCAGCGGTACAAGTCCAATAAAAATCCATTTGATACACCGAAACCGCTGGAGCTCTTCGGGCAGCGACTTGTCACCAAGCCAGCGCGCAAGCGGGCTTGGGCAGCGAAGTAAACCAATAGACTTCAGAGAGGGATCATAAAAAAGCATTCGCGACTGCAGCGTGGGAAGCAGAAGTTTTAGACGTAGAGCATACAACCCTTGTAGGACTAAATAAAATGTAAGTGGGCCATTATTTGGCACAAACTTTTTTCAATTTGCGTGATTTATTAAAAAAAAATATTCAAAAATACATAAGTGGGAAATTTAAAAATTGCAGTAATTGTGTTACCAACTTACTTTGAGTAACACAATTTTTTCATTCATCAGCAATTTTCAATAAACTCTCCTCTGTTAGCATTCATTTAATTTACTGTTGTTGAGTTGCCCTTGAAATTGTGTTGTCATTATTGTTAACAGTATAGTCCATGAACAGCTCGTTTCTCAGGTACAGAGACCGCTCTGCGAGGGGATCTGAGTCAGACGAATCCACCACCTTAGATAGGGAAGCCATCCCGCAAAAAATCGCTGACAACAGGCTTAAAATAGGAATGGGGCCTGAGAATGTAGAACTGAGGGCTTCCTTAAACGCTCGGATACAAGAATACGCCGGCAGAATATCTGCCAGTAATATAGAAACACCGCCGGTCCAGGCATTTGAGCGGGTGGAAATCAGAAACGACGTCCAATATAATGAACAGCAACAAAGTCAATTTGAGCAACAGAGTGGTAGGTGGAACAAAGGTGGCGGGTCACAGGAACCAATGGACGTCGATCCATCTGTGTCAAAAATTCTACAACCATCGCAATCACCAGCCTACGATAACTCTAGCGCTCATCAAGCCTACAGAAGAACGGCCACGTCTGGGCATTTAAGCCTGATGAAGATTCAGGTTCGTATGCTAGCTCTGCAGCAGCAGCAGAACAGCAAATTGCCGACGACAATGGTAGCGGGTATGACTCAGACACTCAATTTTTTTGGGAAAGCAACCTGCTGCCCTACCTCAGTAGGAGAGTAGCAGGGATCCAGATGAGATTTCTCATCGACACGGGCGCTTCCAAGAATTATATCAGGCCACATAAAAATCTAAAAGGTGTGTGTCTAATAAATTCTTCCTTCTCTACCCATTCGATACACGGCACCACGAAGATCACCCATAAGTGCCTTATGTCTCTGTTCGGCAAAACTGCCACATTTTTTTTTACTCCCAGACCTGCCCACATTTGATGGAATTGTGAGGCTCGACTTGCTCACGCAAGCAGGAGCGTCGCTTTGTCTTTCTTGTGGCGCAGAAACTGAACAAAATGAATTCCACAGGTGCGCGGATGTTAACTTTACCAATGTTGACTGCGCCGACGCGCCCGATGCTGCAAAAGATGCATTCCTAAAGATGCTAAAAAGCAATCATAAGGCCTTCGCGGTTCCGGAAGAAGCACTTCCCTATAATATATCAGTGGTGGCCACTATCAGGACCACTGATGAACAACCAGTTTATGTCCGACTGTACCCCTATCCCATGGGAGCAGCGGAATTCGTTAATAAAGAGATTAAAAGTCTTCTGAAGAACGGTATCATCAAAAAATCTGATTTCCCCTACAAAAACCCCATTTGGGTGGTGGACAAGAAGGGAACAGACACGTTTGGTAACAAGAATATGGGCCTCGTAATAGATTTTCGCAAACTTAACGAGAAAACCATCACAGACAGATAGCCTATACCTTACATTCCAATGATTTTGGGGAATATTGGCAAAGCTAAATACTTTTCGACATCGGACCTAAAATCCGGCTATCATCAAATCACGCTAGCAGAGCATGACCGTGAAAAAACAGCCTTTGCAGGGGGTAAGTACGAATTTTGTCGACTTCCCAGCATCTTCCACAGAACTGTTCACGACGTACTGCGTGAGCACATCTGCAAATCTTGCTATGTCTATGTTGACGATGTCATCGCCTTCTATAAAGTCGAAAATTCTCATGTCCAACATGTAGAGTGGGTCTTAAAGAGCCTGTGCGAGGAAAATATAAGAATCTCCAAGGAAAAATCGGGTTTTTTAAAGAAAAGCGTAGGTTTTCTTGGTTTTGTGGTAACCAGTAATGGACCTACAACGAATCCTGAAAAGTAAAAGCGATTCAGGAGTTCCCGGAACCAAAGAATATATTCGAGATCAGATCATTTTTAGGACTGGCCAGTTACTATCGTTGTTTCATCAAAGACTTTGCCCCAATTGCAAAACCCGTTTCTGATCTTCTAAGGGGCGAGAATGGGCCAGTACATAAACATAGATCACGAAACATCCCGGTAGAGTTCTCTGAACTTCAGCGTCACGTATTCCAAAAGCTACGCAACATTTTGTCATCGGAAAATGTCAAGTTCAGATACCCTGACTTTAAGAAGCCGTCTGATCTAACGCCAGACACTTCAGCTTCCGGCGTAGGGGCAGTGCTTTCTCAAAAGGGTCGCCCCAGCTCAATGATTTTCAGAACATTGAAAGCTCGGAGGTGAACTACGCCACCAACGAGCGAACTTTTGGCTATAGTTTGGGCCCTTAGCAAGCTATGTCACTACCTATATGGGGTAAAAGACATTAACATTGTCACGGACCACCAACCGTTACCTTTTGCCGTTTCTGATTCAAACCCGATCGCCAAAATTAAAAGATGGAAGGCGCGAGTTACCTTCGTGGCCGTGGTCGATGGTAACAAAGTTGTAGGTGAAAAGGTTAAGTTCCCTTGTCCAGCGTTGGTTATATAGATATTAATTATGAATTTGAAAACAAAGACATGCACTTCTGTTCAGTTTGAATAGTAAATGCGATCTAGTTTATTCGACCAAGTGTCGTTCTTAAGTAGCCTAAGTATTACAACATATAAGAGTGTATGTATAAATGTGTGGTTGCCGTTGGTGGGTTCAACACTGATGAGTTGACGTCTCAAGTGGTCGCTAATGTTGATGTTTCTGCATCCTGTTGAAGTGCTGACATTGGTGATTATACAATGTGGGACAATATACTCTGGATCATGTGGTCATCGTCTTATTTGTATGTAGAGGCACGCGACCCCACCAAACGCCACTTCATTCTTTTCCGGGAAAAGAGGCGTCATGAAGTGAGCTTCACTGATCGCACAGCCCTTCTAGATGAACTCCTTGACTTGAGTAATCTAAATGCAGTTTATGCCCTCTATTGCAACCTGCACACACTAGCACAAGTGCAGGATGGCTTAGATCGCATGTTTCCAGGCACAAAATTCTGGCATTGCAAAAACTGAGTTGCAGATGTCTTCAACGTTGATGAACATAATAGAGCATCCACAGAGCAGCTCAAGAAAATATTAAGCAAGTGTTATCAGAATACTATTTCCCTAAAATGGCGAAGTTAGTTAAAGAAATTACGGAAAGTTGTAAAATCTGCTCAGCAGGCAAATACGATAGGCAACCGAAAAGACAAGATCTGGGAGAAATTCCGATCCCTAAGACTCCTGGGGAATTTCTACACATTGATATTTTTTCCACGGACAAAACATTTTTTTTTGACCTGTGGTTATAAATTCTCTAAATTTGCAGTCGTACAACCAATTCAGTCGCGCACTATCGGGGACTTAAAAGCTCCACTACTGCAGCTCATGAATTTTGTTCCACGAGACAGAACAATTTATTGCGACAACGAGCCTTCGATGAATTCTCAAACCATAAAGACCCTGTTGTTAAACAACTACGGAGTCCATATTGTTAATGCGCCGGCGCTGCATAGCACCTCCAATGGCCAAGTCGAGCGCTTCCATAGCACTCTAGCCGAGATTGCACGTTGCCCCAAGCTGGAGAGAAACATCAGTGACTCAGTCGAAGTCACAATGCTAGTCACGATTGAGTATAACAAGACAATACATTCGGTCATCAACAAAAGACCTGTTAATGCCCTCCATGTGCCCACAGGCGAACGTAAAGAGGAAATATCAGCAAAGTTAAGGAGTACGCAAGATGCGCTCCGGGCTAGGCTGATCGATTAGTGACAGAATAGTGTCTTTGAAGAAGGCGAAAAAGTAGTAGTCAACAAAAACCGCAGACATGGTAATAAACTCATGCCCTTATGTGAAGAGCGGATCGTGGAGGCAGATCTTCGCACAAGCGTTCTAATTGGAGGGAGAGTGGTCCACAAGGACAACCTTAAGTAAGGCGAGAGCTGAAATAAAACATCGATTCTATGCATTTTGAATTTAACTATAAGTTTCAACATTTGAGCCACAAGACTTCACCTGTATGTTTTAATATTTACGCCACGTAGAGACACGTAGGGAAAATTCTCAGTTGAGAGTACCTGATCCCGTCCCAGTTAATGAAACTGCCTCAGCCCCGTCAGCTCCTGGCCGCAAAGGTAGACCTGCGCGCAATCTTGCCCAGATTGTTAAAAACAATCATTGTGCCTTCTTTAGATCCTCCAACTCCTGTATTACCTGCAGCCCCATCAGCGCCTACTTTAACGGTAGTTGTCCCTCGTAGGCAAGTTTTTGTGTCTCGACTTTCGTCGGACACCACTTCTGAGCAAATCTTCTGCTACCGTGTCAATAACCAAACTAAATTTCTCCATCCCTCTATAAATATCATTCAAAATAAATGTTTCACATGATATGTTCCGAATTATTTGTGATCCCAAAATTTTGGCTTCCACACATGATTGTTCACGGGTTCAAGCCTAAAAAGCGTAACCAGCCTGTCACCCTTCCAGTCCCTTCAATACAGGGTACCATTTCTGCCCCAAAAAACTAACTTCATCTTCTGACCAAATCTTTATTCATTATCATAGTGTTAGAGGTCTCATTTCAAGGCTTAAAAATCTTTTCATGGCCAGCACTTCCTTCGACTCGGATATAATAGGTTTTATCGAATAACTATATACAAAATAGAAATGATCGGCCGACTGGAGGTGGTGGGGTGTTAATTGCCGTTAAAGCCGCTCTCCAGTCAAAACTTTTTATACCCTGAACCCATTAAAAATGGGTATAAGGGTATATTGTATCTGTGCGAAATCCAAATGTATGTAACAGGCAGAAGGAAGCATCTCCGACCCCATAAAGTATATATATTTTCTTGATCAGCATCAACAGCCGAGTCGATCTAGCCATGTCCGTCTGTCTGTCCGACCGTCCGTCCGGCCATATGTATGAACGCAAGGATCTCAGAACCTCTAAGAGCTAGAGACTTTTGAAATTTTAGATGTAGGTGCTCCTAGTTCCCGCGCAGTTCGAGTTTATTTCCGATAATCGATAGCTTACTCCGTTTCCAAGCAATCGATAAAAATCAATATCGATAGCTTGTTTTTTGGGCAATTTTGGTAAATAATAAGGGATAGAGTCACCAAACTTGACATATAGCTTCTAAAATATAATATATATATGCATTTGATGTTGTAGGAAGAGGGTTCAGGGTATCCCCTAGTCGGGAGCTCCCGACTAGAAACTCTTACTTGTTAGTTTTAGTATGCCTACTGACGCTGAGATTGTCTCAGTTAAGGTGTCTTTTTACTACACGGCATATCTATATGCTCTTATGTCCCTCCTTCTTCTGATATTCAAGTTTATATGAAACATATTACTTGTATTAGAGAACTTTCTTTGCACGTGAAGATAATGAACTATTTATGGTGTTGGGTGATTTTAATTTGCGGAACATCTCTTGGTCATTATTCACTGCCGAAAATTATCTAGTGCCCTCAGGACAGCACGATTTTACAGACTGCATGCTTGATCTTTTGTTGTTTAAAATCAATTCAATTTCTAATCATTTCACTAGAACACTTGACCTTGTATTTGTTAACAACAACTTCTTTAGAGATTGCAATGCTCAATTGTAATCCTTTCATTTCGTGCTCATCAGCCAGTAAGCCCCGCCATTGCTTTCGCAAAGGAAATTATTCATTGCTGAATCACTTTATTTATGCAACCGATTGGCATTTCTTATATGAATTGGTTGATATGAATACTGCTATCAATTTTTGTTGATAACACCCTAAACTGCCTCTTAGATGTGTGTATTCCCGAGTCAATTCCTTCGACTACTTCTTTAATACCACCCTGCTTTACTCCCAGATTGTTTCATCTAAAAAATTTAAAATCCAAATATTTTAAAAAGTTTAAAAAGTCTGGTTCGTGTACAGACTTGGCTAAATATTCCATAGCCAAGTCAAACTTCTTTCTTCTTAATTCTCAATGCTATGAGAATTATCTAACTCGCTGTAAAAGGCAATTTGCCCAAAATCCGAGACAGTTTTATAACTTTGTAAGCTTGAAACTTGTTTGCCATCTTCTTTTTCTTTCGGGATTGATACAGCTTGCAATGACTCTAAATCTGCTAACCTCTTTGCTAATTTTTTCCAATTAACTTACTCTTCAGTCTGTCCTAATGCTTATTCTTACCCTTATACTATTTCTTCCTCTAGTTTTATACCTCCTCCCATTATTTCACACACCTCTTTTCTTATGGCTATAAACTCTTCAAAATCTTCTTACTCTCCTGGCCCGGACAATATTTCTAGTTGTCTACTCAAGGAGTGTAATTCTTCCCTTCTTTATCCATTGCTAAAGCTTTTTAATCTATCCCTTGAAACTTTTGTCTTTCCATCCCTTTGGAACGAATCTTATATCATTCCTCTTCACTAGAAAGGTGATATACAAAATTACGGGGGCATTGCAAAACTATTCCTAAACATGCTATGCCACTTTGGTGTTCGGCCAATCAATTGCATCTAAATTGTTCAAAGTGTATGTTTATGACATTTAATCGTACTACACCTTATCTTGTCAGTTATACAATCGACAATATCGCTTTGCAACGTGTACTAACAGTTAAGGATACAGGCGTTAGTTTTGATTCTTAACTCTGTTTCAATCTTCACATAGATACCCTCGTTAATTGGGCAAAATGTGTAAATGGATTCATTAAACGATGGTCTAAAGAGTTTAGCGATCCTTTTATAACAAAACTTCTGTACATCTTTCTTGTTCGCCCTATCCTTGAATACTGCTCTTGCATCTGGTCTCCGCAGTATAAGAAAAGTCAGGATCGAATTGAAGCAATTGCTGCATTTTGCCTTACGAGGTTTAAATTGGGAACTTAATCGTCGGTTGCGATCCTACTCCAGCAGAATGCTTCTTCTCAACCTTCCGTCGTTAACCAACCGTAGGACAATTCTCAGTGTTGTCCTTCTACATAAGTTGATTATTGGCGACATAGATTCTCCAATTCTGCTAGGGCGTCTTCCATTTTCTGTTCCGGCTAGACCAACCAGAAATTATCGCCCCTAATTCCTATATACGTTCACAACAGACTACGCTATGCACAATCCTTTTCGCGTGCTATGTAAAAATTATAATAGTTTGCATCACGTTTTCTCTTCCGAACTGTCTCTACCCCTAATAAAATCGTTGCTTTCAGGATACCTTCGGGAAGTCGCTGACCATTCCCAGCTATGAACAGGGGCATAGCTTGCCGGACAGGCTGAAAAAATTTCCCCAACCGGGTCGGTGATTTCCCATTACTTTACTCTTTGTCTTATCTACTTAACACTCTTTATCTATCTTACATTGCTTTACTATATTAACAATCTTCTTACTTTCTTTTTTCCTATTTATTGTACTTTCTTTATTAATATAGCAAATTAAGATTATTTTTAATTTTACTTAAGAACACTTTTTTCCTACTTATAATCTTCTGCATTGACGTAGGTTCTAATAGCGTCACTGACAAAATTAGCTGGGAAAAGGGGCACAGCTGGCCGGACTGGCAAATAAAACACCTCCATCGGTCGGTGATGCTATTTAGAAAATTGTATTCTTTAACTCGGCTTTTAGCATATAATTCTATGGTATAATCTATTGAATAATGAGGAAGACACTCGTTTTATCGACCATTAATAAATAAATAAATAAATAAAATAAATAAACATATGTCAAAACCAGCTAGATCGGACCACTATATCATATAGCCACCATAGGATCGATCGATCGAAAATTAAGTTATATATCATTCTAGATATTTTGATTAAGCACGGCATTTAAAGATTTCACTATGCTCCCTTCATTTTTGCAAAATCTAATTAACATCGGACTGCTATATCATTATCTGCCATAGGAACGATCGGTCGAAAATTAGGTTTTTGATAAAAAACCTTTTTTGTTTTTTAAGATATCTTGACCAAACTCGGCATTAACTATTTTCTCTGTGCTTCTCAGATACGGCCAAAGCACTATAAGCTTCATAAAATCTTGAGTCAGCAAGGGTATTAGATCTTCGGCGTGCCGATGTTTAATATACGACGATTCAGAATGCAAATATGAAGAAACAAATCAAATGTAAATCAACAACACCATTGAAGACCTAAGCCTACACAACCTCCACCAGCAAGCTTCAATTAGCCGAAAGGACATCATTCACATGAAAATCTCCGCGACAAGCCACATTTTTATAGTTTACACCCTGTTTGCGTTAGCCGCTATAATAATAGGTTTAATATGGGTATATGATGGACTCTCCCGATCAGTTTTATTAAAAAGTGTTGCGTGCCGAAGAAAATTAAATAAAAAGAAGTAAAAAGTAAACAAGCTGTTGGAAATAATAAAAGTAAACTTAAAATCAATAGAATTATACAGTATTCATCTTTGTTCTTAAATAAAAAAAATTTGAGCAAATCTGACGGTGGTTGGTAACGAATCCGTGGGGTATCCGATTGTATTGGACAAGATTTTTATTCAAAGTAAAAAGAGGGAAACGGATAGAATGGAATATGTAAGAATTCAAGAACTAGTACGAGGAGTAAGTGAAACAAAAGTCGAAGAAAAAGAGTAAGAAAAATAAGTAAAGCAAAAACAAGTAAAAAACGAGAAGGATATCTATCTTCGGAAGACCGAAGATCTAATAGCCTTGCAGACCCAACCTTTTCATAATGCTCATAGTGCTTATGTAAAAAGCAGACTGTGTAAGAAGCGCAGGAAAAATGGTTAATGCCGAGATAGGCCTAGATTTCTTGATAAACAAAAAATGATTTTTATTAAAACCCTAATTTTCGACCGATCGTTCCTATGGCAGATAATGATATAGTCATTCGATGTAAATAAGATTTCGCTATTACTCAAGTGCCATATAAATTATTGTGAGTTATTATAATTAGTCGATTGCAAAATTTACAGATTACAATTTACAATTTACAGCGCCCAAAGTTCGCGTTCTTTCTTTTGTCTGGTCCAAGCTTATAGCACATACACCTGCACATGAGCTGCATTGTATGTGCTTACAGTTCATCATCTACGCAATTTTTTCTGTTCTGATTTATCGCCAGTGTGAAAGAAATAATGCAAGGTGAAAGAACAAAAATTATCCAAGTAAGAAGGGTATTGTTCAAGCGAGCTAAGGGTATTGGGAGGGATTTGAGAGAGCAATTGGTGGGGTCTGTCGCGGGTTCGAGCCCTACAGGGGAAAGTTTTTATTTTGCTGGTGTGGCTGTTGCGAGTTGCGAGTTCGAACCCTGCCAAGGGAACTTTTTTTTTAAATTTATATAGTGTTGGAATAAGAGGGTTCAGGATATTCGCTAGTCGGGAGCTCCCGACTATAACCTCTTACATGATTGGCTTGAGCTCGAGAGCGAGCTCATGAGTGGGGGCAAAATTTGGGATCACTAATGATTGGGAAAATATGTGAAACATTAATTTTAGATGGTGATATTTCATGAAGGATAGTGAAAGTCAATTTGGTTTTTGACACGCGAGTAGAAGATTTGCTAGCAATATAGGCTGAAAATGACTCATAAGTGGTGTCCGACGAAAGTCGAGACACAAAAACTTTCCTACGAGGGGCAGCAACCGTTAATGTAGGAGCTGGTGGGGCTGCCTTTAAAGAGGCACAATGGTTGTTTTTAACAATCTGGACAAGATTGCGCGCAGGTCTACCTTTGCGGCCAAGAGCAAAGAAAGAGTTCTCAGTTGAGAGAGATTGACGTATTTTACTTGTGCTCCAGGATTTTTATACATTTTTGCGCTTTAATGCTGCTTTTTATATCAAAATTTTGGATTGTCGGAGCTTTATTTAAAAAGCTTTTATAAATTGTGCAAAGTGTTACCTGTCGTGCAGCGGAAGTCTGGAAATTATTGCACATATAAAATGCGGCGTCAGTTCCGTGCTGTTGTTATTGCCTGTTGTGATTCTTTTGCTTTGGTGCTCCCCTGTGCAAACACTTGTTTGTGCGTGTGTTCGCTGCATACTTTCTGCTTCTGCATCTCACTCTCGCAAATTTGTTCTATTGCTTTTCGCTCCAAACAAATTTTTTGTGTACGAATAATTCTTTTTTGAGTGTTTACTGGATCTATTTTTGTGCATTGGTTCCGTTTTGCTCTGCGCTCTCTCAACTTTCCTACGCTTGTGATAATTCTGGCGTGCTGTAAGAAACCGTGCACGTTCAAGCAGGCTGATGATGGTCGTGCCCAGATTGCATCGACAAGTAAATTGATTTTTTAAGAATGTATAATTCTGTGAGAAATCAATTCTTAAAATTGAATAATGTGGCTAAGCAGCTCTCGAGTAATTTTGACTTGAGTTTCGAGTTGCTTGGCAAATATAAATTCGAATATCAAACCAATCGCCGGTTGGAGCCTCAACTTTTCCAATTGCCCTCTACGGCTGTTCTGACACCTACGCCTTTCTTGTCCCTTCGTAGCAACTTGGATGCATCTCCAATGTTGTCTTTATCACCTTCTCCAAGCGACTGTCCAATTGCCCCTGTTTCAACCCCCGTAGTAGTCCCAGAAGAGCCCGTACCTGATCCCGTCCCAGTTAATGAAACTGCCTCAGCTCCATCAGCTCCTGTTAGAAACAATCATTGTGCCTCTTTAGCTCCTCCAACTCCTGTATTACCTGCAGCCCCATCAGCGCCTACAGTAACGGTAGTTGCGCCTCGTAGGCAAGTTTTTGTGTCTCGACTTTCGTCGGACACCACTTCTGAGTCATAGGCAGCCTATATTGCTAGCAAATCTTCTGCTAGCGTGTCAATAACCAAACTAAATTTCTTCATTCCTCTTGAAATATCATTCAAAATAAATGTTTCACATGATATGTTCCGATTTATTTGTGATCCCAAAATTTTGGCTTCCACACATGATTGTTAACGAGCTTAAGCCTAACAAGTGAGCGGTTCTAGTCAGGAGCTCCCGACTAGGGGATACCCTGAATCGTCTTCTTCCAACATCAAATGCATATATACATTCTATTTTAGAATCTATATTTCAAGTTTGGGGACTCTAGCTCTTATTATTTACCAAAATTTCCCAAAAAACAGGATATCGATATCGATTTTTTTCGATTGCTTGGAAAACGGAGTAAGTTATCGATTATCGGAAACAAACTCGATCTGCGGAGGCACTAGGAGCACCTACATCTAAGATTTCTCTCTAGCTCTTATAGGTTCTGAGATCCTTGCGTTCATACATACGAACGGACGGACATGGCTAGATTGACTCGGCTATTGATGCTGATCAAATATATATATATACTTGATGGGGTCGGAAATGCTTCCTTCTGCCTGTTACATACATTTGGATTTTGCACAAATACAATATACCCTTATACCCATATTTAATGGGTTCAGGGTATAAAACGCGTAACCAGCCTGTCACCCTTCCAGTCCCTTCAATACAGGGACTGCCCCAAAAAACTAGCTTCATCTTCTGACCAAATTTTTATTCATTATCGTAATGTTAGAGGTCTCATTTCAAAGCTTTAAAATCTTTTCATGGCCAGCACTTCCTTCGATTCGGATATTAGAGCATTTTTAGAAATATGGTTCAACCATATCTGACTTTGAGGTTTTTTCGAATAACTTTATTTTGAATAGAAATGATCGGCCGACTCGAGGTGGTGGGGTGTTAATTGCCGTTAAAGCCACTCTCCAGTAAGAACTTTTCTGTTTTAGTACGCCTACTGACGCTGAGATTTTCTCAGTTAAGGTGTCTTTTCCTATACGGAATATCTATATAACATGCTCTTAAGTCCCTCCTTCTTTTGATATTCAAGTTTATATGAAACATAATACTTGTATTACAAGAAGTTTCTCCACACGTGCTTGATAATGACCTATTTATGGTGTTGGGTGATTTTAATTTGCCGAACAGCTCTTGGTCATTATTCACTGCATGCTTGATCTATTGTTGTTTAACATCAATTCAATTTCTAATCATTTCAATAGAACACTTGACTTAGTATTTGTTAACAACTATTTCTAATGTGTCTAGGTCCCCTCCTTTATCTCTTCCTGAGGATGTCTACCATCCTACTTGGAGATTGCAATGCTCAATTGTAATCCTTTCATTTCGTGCTCATCAGCCAATAAGCCCCGCCGTTACTTTTGCAAGGAAATTTTTTTTTTGCAGAATCAGCTTATTGATGCAACCGATTGGTCTTTTTTATATGACTCGGTTGATATGAATACTGCCATTAATTTTTTTTTTCCAAGTCAATTCCTTCGACTACTTTTTCAAAACCACCCTGGTTTACTCCTAGATTATCACATTTTATAAATGTAGAATCCAAATATTTTAAAAAGTCTAGTTCGTGTACAGAATTGGCTTAATATTCCATAGCCAAGTCAAACTTCTTTCTTCTTAATTCTCAATGCTATGAGAATTAAGGCAATTTGCCCAAAATCCGAGACAGTTTTATAACTTTGTAAGCTTGAAACTTGTTTGCCATCTTCTTTTTCTTTCGGGATTGATACAGCTTGCAATGACTCTGATTCTGCTAACCTCTTTGCTAATTTTTTCCAATTAACTTACTCTTCAGTCTGTCCTAATACTTATTCTAACCTTTATACTATTTCTTCCTCTAGTTTTATACCTCCTCCCATTATTTCACACACCTCTCTTCTTATGGCTATAAACTCTTCAAAATCTTCTTACTCTCCTGGCCCGGACAATATTTCTAGTTGTCTACTCAAGGAGTGTAATTCTTCCCTTCTTTATCCATTGCTAAAGCTTTTTAATCTATCCCTTGAAACTTTTGTCTTTCCATCCCTGGAAAGAATCTTATATCATTCCTCTTCACTAGAAAGGTGATATACAAAATTACGGGGGCATTGCAAAACTATTCCTAACCATGCTATGCCACTTTGGTGTTCGGCCAATCAATTGCATCTAAATTGTTCAAAGTGTATGTTTATGACATTTAATCGTACTACACCTTATCTTGTCAGTTATACAATCGACAATATCGCTTTGCAACGTGTACTAACAGTTAAGGATACAGGCGTTAGTTTTGATTCTTAACTCTGTTTCAATCTTCACATAGATACCCTCGTTAATTGGGCAAAATGTGTAAATGGATTCATTAAACGATGGTCTAAAGAGTTTAGCGATCCTTTTATAACAAAACTTCTGTACATCTTTCTTGTTCGCCCTATCCTTGAATACTGCTCTTGCATCTGGTCTCCGCAGTATAAGAAAAGTCAGGATCGAATTGAAGCAATTGCTGCATTTTGCCTTACGAGGTTTAAATTGGGAACTTAATCGTCGGTTGCGATCCTACTCCAGCAGAATGCTTCTTCTCAACCTTCCGTCGTTAACCAACCGTAGGACAATTCTCGGTGTTGTCCTTCTACATAAGTTGATTATTGGCGACATAGATTCTCCTTTTCTGCTAGGGCGTCTTCAATTCTCTGTTCCGGGCGGACCAACCAGAAAGTATCGCCCCTTATTCCTATATACGTTCACAACAGACTACGCTATGCACAATCCTTTTCGCATGCTATGTAAAAACTATAATAGTTTGCATCACGTTTTCTCTACCGAACTGTCTCTACCCCTAATAAAATCGTTGCTTTCAGGATACCTTCGGGAAGTCGCTGACCATTCCCAGCTATGAACAGGGGCATAGCTTGCCGGACAGGCTGAAAAAATTTCCCCCACCGGATCGGTGATTTCCCATTACTTTTCTCTTTGTCCTATCTACTTAACACTCTTTATCTATATTACATTGCTTTACTATATTAACAATCTTCTTACTTTCTTTTTTCCTATTTATTGTATTTTCTTTATTAATATAGCAAATTAAGATTATTTTTAATTTTACTTAAGAACACTTTTTTCCTACTTATAATCTTCTGCATTGATGTAGGTTCTAATAGCGTCACTGACAAAATTAGCTGGGAAAAGGGGCACAGCTGGCCGGAATGGCAAATAGAACACCTCCATCGGTCGGTGATGCTATTTAGAAAATTGTATTCCTTAACTCTGCTTTTAGCATATAATTCTATGGTATAATCTATTGAATAATGAGGAAGACACTCGTTTTATCGACCATTAATAAATAAATAAATAAATAAAATAAATAAACATATGTCAAAACCAGCTAGATCGGACCACTATATCATATAGCCACCATAGGATCGATCGATCGAAAATTAAGTTATATATCATTCTAGATATTTTGATTAAGCACGGCATTTAAAGATTTCACTATGCTCCCTTCATTTTTGCAAAATCTAATTTACATCGGACTGCTATATCATTATCTGCCATAGGAACGATCGGTCGAAAATTAGGTTTTTGATAAAAAACCTTTTTTGTTTTTTAAGATATCTTGACCAAACTCGGCATTAACTATTTTCCCTGTGCTTCTCAGATACGGCCAAAGCACTATAAGCTTCATAAAATCTTGAGTCAGCAAGGGTATTAGATCTTCGGCGTGCCGATGTTTAATATACGACGATTCAGAATGCAAATATGAAGAAACAAATCAAATGTAAATCAACAACACCATTGAAGACCTAAGCCTACACAACCTCCACCAGCAAGCTTTAATTAGCCGAAGGACATTATTCACATGAAAATCTCCGCGACAAGCCACATTTTTATAGTTTACACCCTGTTTGCGTTAGCCGCTATAATAATAGGTTTAATATGGGTATATGGTGGACTCTTTCAGCCCGATCAGTTTTATTAAAAAGTGTTGCGTGCCGAAGAAAATTAAATAAAAAGAAGTAAAAAGTAAACAAGCTGTTGGAAATAATAAAAGTAAACTTAAAATCAATAGAATTATACAGTATTCATCTTTGTTCTTAAATAAAAAAAATTTGAGCAAATCTGACGGTGGTTGGTAACGAATCCGTGGGGTATCCGATTGTATTGGACAAGATTTTTATTCAAAGTAAAAAGAGGGAAACGGATAGAATGGATATGTAAGAATTCAAGAACTAGTACGAGGAGTAAGTGAAACAAAAGTCGAAGAAAAAGAGTAAGAAAAATAAGTAAAGCAAAAACAAGTAAAAAACGAGAAGGATATCTATCTTCGGAAGACCGAAGATCTAATACCCTTGCAGACCCAACCTTTTCATAATGCTCATAGTGCTTATGTAAAAAGCATACTGTGCAAGAAGCACAGGAAAAATGGTTAATGCCGAGATAGGCCTAGATTTCTTGATAAACAAAAAATGATTTTTATTAAAACCCTAATTTTCGACCGATCGTTTCTATGGCAGATAATGATATAGTAATTCGATGTAAATAAGATTTCGCTATTACTCAAGTGCCATATAAATTATTGTGAGTTATTATAATTAGTCGATTGCAAAATTTACAGATTACAATTTACAATTTACAGCGCCCAAAGTTCGCGTTCTTTCTTTTGTCTGGTCCAAGCTTATAGCACATACACCTGCACATGAGCTGCATTGTATGTGCTTAAAGTTCATCATCTACACAATTTTTTCTGTTCTGATTTATCGCCAGTGTGAAAGAAATAATGCAAGGTGAAAGAACAAAAAATATCCAAGTAAGAATGGTATTGTTCAAGCGAGCTAAGGGTATTGGGAGGGATTTGAGAGAGCAATTGGTGGGGTCTGTCGCGGGTTCGAGGCCTACAGGGGAAAGTTTTTATTTTTGCTGGTGTGGCTGTTGCGAGTTCGAACCCTGCCAAGGGAACTTTTTTCTTAAATTTATATAGTGTTGGAATAAGAGGGTTCAGGATATTCGCTAGTCGGGAGCTCCCGACTATAACCTCTTACATGATTGGCTTGAGCTCGAGAGCGAGCTCATGAGTGGGGGCAAAATTTGGGATCACTAATGATTGGGAAAATATGTGAAACATTAATTTTAGATGGTGATATTTCATGAAGGATAGTGAAAGTCAATTTGGTTTTTGACACGCGAGTAGAAGATTTGCTAGCAATATAGGCTGAAAATGACTCATAAGTGGTGTCCGACGAAAGTCGAGACACAAAAACTTTCCTACGAGGGGCAGCAACCGTTAATGTAGGAGCTGGTGGGGCTGCCTTTAAAGAGGCACAATGGTTGTTTTTAACAATCTGGACAAGATTGCGCGCAGGTCTACCTTTGCGGCCAAGAGCAAAGAAAGAGTTCTCAGTTGAGAGAGATTGACGTATTTTACTTGTGCTCCAGGATTTTTATACATTTTTGCGCTTTAATGCTGCTTTTTATATCAAAATTTTGGATTGTCGGAGCTTTATTTAAAAAGCTTTTATAAATTGTGCAAAGTGTTACCTGTCGTGCAGCGGAAGTCTGGAAATTATTGCACATATAAAATGCGGCGTCAGTTCCGTGCTGTTGTTATTGCCTGTTGTGATTCTTTTGCTTTGGTGCTCCCCTGTGCAAACACTTGTTTGTGCGTGTGTTCGCTGCATACTTTCTGCTTCTGCATCTCGCTCTCGCAAATTTGTTCTATTGCTTTTCGCTCCAAACAAATTTTTTGTGTACGAATAATTCTTTTTTGAGTGTTTACTGGATCTATTTTTGTGCATTGGTTCCGTTTTGCTCTGCGCTCTCTCAACTTTCCTACGCTTGTGATAATTCTGGCGTGCTGTAAGAAACCGTGCACGTTCAAGCAGGCTGATGATGGTCGTGCCCAGATTGCATCGACAAGTAAATTGATTTTTTAAGAATGTATAATTCTGTGAGAAATCAATTCTTAAAATTGAATAATGTGGCTAAGCAGCTCTCGAGTAATTTTGACTTGAGTTTCGAGTTGCTTGGCAAATATAAATTCGAATATCAAACCAATCGCCGGTTGGAGCCTCAACTTTTCCAATTGCCCTCTACGGCTGTTCTGACACCTACGCCTTTCTTGTCCCTTCGTAGCAACTTGGATGCATCTCCAATGTTGTCTTTATCACCTTCTCCAAGCGACTGTCCAATTGGCCCTGTTTCAACCCCCGTAGTAGTCCCAGAAGAGCCCGTACCTGATCCCGTCCCAGTTAATGAAACTGCCTCAGCTCCATCAGCTCCTGTTAGAAACAATCATTGTGCCTCTTTAGCTCCTCCAACTCCTGTATTACCTGCAGCCCCATCAGCGCCTACAGTAACGGTAGTTGCGCCTCGTAGGCAAGTTTTTGTGTCTCGACTTTCGTCGGACACCACTTCTGAGTCATAGGCAGCCTATATTGCTAGCAAATCTTCTGCTAGCGTGTCAATAACCAAACTAAATTTCTTCATCCCTCTTGAAATATCATTCAAAATAAATGTATTACATGATATGTTCCGAGTTATTTGTGATCCCAAAATTTTGGTTTCCACACATGATTGTTAACGAGTTTAAGCCTAACAAGTGAGCGGTTCTAGTCAGGAGCTCCCGACTAGGGGATACCCTGAATCGTCTTCTTCCAACATCAAATGCATATATACATTCTATTTTAGAATCTATATTTCAAGTTTGGGGACTCTAGCTCTTATTATTTACCAAAATTTCCCAAAAAACAGGATATCGATATCGATTTTTATCGATTGCTTGGAAAACGGAGTAAGTTATCGATTATCGGAAACAAACTCGATCTGCGGAGGCACTAGGAGCACCTACATCTAAGATTTCTCTCTAGCTCTTATAGGTTCTGAGATCCTTGCGTTCATACATACGAACGGACGGACATGGCTAGATTGACTCGGCTATTGATGCTGATCAAAAATATATATATACTTGATGGGGTCGGAAATGCTTCCTTCTGCCTGTTACATACATTTGGATTTTGCACAAATACAATATACCCTTATACCCATATTTAATGGGTTCAGGGTATAAAACGCGTAACCAGCCTGTCACCCTTCCAGTCTCTTCAATACAGCGTACCATTTCTGCCCCAAAAAACTAGCTTCATCTTCTGACCAAATTTTTATTCATTATCGTAATGTTAGAGGTCTTATTTCAAAGCTTTAAAATCTTTTCATGGCCAGCACTTCCTTCGATTCGGATATTAGAGCATTTTTAGAAATATGGTTCAACCATATCTGACTTTGAGGTTTTTTCGAATAACTGTATTTTGAATAGAAATGATCGGCCGACTCGAGGTGGTGGGGTGTTAATTGCCGTTAAAGCCACTCTCCAGTAAGAACTTTTCTGTTTTAGTACGCCTACTGACGCTGAGATTTTCTCAGTTAAGGTGTCTTTTCCTATACGGAATATCTATATAACATGCTCTTAAGTCCCTCCTTCTTTTGATATTCAAGTTTATATGAAACATAATACTTGTATTACAAGAAGTTTCTCCACACGTGCTTGATAATGACCTATTTATGGTGTTGGGTGATTTTAATTTGCCGAACAGCTCTTGGTCATTATTCACTGCATGCTTGATCTATTGTTGTTTAACATCAATTCAATTTCTAATCATTTCAATAGAACACTTGACTTAGTATTTGTTAACAACTATTTCTAATGTGTCTAGGTCCCCTCCTTTATCTCTTCCTGAGGATGTCTACCATCCTACTTTGAGATTGCAATGCTCAATTGTAATCCTTTCATTTCGTGCTCATCAGCCAATAAGCCCCGCCGTTACTTTTGCAAGGAATTATTTTTTTGCAGAATCAGCTTATTGATGCAACCGATTGGTCTTTTTTATATGACTCGGTTGATATGAATATTGCCATTAATTTTTTTTTCCAAGTCAATTCCTTCGACTACTTTTTCAAAACCACCCTGGTTTACTCCTAGATTATCACATTTTATAAATGTAAAATCCAAATATTTTAAAAAGTCTAGTTCGTGTACAGAATTGGCTTAATATTCCATAGCCAAGTCAAACTTCTTTCTTCTTAATTCTCAATGCTATGAGAATTATCTAACTCGCTGTAAAAGGCAATTTGCCCAAAATCCGAGACAGTTTTATAACTTTGTAAGCTTGAAACTTGTTTGCCATCTTCTTTTTCTTTCGGGATTGATACAGCTTGCCATGACTCTGATTCTGCTAACCTCTTTGCTAATTTTTTCCAATTAACTTACTCTTCAGTCTGTCCTAATACTTATTCTTACCCTTATACTATTTCTTCCTCTAGTTTTATACCTCCTCCCATTATTTCACACACCTCTCTTCTTATGGCTATAAACTCTTCAAAATCTTCTTACTCTCCTGGCCCGGACAATATTTCTAGTTGTCTACTCAAGGAGTGTAATTCTTCCCTTCTTTATCCATTGCTAAAGCTTTTTAATCTATCCCTTGAAACTTTTGTCTTTCCATCCCTGGAAAGAATCTTATATCATTCCTCTTCACTAGAAAGGTGATATACAAAATTACGGGGGCATTGCAAAACTATTCCTAACCATGCTATGCCACTTTGGTGTTCGGCCAATCAATTGCATCTAAATTGTTCAAAGTGTATGTTTATGACATTTAATCGTACTACACCTTATCTTGTCAGTTATACAATCGACAATATCGCTTTGCAACGTGTACTAACAGTTAAGGATACAGGCGTTAGTTTTGATTCTTAACTCTGTTTCAATCTTCACATAGATACCCTCGTTAATGGGGCAAAATGTGTAAATGGATTCATTAAACGATGGTCTAAAGAGTTTAGCGATCCTTTTATAACAAAACTTCTGTACATCTCTCTTGTTCGCCCTATCCTTGAATACTGCTCTTGCATCTGGTCTCCGCAGTATAAGAAAAGTCAGGATCGAATTGAAGCAATTGCTGCTTTTTGCCTTACGAGGTTTAAATTGGGAACTTAATCGTCGGTTGCGATCCTACTCCAGCAGACTGCTTCTTCTCAACCTTCCGTCGTTAACCAACCGTAGGACAATTCTTGGTGTTGTCCTTCGACATAAGTTGATTATTGGCGACATAGATTCTCCTTTTCTGCTAGGGCGTCTTCAATTTTCTGTTCCGGCTAGACCAATCAGAAATTATCGCCCCTTATTCCTATATACGTTCACAACAGACTACGCTATGCACAATCCTTTTCGCGTGCTATGTAAAAATTATAATAGTTTGCATCACGTTTTCTCTTCCGAACTTTCTCTACCCCTAATAAAATCGTTGCTTTCAGGATACCTTCGGGAAGTCGCTGACCATTCCCAGCTATGAACAGGGGCATAGCTTGCCGGACAGGCTGAAAAAATTTCCCCAACCGGGTCGGTGATTTCCCATTACTTTTCTCTTTGTCTTATCTACTTAACACTCTTTATCTATCTTACATTGCTTTACTATATTAACAATCTTCTTACTTTCTTTTTTCCTATTTATTGTACTTTCTTTATTAATATAGCAAATTAAGATTATTTTTAATTTTACTTAAGAACACTTTTTTCCTACTTATAATCTTCTGCATTGACGTAGGTTCTAATAGCGTCACTGACAAAATTAGCTGGGAAAAGGGGCACAGCTGGCCGGACTGGCAAATAAAACACCTCCATCGGTCGGTGATGCTATTTAGAAAATTGTATTCTTTAACTCGGCTTTTAGCATATAATTCTATGGTATAATCTATTGAATAATGAGGAAGACACTCGTTTTATCGACCATTAATAAATAAATAAATAAATAAAATAAATATACATATGTCAAAACCAGCTAGATCGAACCACTATATCATATAGCCACCATAGGATCGATCGATCGAAAATTAAGTTATATATCATTCTAGATATTTTGATTAAGCACGGCATTTAAAGATTTCACTATGCTCCCTTCATTTTTGCAAAATCTAATTTACATCGGACTGCTATATCATTATCTGCCATAGGAACGATCGGTCGAAAATTAGGTTTTTGATAAAAAACCTTTTTTGTTTTTTAAGATATCTTGACCAAACTCGGCATTAACTATTTTCCCTGTGCTTCTCAGATACGGCCAAAGCACTATAAGCTTCATAAAATCTTGAGTCAGCAAGGGTATTAGATCTTCGGCGTGCCGATGTTTAATATACGACGATTCAGAATGCAAATATGAAGAAACAAATCAAATGTAAATCAACAACACCATTGAAGACCTAAGCCTACACAACCTCCACCAGCAAGCTTTAATTAGCCGAAGGACATTATTCACATGAAAATCTCCGCGACAAGCCACATTTTTATGGTTTACACCCTGTTTGCGTTAGCCGCTATAATAATAGGTTTATTATGGGTATATGATGGACTCTTTCAGCCCGATCAGTTTTATTAAAAAGTGTTGCGTGCCGAAGAAAACTAAATAAAAAGAAGTAAAAAGTAAACAAGCTGTTGGAAATAATAAAAGTAAACCTAAAATCAATAGAATTATACAGTATTCATCTTTGTTCTTAAATAAAAAAAATTTGAGCAAATCTGACGGTGGTTGGTAACGAATCCGTGGGGAATCCGATTGTATTGGACAAGATTTTTATTCAAAGTAAAAAGAGGGAAACGGATAGAATGGAATATGTAAGAATTCAAGAACTAGATCGAGGAGTAAGTGAAACAAAAGTCGAAGAAAAAGAGTAAGAAAAATAAGTAAAGCAAAAACAAGTAAAAAACGAGAAGGATATCTATCTTCGGAAGACCGAAGATCTAATACCCTTGCAGACCCAACCTTTTCATAATGCTCATAGTGCTTATGTAAAAAGCATACTGTGTAAGAAGCACAGGCAAAATGGTTAATGCCGAGATAAGCCTAGATTTCTTGATAAACAAAAAATGATTTTTATTAAAACCCTAATTTTCGACCGATCGTTCCTATGGCAGATAATTATATAAATAATTATTATAATTAGTTGATTGCAAAATTTACAGATTACAATTTACAATTTACAGCGCCCAAAGTTCGCGTTCTTTCTTTTGTCCGGTCCAAGCTTATAGCACATACACCTGCACATGAACTGCATTGTATGTGCTTACAGTTCATCATCTACACAATTTTTTCTGTTCTGATTTATCGCCAGTGTGAAAGAAATAATGCAAGGTGAAAGAACAAAAAATATCCAAGTAAGAAGGGTATTGTTCAAGCGGGCAAAGGATATTGGGAGGGATTTGAGAGATGCGTTGAGGCATAGCAATTGGTGGGGTCTGTCGCGGGCTCGAGCCCTACAGGGGAAAGTTTTTATTTTTGCTGGTGTGGCTGTTGCGAGTTGCGAGTTCGAACCCTGCCAAGGGAACTTTTTTCTTAAATTTATATAGTGTTGGAATAAGAGGGTTCAGGATATTCGCTAGTCGGGAGCTCCCGACTATAACCTCTTACATGATTGGCTTGAGCTCGAGAGCAATCATGAGTGGGGGCAAAATTTGGGATCACTAATGATTGGGAACATATGTGAAACATTAATTTCAAATGGTGATATTTCATGAAGGATAGTGAAAGTCAATTTGGTTTTTGACACGCGAGCAGAAGATTTGCTAGCAATATAGGCTGAAAATGACTCAAAAGTGGTGTCCGACGAAAGTCACGAGAGACACAAAAACTTTCCTACGAGGGGCAGCAACCGTTAATGTAGGAGCTGGTGGGGCTGCCTTTAAAGAGGCACAATGATTGTTTTTAACAATCTGGGCAAGATTGCGCGCAGGTCTACCTTTGCGGCCAAGAGCAAAGAAAGAGTTCTCAGTTGAGAGAGATTGACGTATTTTACTTGTGCTCCAGGATTTTTATACATTTTTGCGCTTTAATGCTGCTTTTTATATCAAAATTTTGGATTGTCGGAGCTTTATTTAAAAAGCTTTTATAAATTGTGCAAAGTGTTACCTGTCGTGCAGCGGAAGTCTGGAAATTATTGCACATATAAAATGCGGCGTCAGTTCCGTGCTGTTGTTATTGCCTGTTGTGATTCTTTTACTTTGGTGCTCCTGTGCAAACACTTGTTTGTGCGTGTGTTCGCTGCATACTTTCTGCTTCTGCATCTCGCTCTCGCAAATTTGTTCTATTGCTTTTCGCTCCAAACAAATTTTTTGTGTACGAATAATTCTTTTTTGAGTGTTTACTGGATCTATTTTTGTGCACCGGTTCTGTTTTGCTCTGCGCTCTCTCAACTTTCCTTCCGGAATTTGTTAATTTCTGGCTGTGTGAGAATATGACGCATTCTTAATGTGCAGCTCTCACTGGGCGTGATTGCGACAAGATCACTGCAATTGCCAAAAAGGACTGTGGCGGCTTGCGTTGGTCGTGCCCAGATTGCATCGACAAGTAAATTGATTTTTCAAGAATGTATAATTCTGTGAGAAATCAATTCTTAAAATTGAATAATGTGGCTAAGCAGCTCTCGAGTAATTTTGACTTGAGTTTCGAGTTGCTTGGCAAATATAAATTCGAATATCAAACCAATCGCCGGTTGGAGCCTCAACTTTTCCAATTGCCCTCTACGGCTGTTCTGACACCTACGCCTTTCTTGTCCCTTCGTAGCAACTTGGATGCATCTCCAATGTTGTCTTTATCACCTTCTCCAAGCGACTGTCCAATTGCCCCTGTTTCAACCCCCGTAGTAGTCCCAGAAGAGCCCGTACCTGATCCCGTCCCAGTTAATGAAACTGCTTCAGCTCCATCAGCTCCTGTTAGAAACAATCATTGTGCCTCTTTAGCTCCTCCAACTCCTGTATTACCTGCAGCCCCATCAGCGCCTACATTAACGGTAGTTGCGCCTCGTAGGCAAGTTTTTGTGTCTCGACTTTCGTCGGACACCACTTCTGAGTCATAGGCAGCCTATATTGCTAGCAAATCTTCTGCTAGCGTGTCAATAACCAAACTAAATTTCTCCATACCTCTTGAAATATCATTCAAAATAAATGTTTCACATGATATGTTCCGAATTATTTGTGATCCCAAAATTTTGGGTTCCACACATGATTGTTAACGAGTTTAAGCCTAACAAGTGAGCGGTTCTAGTCAGGAGCTCCCGACTAGGGAATACCCTGAACCGTCTTCTTCCAACATCAAATGCATATATACATTCTATTTTAGAATCTATATTTCAAGTTTGGGGACTCTAGCTCTTATTATTTACCAAAATTTCCCAAAAAACAGGATATCGATATCGATTTTTATCGATTGCTTGGAAAACGGAGTAAGTTATCGATTATCGGAAACAAACTCGATCTGCGGAGGCACTAGGAGCACCTACATCTAAGATTTCTCTCTAGCTCTTATAGGTTCTGAGATCCTTGCGTTCATACATACGAACGGACGGACATGGCTAGATTGACTCGGCTATTGATGCTGATCAAAAATATATATATACTTGATGGGGTCGGAAATGCTTCCTTCTGTCTGTTACATACATTTGGATTTTGCACAAATACAATATACCCTTATACCCATATTTAATGGGTTCAGGGTATAAAACGCGTAACCAGCCTGTCACCCTTCCAGTCCCTTCAATACAGGGTACCATTTCTGCCCCAAAAAACTAGCTTCATCTTCTGACCAAATTTTTATTCAATATCGTAATGTTAGAGGTCTCATTTCAAAGCTTTAAAATCTTTTCATGGCCAGCACTTCCTTCGATTCGGATATTAGAGCATTTTTAGAAATATGGTTCAACCATATCTGACTTTGAGGTTTTTTTCGAATAAGTTTATTTTGAATAGAAATGATCGGCCGACTCGAGGTGGTGGGGTGTTAATTGCCGTTAAAGCCACTCTCCAGTAAGAACTTTTCTGTTTTAGTACGCCTACTGACGCTGAGATTTTCTCAGTTAAGGTGTCTTTTCCTATACGGAATATCTATATAACATGCTCTTAAGTCCCTCCTTCTTTTGATATTCAAGTTTATATGAAACATAATACTTGTATTACAAGAAGTTTCTCCACACGTGCTTGATAATGACCTATTTATGGTGTTGGGTGATTTTAATTTGCCGAACAGCTCTTGGTCATTATTCACTGCATGCTTGATCTATTGTTGTTTAACATCAATTCAATTTCTAATCATTTCAATAGAACACTTGACTTAGTATTTGTTAACAACTATTTCTAATGTGTCTAGGTCCCCTCCTTTATCTCTTCCTGAGGATGTCTACCATCCTACTTTGAGATTGCAATGCTCAATTGTAATCCTTTCATTTCGTGCTCATCAGCCAATAAGCCCCGCCGTTACTTTTGCAAGGAAATTTTTTTTTTGCAGAATCAGCTTATTGATGCAACCGATTTGTCTTTCTTATATGACTCGGTTGATATGAATACTGCCATTAATTTTTTTTTCCAAGTCAATTCCTTCGACTACTTTTTCAAAACCACCCTGGTTTACTCCTAGATTATCACATTTTATAAATGTAAAATCCAAATATTTTAAAAAGTCTAGTTCGTGTACAGAATTGGCTTAATATTCCATAGCCAAGTCAAACTTCTTTCTTCTTAATTCTCAATGCTATGAGAATTATCTAACTCGCTGTAAAAGGCAGTTTGCCCAAAATCCGAGACAGTTTTATAACTTTGTAAGCTTGAAACTTGTTTGCCATCTTCTTTTTCTTTCGGGATTGATACAGCTTGCCATGACTCTGATTCTGCTAACCTCTTTGCTAATTTTTTCCAATTAACTTACTCTTCAGTCTGTCCTAATACTTATTCTTACCCTTATACTATTTCTTCCTCTAGTTTTATACCTCCTCCCATTATTTCACACACCTCTCTTCTTATGGCTATAAACTCTTCCAAATCTTCTTACTCTCCTGGCCCGGACAATATTTCTAGTTGTCTACTCAAGGAGTGTAATTCTTCCCTTCTTTATCCATTGCTAAAGCTTTTTAATCTATCCCTTGAAACTTTTGTCTTTCCATCCCTTTGGAAAGAATCTTATATCATTCCTCTTCACTAGAAAGGTGATATACAAAATTACGGGGGCATTGCAAAACTATTCCTAACCATGCAATTGCATCTAAATTGTTCAAAGTGTATGTTTATGACATTTAATCGTACTACACCTTATCTTGTCAGTTATACAATCGACAATATCGCTTTGCAACGTGTACTAACAGTTAAGGATACAGGCGTTAGTTTTGATTCTTAACTCTGTTTCAATCTTCACATAGATACCCTCGTTAATGGGGCAAAATGTGTAAATGGATTCATTAAACGATGGTCTAAAGAGTTTAGCGATCCTTTTATAACAAAACTTCTGTACATCTCTCTTGTTCGCCCTATCCTTGAATACTGCTCTTGCATCTGGTCTCCGCAGCATAAGAAAAGTCAGGATCGAATTGAAGCAATTGCTGCTTTTTGCCTTACGAGGTTTAAATTGGGAACTTAATCGTCGGTTGCGATCCTACTCCAGCAGACTGCTTTTTCTCAACCTTCCGTCGTTAACCAACCGTAGGACAATTCTCGGTGTTGTCCTTCTTCATAAGTTGATTATTGGCGACATAGATTCTCCTTTTCTGCTAGGGCGTCTTCAATTTTCTGTTCCGGCTAGACCAATCAGAAATTATCGCCCCTTATTCCTATATACGTTCACAACAGACTACGCTAAGCACAATCCTTTTCGCGTGCTATGTAAAAAGTATAATAGTTTGCATCACGTTTTCTCTTCCGAACTTTCTCTACCCCTAATAAAATCGTTGCTTTCAGGATACCTTCGGGAAGTCGCTGACCATTCCCAGCTATGAACAGGGGCATAGCTTGCCGGACAGGCTGAAAAAATTTCCCCCACCGGATCGGTGATTTCCCATTACTTTTCTCTTTGTCCTATCTACTTAACACTCTTTATTTATATTACATTGCTTTACTATATTAACAATCTTCTTACTTTCTTTTTTCCTATTTATTGTATTTTCTTTATTAATATAGCAAATTAGGATTATTTTTAATTTTACTTAAGAACACTTTTTTCCTACTTACAATCTTCTGCTTTGATGTAGGTTCTAATAGCGTCACTGACAAAATTAGCTGGGAAAAGGGGCACAGCTGGCCGGACTGGCAAATAGAACACCTCCATCGGTCGGTGATGCTATTTAGAAAATTGTATTCCTTAACTCTGCTTTTAGCATATAATTCTATGGTATAATCTATTGAATAATGAGGAAGACACTCGTTTTATCGACCATTAATAAATAAATAAATAAATAAAATAAATAAACATATGTCAAAACCAGCTAGATCGAAATTTAAGTTATATATCATTCTAGATATTTTGATTAAGCACGGCATTTAAAGATTTCACTATGCTCCCTTCATTTTTGCAAAATCTAATTTACATCGGACTGCTATATCATTATCTGCCATAGGAACGATCGGTCGAAAATTAGGTTTTTGATAAAAAACCTTTTTTGTTTTTTAAGATATCTTGACCAAACTCGGCATTAACTATTTTCCCTGTGCTTCTCAGATACGGCCAAAGCACTATAAGCTTCATAAAATCTTGAGTCAGCAAGGGTATTAGATCTTCGGCGTGCCGATGTTTAATATACGACGATTCAGAATGCAAATATGAAGAAACAAATCAAATGTTAATCAACAACACCATTGAAGACCTAAGCCTACACAACCTCCACCAGCAAGCTTTAATTAGCCGAAGGACATTATTCACATGATCAGTTTTATTAAAAAGTGTTGCGTGCCGAAGAAAATTAAATAAAAAGAAGTAAAAAGTAAACAAGCTGTTGGAAATAATAAAAGTAAATTTAAAATCAATAGAATTATACAGTATTCATCTTTGTTCTTAAATAAAAAAAATTTGAGCAAATCTGACGGTGGTTGGTAACGAATCCGTGGGGTATCCGATTGTATTGGACAAGATTTTTATTCAAAGTAAAAAGAGGGAAACGGATAGAATGGAATATGTAAGAATTCAAGAACTAGTACGAGGAGTAAGTGAAACAAAAGTCGAAGAAAAAGAGTAAGAAAAATAAGTAAAGCAAAAACAAGTAAAAAACGAGAAGGATATCTATCTTCGGAAGACCGAAGATCTAATACCCTTGCAGACCCAACCTTTTCATAATGCTCATAGTGCTTATGTAAAAAGCATACTGTGTAAGAAGCACAGGAAAAATGCTTAATGCCGAGATAGGCCTAGATTTCTTGATAAACAAAAAATGATTTTTATTAAAACCCTAATTTTCGACCGATCGTTCCTATGGCAGATAATGATATAGTAATTCGATGTAAATAAGATTTCGCTATTACTCAAGTGCCATATAAATTATTGTGAGTTATTATAATTAGTCGATTGCAAAATTTACAGATTACAATTTACAATTTACAGCGCCCAAAGTTCGCGTTCTTTCTTTTGTCTGGTCCAAGCTTATAGCACATACACCTGCACATGAGCTGCATTGTGTGTGCTTACAGTTCATCATCTACACAATTTTTTCTGTTCTGATTTATCGCCAGTGTGAAAGAAATAATGCAAGGTGAAAGAACAAAAAATATCCAAGTAAGAAGGGTATTGTTCAAGCGAGCTAAGGGTATTGGGAGGGATTTGAGAGAGCAATTGGTGGGGTCTGTCGGGGGTTGGAGCCCTTCAGGGGAAAGTTTTTATTTTTGCTGGTGTGGCTGTTGCGAGTTGCGAGTTCAAACCCTGCCAAGGGAACTTTTTTCTTAAATTTATATAGTGTTGGAATAAGAGGGTTCAGGATATTCGCTAGTCGGGAGCTCCCGACTATAACCTCTTACATGATTGGCTTGAGCTCGAGAGCAATCATGAGTGGGGGCAAAATTTGGGATCACTAATGATTGGGAACATATGTGAAACATTAATTTTAAATGGTGATATTTCATGAAGGATAGTGAAAGTCAATTTGGTTTTTGACACGCGAGCAGAAGATTTGCTAGCAATATAGGCTGAAAATGACTCATAAGTGGTGTCCGACGAAAGTCGAGACACAAAAACTTTCCTACGAGGGGCAGCAACCGTTAATGTAGGAGCTGGTGGGGCTGCCTTTAAAGAGGCACAATGATTGTTTTTAACAATCTGGGCAAGAATGCGCGCAGGTCTACCTTTGCGGCCAAGAACAAAGAGAGAGTTCTCAGTTGAGAGAGATTGACGTATTTTACTTGTGCTCCAGGATTTTTTTACATTTTTGCGCTTTAATGCTGCTTTATATAACAAAATTTTGGATTGTCGGAGCTTCATTTAAAAAGCTTTTATAAATTGAGCAAAGTGTTACCTGTCGTGCAGCGGAAGTCTGGAAATTATTGCACATATAAAACGCGGCGTCAGTTCCGTGCTGTTGTTATTGCCTGTTGTGATTCTTTTACTTTGGTGCTCCCCTGTGCAAACACTTTTTTGTGCGTGTGTTCGCTGCATACTTTCTGCTTCTGCATCTCGCTCTCGCAAATTTGTTCTATTGCTTTTCGCTCCAAACAAATTTTTTGTGTACGAATAATTCTTTTTTGAGTGTTTACTGGATCTATTTTTGTGCACCGGTTCTGTTTTGCTCTGCGCTCTCTCAACTTTCCTACGCTTGTGATAATTATGGCGTGCTGTAAGAAACCGTGCACGTTCAAGCAGGCTGATGATTCTGCACTGCCGGAATTTGTTAATTACTGGCTGTGTGAGAATATGACGCATTCTTAATGTGCAGCTCTCACTGGGCGTGATTGCGACAAGATCGCTGCAATTGCCAAAAAGGACTGTGGCGGCTTGCGTTGGTCGTGCCCAGATTGCATCGACAAGTAAATTGATTTTTCAAGAATATATAATTCTGTGAGAAATCAATTCTTAAAATTGAATAATGTGGCTAAGCAGCTCTCGAGTAATTTTGACTTGAGTTTCGAGTTGCTTGGCAAATATAAATTCGAATATCAAACCAATCGCCGGTTGGAGCCTCAACTTTTCCAATTGCCCTCTACGGCTGTTCTGACACCTACGCCTTTCTTGTCCCTTCGTAGCAACTTGGATGCATCTCCAATGTTGTCTTTATCACCTTCTCCAAGCGACTGTCCAATTGCCCCTGTTTCAACCCCCGTAGTAGTCCCAGAAGAGACCGTACCTGATCCCGTCCCAGTTAATGAAACTGCCTCAGCTCCATCAGCTCCTGTTAGAAACAATCATAGTGCCTCTTTAGCTCCTCCAACTCCTGTATTACCTGCAGCCCCATCAGCGCCTACATTAACGGTAGTTGCGCCTCGTAGGCAAGTTTTTGTGTCTCGACTTTCGTCGGACACCACTTCTGAGTCATAGGCAGCCTATATTGCTAGCAAATCTTCTGCTAGCGTGTCAATAACCAAACTAAATTTCTCCATACCTCTTGAAATATCATTCAAAATAAATGTTTCACATGATATGTTCCGAATTATTTGTGATCCCAAAATGTTGGGTTCCACACATGATTGTTAACGAGTTCAAGCCTAACAAGTGAGCGGTTCTAGTCAGGAGCTCCCGACTAGGGGATACCCTGAACCGTCTTCTTCCAACATCAAATGCATATATACATTCTATTTTAGAATCTATATTTCAAGTTTGGGGACTCTAGCTCTTATTATTTACCAAAATTTCCCAAAAAACAGGATATCGATATCGATTTTTATCGATTGCTTGGAAAACGGAGTAAGTTATCGATTATCGGAAACAAACTCGATCTGCGGAGGCACTAGGAGCACCTACATCTAAAATTTCTCTCTAGCTCTTATAGGTTCTGAGATCCTTGCGTTCATACATACGAACGGACGGACATGGCTAGATTGACTCGGCTATTGATGCTGATCAAAAATATATATATACTTGATGGGGTCGGAAATGCTTCCTTCTGCCTGTTACATACATTTGGATTTTGCACAAATACAATATACCCTTATACCCATATTTAATGGGTTCAGGGTATAAAACGCGTAACCAGCCTGTCACCCTTCCAGTCCCTTCAATACAGGGTACCATTTCTGCCCCAAAAAACTAGCTTCATCTTCTGACCAAATTTTTATTCATTATCGTAATGTTAGAGGTCTCATTTCAAAGCTTTAAAATCTTTTCATGGCCAGCACTTCCTTCGATTCGGATATTAGAGCATTTTTAGAAATATGGTTCAACCATATCTGACTTTGAGGTTTTTTCGAATAACTTTATTTTGAATAGAAATGATCGGCCGACTCAAGGTGGTGGGGTGTTAATGGACGTTAAAGCCACTCTCCAGTAAGAACCCTTCTGTTTTAGTACGCCTACTGACGCTGAGATTTTCTCAGTTAAGGTGTCTTTTCCTACACGGAATATCTATATAACATGCTCTTAAGTCCCTCCTTCTTTTGATATTCAAGTTTATATGAAACATAATACTTGTATTAAAAGAAGTTTCTCCACACGTGCTTGATAATGACCTATTTATGGTGTTGGGTGATTTTAATTTGCCGAACAGCTCTTGGTCATTATTCACTGCATGCTTGATCTATTGTTGTTTAACATCAATTCAATTTCTAATCATTTCAATAGAACACTTGACCTAGTATTTGTTAACAACTACCTTATTTCTAATGTGTCTAGGTCCCCTCCTTTATCTCTTCCTGAGGATGTCTACCATCCTACTTTGAGATTGCAATGCTCAATTGTAATCCTTTCATTTCGTGCTCATCAGCCAATAAGCCCCGCCGTTACTTTTGCAAGGAAATTTTTTTTTTGCAGAATCAGCTTATTGATGCAACCGATTGGTCTTTTTTATATGACTTGGTTGATATGAATATTGCCATTAATTTTTTTTTCCAAGTCAATTCCTTCGACTACTTTTTCAAAACCACCCTGGTTTACTCCTAGATTATCACATCTTATAAATGTAAAATCCAAATATTTTAAAAAAACTGGCTCGTGTACAGAATTGGATTAATATTCCATAGCCAAGTCAAACTTCTTTCTTCTTAATTCTCAATGCTATGAGAATTATCTAACTCGCTGTAAAAGGCAATTTGCCCAAAATCCGAGACAGTTTTATAACTTTGTAAGCTTGATACTTGTTTGCCATCTTCTTTTTCTTTCGGGATTGATACAGCTTGCCATGACTCTGATTCTGCTAACCTCTTTGCTAATTTTTTCCAATTAACTTACTCTTCAGTCTGTCCTAATACTTATTCTTACCCTTATACTATTTCTTCCTCTAGTTTTATACCTCCTCCCATTATTTCACACACCTCTCTTCTTATGGCTATAAACTCTTCAAAATCTTCTTACTCTCCTGGCCCGGACAATATTTCTAGTTGTCTACTCAAGGAGTGTAATTCTTCCCTTCTTTATCCATTGCTAAAGCTTTTTAATCTATCCCTTGAAACTTTTGTCTTTCCATCCCTTTGGAAAGAATCTTATATCATTCCTCTTCACTAAAAAGGTGATATACAAAATTACGGGGGCATTGCAAAACTATTCCTAACCATGCTATGCCACTTTGGTGTTCGGCCAATCAATTGCATCTAAATTGTTCAAAGTGTATGTTTATGACATTTAATCGTACTACACCTTATCTTGTCAGTTATACAATCGACAATATCGCTTTGCAACGTGTACTAACAGTTAAGGATACAGGCGTTAGTTTTGATTCTTAACTCTGTTTCAATCTTCACATAGATACCCTCGTTAATGGGGCAAAATGTGTAAATGGATTCATTAAACGATGGTCTAAAGAGTTTAGCGATCCTTTTATAACAAAACTTCTGTACATCTCTCTTGTTCGCCCTATCCTTGAATACTGCTCTTGCATCTGGTCTCCGCAGTATAAGAAAAGTCAGGATCGAATTGAAGCAATTGCTGCTTTTTGCCTTACGAGGTTTAAATTGGGAACTTAATCGTCGGTTGCGATCCTACTCCAGCAGACTGCTTCTTCTCAACCTTCCGTCGGTAACCAACCGTAGGACAATTCTCGGCGTTGTCCTTCTACATAAGTTGATTATTGGCGACATAGATTCTCCTTTTCTGCTAGGGCGTCTTCAATTTTCTGTTCCGGCTAGACCAATCAGAAATTATCGCCCCTTATTCCTATATACGTTCACAGCAGACTACGCTATGCACAATCCTTTTCGCGTGCTATGTAAAAAGTATAATAGTTTGCATCACGTTTTCTCTTCCGAACTTTCTCTACCCCTAATAAAATCGTTGCTTTCAGGATACCTTCGGGAAGTCGCTGACCATTCCCAGCTATGAACAGGGGCATAGCTTGCCGGACAGGCTGAAATTTCCCCCACCGGATCGGTGATTTCCCATTACTTTTCTCTTTGTCCTATCTACTTAACACTCTTTATCTATATTACATTGCTTTACTATATTAACAATCTTCTTACTTTCTTTTTTCCTATTTATTGTATTTTCTTTATTAATATAGCAAATTAGGATTATTTTTAATTTTACTTAAGAACACTTTTTTCCTACTTACAATCTTCTGCATTGATGTAGGTTCTAATAGCGTCACTGACAAAATTAGCTGGGAAAAGGGGCACAGCTGGCCGGACTGGCAAATAAAACACCTCCATCGGTCGGTGATGCTATTTAGAAAATTGTATTCTTTAACTCTGCTTTCAGCATATAATTCTATGGTATAATCTATTGAATAATGAGGAAGACACTCGTTTTATCGACCATTAATAAATAAATAAATAAATAAAATAAATAAACATATGTCAAAACCAGCTAGATCGGACCACTATATCATATAGCCACCATAGGATCGATCGATCGAAAATTAAGTTATATATCATTCTAGATATTTTGATTAAGCACGGCATTTAAAGATTTCACTATGCTCCCTTCATTTTTGCAAAATCTAATTTACATCGGACTGCTATATCATTATCTGCCATAGGAACGATCGGTCGAAAATTAGGTTTTTGATTAAAAACCTTTTTTGTTTTTTAAGATATCTTGACCAAACTCGGCATTAACTATTTTCCCTGTGCTTCTCAGATACGGCCAAAGCACTATAAGCTTCATAAAATCTTGAGTCAGCAAGGGTATTAGATCTTCGGCGTGCCGATGTTTAATATACGACGATTCAGAATGCAAATATGAAGAAACAAATCAAATGTAAATCAACAACACCATTGAAGACCTAAGCCTACACAACCTCCACCAGCAAGCTTTAATTAGCCGAAGGACATTATTCACATGAAAATCTCCGCGACAAGCCACATTTTTATAGTTTACACCCTGTTTGCGTTAGCCGCTATAATAATAGGTTTAATATGGGTATATGGTGGACTCTTTCAGCCCGATCAGTTTTATTAAAAAGTGTTGCGTGCCGAAGAAAATTAAATAAAAAGAAGTAAAAAGTAAACAAGCTGTTGGAAATAATAAAAGTAAACTTAAAATCAATAGAATTATACAGTATTCATCTTTGTTCTTAAATAAAAAAAATTTGAGCAAATCTGACGGTGGTTGGTAACGAATCCGTGGGGTATCCGATTGTATTGGACAAGATTTTTATTCAAAGTAAAAAGAGGGAAACGGATAGAATGGAATATGTAAGAATTCAAGAACTACTACGAGGAGTAAGTGAAACAAAAGTCGAAGAAAAAGAGTAAGAAAAATAAGTAAAGCAAAAACAAGTAAAAAACGAGAGGATATCTATCTTCGGAAGACCGAAGATCTAATACCCTTGCAGACCCAACCATTTCATAATGCTCATAGTGCTTATGTAAAAAGCATACTGTGTAAGAAGCACAGGAAAAATGCTTAATGCCGAGATAGGCCTAGATTTCTTGATAAACAAAAAATGATTTTTATTAAAACCCTAATTTTCGACCGATCGTTCCTATGGCAGATAATGATATAGTAATTCGATGTAAATAAGATTTCGCTATTACTCAAGTGCCATATAAATTATTGTGAGTTATTATAATTAGTCGATTGCAAAATTTACAGATTACAATTTACAATTTACAGCGCCCAAAGTTCGCGTTCTTTCTTTTGTCCGGTCCAAGCTTATAGCACATACACCTGCACATGAGCTGCATTGTATGTGCTTACAGTTCATCATCTACACAATTTTTTCTGTTCTGATTTATCGCCAGTGTGAAAGAAATAATGCAAGGTGAAAGAACAAAAAATATCCAAGTAAGAAGGGTATTGTTCAAGCGAGCTAAGGGTATTGGGAGGGATTTGAGAGAGCAATTGGTGGGGTCTGTCGCGGGTTCGAGCCCTACAGGGGAAAGTTTTTATTTTTGCTGGTGTGGCTGTTGCGAGTTGCGAGTTCAAACCCTGCCAAGGGAACTTTTTTCTTAAATTTATATAGTGTTGGAATAGGAGGGTTCAGGATATTCGCTAGTCGGGAGCTCCCGACTATAACCTCTTACATGATTGGCTTGAGCTCGAGAGCAATCATGAGTGGGGGCAAAATTTGGGATCACTAATGATTGGGAACATATGTGAAACATTAATTTTAAATGGTGATATTTCATTAAGGATAGTGAAAGTCAATTTGGTTTTTGACACGCGAGTAGAAGATTTGCTAGCAATATAGGCTGAAAATGACTCAAAAGTGGTGTCCGACGAAAGTCACGAGAGACACAAAAACTTTCCTACGAGGGGCAGCAACCGTTAATGTAGGAGCTGGTGGGGCTGCCTTTAAAGAGGCACAATGATTGTTTTTAACAATCTGGGCAAGATTGCGCGCAGGTCTACCTTTGCGGCCAAGAGCAAAGAAAGAGTTCTCAGTTGAGAGAGATTGACGTATTTTACTTGTGCTCCAGGATTTTTATACATTTTTGCGCTTTAATGCTGCTTTTTATATCAAAATTTTGGATTGTCGGAGCTTTATTTAAAAAGCTTTATAAATTGTGCAAAGTGTTACCTGTCGTGCAGCGGAAGTCTGGAAATTATTGCACATATAAAATGCGGCGTCAGTTCCGTGCTGTTGTTATTGCCTGTTGTGATTCTTTTGCTTTGGTGCTCCCCTGTGCAAACACTTGTTTGTGCGTGTGTTCGCTGCATACTTTCTGCTTCTGCATCTCGCTCTCGCAAATTTGTTCTATTGCTTTTCGCTCCAAACAAATTTTTTGTGTACGAATAATTCTTTTTTGAGTGTGTACTGGATCTATTTTTGTGCACCGGTTCCGTTTTGCTCTGCGCTCTCTCAACTTTCCTACGCTTGTGATAATTATGGCGTGCTGTAAGAAACCGTGCACGTTCAAGCAGGCTGATGATTCTGCACTGCCGGAATTTGTTAATTACTGGCTGTGTGAGAATATGACGCATTCTTAATGTGCAGCTCTCACTGGGCGTGATTGCGACAAGATCGCTGCAATTGCCAAAAAGGACTGTGGCGGCTTGCGTTGGTCGTGCCCAGATTGCATCGACAAGTAAATTGATTTTTCAAGAATGTATAATTCTGTGAGAAATCAATTCTTAAAATTGAATAATGTGGCTAAGCAGCTCTCGAGTAATTTTGACTTGAGTTTCGAGTTGCTTGGCAAATATAAATTCGAATATCAAACCAATCGCCGGTTGGAGCCTCAACTTTTCCAATTGCCCTCTACGGCTGTTCTGACACCTACGCCTTTCTTGTCCCTTCGTAGCAACTTGGATGCATCTCCAATGTTGTCTTTATCACCTTCTCCAAGCGACTGTCCAATTGCCCCTGTTTCAACCCCCGTAGTAGTCCCAGAAGAGCCCGTACCTGATCCCGTCCCAGTTAATGAAACTGCCTCAGCTCCATCAGCTCCTGTTAGAAACAATCATTGTGCCTCTTTAGCTCCTCCAACTCCTGTATTACCTGCAGCCCCATCAGCGCCTACATTAACGGTAGTTGCGCCTCGTAGGCAAGTTTTTGTGTCTCGACTTTCGTCGGACACCACTTCTGAGTCATAGGCAGCCTATATTGCTAGCAAATCTTCTGCTAGCGTGTCAATAACCAAACTAAATTTCTCCATACCTCTTGAAATATCATTCAAAATAAATGTTTCACATGATATGTTCCGAATTATTTGTGATCCCAAAATTTTGGCTTCCACACATGATTGTTAACGAGTTTAAGCCTAACAAGTGAGCGGTTCTAGTCAGGAGCTCCCGACTAGGGGATACCCTGAATCGTCTTCTTCCAACATCAAATGCATATATACATTCTATTTTAGAATCTATATTTCAAGTTTGGGGACTCTAGCTCTTATTATTTACCAAAATTTCCCAAAAAACAGGATATCGATATCGATTTTTATCGATTGCTTGGAAAACGGAGTAAGTTATCGATTATCGGAAACAAACTCGATCTGCGGAGGCACTAGGAGCACCTACATCTAAGATTTCTCTCTAGCTCTTATAGGTTCTGAGATCCTTGCGTTCATACATACGAACGGACGGACATGGCTAGATTGACTCGGCTATTGATGCTGATCAAAAATATATATATATACTTGATGGGGTCGGAAATGCTTCCTTCTGCCTGTTACATACATTTGGATTTTGCACAAATACAATATACCCTTATACCCATATTTAATGGGTTCAGGGTATAAAACGCGTAACCAGCCTGTCACCCTTCCAGTCCCTTCAATACAGGGACTGCCCCAAAAAACTAGCTTCATCTTCTGACCAAATTTTTATTCATTATCGTAATGTTAGAGGTCTCATTTCAAAGCTTTAAAATCTTTTCATGGCCAGCACTTCCTTCGATTCGGATATTAGAGCATTTTTAGAAATATGGTTCAACCATATCTGACTTTGAGGTTTTTTCGAATAACTTTATTTTGAATAGAAATGATCGGCCGACTCGAGGTGGTGGGGTGTTAATTGCCGTTAAAGCCACTCTCCAGTAAGAACTTTTCTGTTTTAGTACGCCTACTGACGCTGAGATTTTCTCAGTTAAGGTGTCTTTTCCTATACGGAATATCTATATAACATGCTCTTAAGTCCCTCCTTCTTTTGATATTCAAGTTTATATGAAACATAATACTTGTATTACAAGAAGTTTCTCCACACGTGCTTGATAATGACCTATTTATGGTGTTGGGTGATTTTAATTTGCCGAACAGCTCTTGGTCATTATTCACGGCATGCTTGATCTATTGTTGTTTAACATCAATTCAATTTCTAATCATTTCAATAGAACACTTGACTTAGTATTTGTTAACAACTATTTCTAATGTGTCTAGGTCCCCCCCTTTATCTCTTCCTGAGGATGTCCACCATCCTACTTTGAGATTGCAATGCTCAATTGTAATCCTTTCATTTCGTGCTCATCAGCCAATAAGCCCCGCCGTTACTTTTGCAAGGAAATTTTTTTTTTGCAGAATCAGCTTATTGATGCAACCGATTTGTCTTTTTTATATGACTCGGTGGATATGAATACTGCCATTAATTTTTTTTCCCAAGTCAATTCCTTCGACTACTTTTTCATAACCACCCTGGTTTACTCCTAGATTATCACATTTTATAAATGTAAAATCCAAATATTTTAAAAAGTCTAGTTCGTGTACAGAATTGGCTAAATATTCCATAGCCAAGTCAAACTTCATTCTTCTAAATTCTCAATGCTATGAGGATTATCTAACTCGCTGTAAAAGGCAATTTGCCCAAATCCGAGACAGTTTTATAACTTTGTAAGCTTGAAACTTGTTTGCCATCTTCTTTTTCTTTCGGGATTGATACAGCTTGCCATGACTCTGATTCTGCTAACCTCTTTGCTAATTTTTTCCAATTAACTTACTCTTCAGTCTGTCCTAATACTTATTCTTACCCTTATACTATTTCTTCCTCTAGTTTTATACCTCCTCCCATTATTTCACACACCTCTTTTCTTATGGCTATAAACTCTTCAAAATCTTCTTACTCTCCTGGCCCGGACAATATTTCTAGTTGTCTACTCAAGGAGTGTAATTCTTCCCTTCTTTATCCATTGCTAAAGCTTTTTAATCTATCCCTTGAAACTTTTGTCTTTCCATCCCTTTGGAAAGAATCTTATATCATTCCTCTTCACTAGAAAGGTGATATACAAAATTACGGGGGCATTGGAAAACTATTCCTAAACATGCTATGCCACTTTGGTGTTCGGCCAATCAATTGCATCTAAATTGTTCAAAGTGTATGTTTATGACATTTAATCGTACTACACCTTATCTTGTCAGTTATACAATCGACAATATCGCTTTGCAACGTGTACTAACAGTTAAGGATCCAGGCGTTATTATATTATTATATTATTATATACCCTCGTTAATGGGGCAAAATGTGTAAATGGATTCATTAAACGATGGTCCAAAGAGTTTAGCGATCCTTTTATATCAAAACTTCTGTACATCTCTCTTGTTCGCCCTATCCTTGAATACTGCTCTTGCATCTGGTCTCCGCAGTATAAGAAAAGTCAGGATCGAATTGAAGCAATTGCTGCTTTTTGCCTTACGAGGTTTAAATTGGGAACTTAATCGTCGGTTGCGATCCTACTCCAGCAGACTGCTTCTTCTCAACCTTCCGTCGTTAACCAACCGTAGGACAATTCTCGGTGTTGTCCTTCTACATATGTAAGTTGATTATTGGCGACATAGATTCTCCTTTTCTGCTAGGGCGGCTTCAATTCTCTGTTCCGGCTAGACCAACCAGAAATTATCGCCCCTTATTCCTATATACGTTCACAACAGACTACGCTATGCACAATCCTTTTCGCGTGCTATGTAAAAACTATAATAGTTTGCATCACGTTTTCTCTACCGAACTTTCTCTACCCCTAATAAAATCGTTGCTTTCAGGATACCTTCGGAAAGTCGCTGACCATTCCCAGCTATGAGCAGGGGCATAGCTTGCCGGACAGGCTGAAAAAATTTTCCCCCACCGGATCGGTGATTTCCCATTACTTCTCTCTTTGTCCTATCTACTTAACACTCATTATTTAACTTACATTGCTTTACTTTATTCTTCTTACTTTCTTTTTTCCTATTTATTGTACTTTCTTTATTAAAAATTGAGATTATTTTTAATTTTATTTAAGAACACTTTTTTCCTACTTACAATCTTCTGCTTTTATGTAGGCTCTAATAGCGTCACTGACAAAATTAGCTGTGAAATAAAACACCTCCATCGGTCGGTGATGCTATTTACAAAATTGTATTCTTTAACTAGGCTTTTAGAGTATAATTCTATTATCTTTTATATTATTTATTGAATAATGAGGAAGACACTCGTTTTGTCGACCATTCATAAAAATAAAATTAAAAAAAAAAAGGACACGGGGCTGAGACAGTTTAGATAACTGAGAGCACTACAGGGGATGAAACAGGGGTAATTGGACAGTCGCTCGGAGAAGATGATGACAACATTGGAGATAAATACAGGTTGCTAGGCAGGGAAAAAAGAGGCGTATTTGTCCGAACAGACGTATAGAGCAACTGCAGCCCTTCTTGGCAATTGCAGCGATCTAGACGCAATCACGCCCAGTGGGACAAGGTTTCTTACAGCATGCCATAATTATTACAAGCGTAGGAAAGTTGAGAGAGCGCAGAGCAAAACGAAAACGGTGCGCTAAAATAGAGCCAGTAAAATTTAAAAAAACAATTATTCGTACACAAAAAAATTGTTTGGAGCGAAAATCAATAGCGAAAATTTGCGAGAGTGCGATGCCCAAGTAGAAATATGCAGCAGCGAATACACAAACAGACAAGTTATGCACAGGGGACCACCAAAGAAAAACAATCAAAACCGCCAATAACAATAGCACGGAACTGACGCCGCGTTAATTTAGTGCAATAATTTACAGACTTTCGCTGCACAACAGATAACACTTTGCACAATTTATAAAAGCTTTTTAAATAAAGCACCAAATATACAAAATTTAGAAATAAGAAGCAGGATTAAAGCGAAAAAATATTTAAAAATCTTGGAGCATAAGTAAAACTCGTCAATCACTGTCAACTGAAAACTTGCTCTTTTCGACCCCTACCTTCTTTAAGGAAGAGCAGATATACAACAATATAACTTATTGCGCAAAGGCATTATAGGATCTTCATCCGTATTGGTGGTTTTTAAAAAAACGATGCTCCAAAATAAATATCGGTTAGTTATCGACAATAAAACACTTAATGCTGTAACAATTGTTGCATTTGACGTTATCGGCAGCACCGAGGGTTACTCAGTTGGTTGCGTGCGATATTATCGGCCACGCCGATATCTTTTTGGCATATGGTCGGAGTATGCGGGGTGAAGCTGGGCCCACGGCGGAGCCCAAAATTTTGAAGGGTGGCAACGCCAGACATGCGATCCACGGCGCCAAAAGCGACGATTGCTATTGGCCGCCCGTTTCGCTCTTAAAGGGAATACGAGGAGAGTGGATCGCATGCCCTTGGATATGCCCTTGGCCTTCATTTGGGCCGTTGACCCAAAAAAAATGCAGCTGTGCAGATGAGCAGCAACGGTGCCCGCCTCGCAAATGTATGCGTGTGCCGAAATTCGGTACCGATGGTGTGGCTGCCAAAAATGTCGAGGAGTTCGATTTGTTCAGCGGTTAACGGCGGGCGTGCCAGCTCGAAGTGAGCAAAAAAAGTTGGACATTGCATTTCTGCTTGACAGAGTAAAATTTTTTCCCTTCTGAAAAATTAAGCCGGCACATAATACCAATGGCTTAACAGACGAATAAAAGTTTTGTTTTTGTGTTCTTTGCCATGTAATAAATTTATATAAATCAAACCGCTCGAATCACAAAGAAAATATAATAAAAAAATTAAAAGAGACTTAAAAATTTAAGTGCGACGAGAGACGAACCAAATAAGCCAAAAATTAACGGCTCCGGCACCAAGGAGACCAGCTCGCGCACCAGAGAGGCCCACGAAATATTCAAGGCCAGGATTCAGTGCAGCGGCGCAAACCAGCCATATCCGCGACGCCGCCAGCAAGCGTCGGCGCAAACGTGAAGGCGACGAGACGAGCCACCAACGACCGGGCTCCAACAACGAAGAAGCGGCCACAGGCGAGACCCCGCCCACATCCACCGAGTGAGTCCGTTCCATTGTTTTGCCCACCCTCGTTCGAGCCCCTGGCAGAGTCAGATGAAGACTCCTAATTGCACTCCCTGAAAAGGAGTAGATTTTTTTTTATCGTTAAATTTGGTTAATTTGTATTTATAAAATATATTCATACATACATAGGCACTTACGCCGAGCTTCACTTTAGAGTGCGAACGGTGAGGAAAACTCCAACGGTGATGCATCTGCGCCTGTAAAATATAAAAAAAAAATCTAAAATTAACTCTTGCGCGAACTATGCCCACATACTTACCTAATTTGAATTTACGCATTTATATCGCCCCTTACCACCCCCAGAGAGCTCTTTAGGTAGGGTAAGGTAGAATTAAGCGATTTAATACATACAATACACAATACGTGACATACCCAGTTTTAAGTAATTGTGCGGGCCATTGTTCCTAAATCGGGGCAACGATTGCCTCTAAAGTGCCTCATTGCGCGTTTCTTTTGCGGCGACTAGCAATATCCCTGTAGTGTTTCGTCGCCTGTTCCATTCAGTGTTGTAAAAAAATAAAAAAGATTAATTCTATAAGATAAGAGAAAAATTTAGGAATTAATGTGCTGTGTCAATTAGTATAAATATATGCAGCAGTAATACGCACCTGTGAAGTTAATGAATTATCCGCTTGCATGAGATCCTAAACAGCTGCAAGATAAATGCCATAAGCAATGATTATGATTGTTATACATTTTAAGAAAACGCAACCAATTATACGCACCTATTGAAAGAAATCATGTCCGGCTAAAATAATATTGCTGGGGGAGAGTGGGCATTATGGCCGACACGGGCTAATATAGGCCATCTAGTGGCCAAAATGTGGGAGACGAGTGGAGGTGATCGTCTCATGGTAGGGCGGGTACGCTGGGTCCGGAACCGGGGCCCGATCTGGAAGAGTAAGGTGGATAAATAGTGTTTTTTTGTTAATTTATATTGAGTGTCTTACCTTTGTTGTTTACATTTTCATAGTTACAGCTGTGTATTTTGTTCATGAGTTAGTAGTTCCGAATATTTGTTATCGATTATGCGGTTCATTTTGAGTAGTGTTGTGTGAGTCTGTTTTGCTACAGACGTGTAGCTTTGTTGTTATCGATTGTGCGGACTGCGGGCCAGGGATGGGACCACACCCAGAGAATCCGATGAGCCAGCCGGCGCGGCCCACTGAGAAACAAGCAGTTCCGTAACAATATGGCGCCCAAATTGAAGAAGCACTCGGCTTCTTTGAAGTCGGTGTGTAATCAAAGAAAAATAAATACGATAAAAATGAAGGTACAGAGGAAAGGACTCCCTTGGCTTCAGGACCCACACCGCTGAAGTCTTATGTGGCACGAGTAGGTAGCTCATAATCGCGCAGCGTGTAGTGGAATCCGAGAAGCACGACGGAAGTAGAGGTTATCTGAATATCCATCCATAAGCATGAGGGGTTTTTTTTTGTAGTGGTTGATGGCCGTTCGCATGTTGGCGAAACATTTGCGACTATCCATCGTTCGCCTGGTGGTAGCCGCAACGACAAAGGCATCTCATGGTAAAAAAAATGTGATATTAGGGTAGTTTAGTCAGATGTTATTTATTCAATTAGTTGTTTTTGTCTCATTTTGTGTCAATGTTGGATGTATGCTGGCCGTAGTTATACGAGCTTCGGAGACCGGTGACCCAGGACGATATAGAGCCGAGCCTGCGCCGCATCTGTCACACAGCATATCCCAAGAATGGCCAGAAGAGCGACGGAGACGGATCTTGCCATGGTGTCCATTGACATGGGGTGTTTTCTTGTCGCGGTTGATGACGGTAAGTCACGTTTGCTAGTTGGTGAACGTTCGCGACCGTCAATCGTAGCCTGGTGGTAGCCGCCATGACAAAATAACCTGTGACGAAATGTGATATTAGGGTAGGTCTGACTAGAGTTTGTTTAATGTTTTCTATTTGTTTTGTCCCACTCTGTGTTAACGTTTGGTGTGTGCTGGCCGTAGTTAAATGAGCTTCGGAGGCAGGTGACCCAGGACGATATAGAGCCGATCCTGCGCCGCACCTGTCACACAGCATACTCTAAGGGTGCACAGAAGTGCGACAGAAACCAAATAGCCTTCAAGGTAGCGTTCCTTGCATGCCGTCCGTCAGTCAAACTGACGAACTGAGCATGGGACGAATGCTTAAGTGTTGTCCACTGTCCAGATTATGCGTAGATTATTTAGCCTGTGTTAGGATTTGTCTTCTCTCCCCCAAGTATTTGAAATTAATTAGAAAAAAAAAAAAATTTAATTTTGTGAGTGTTTTTGTGGTCGATGTGTATTAATTTATTATTCTTTATTAGTAAGATTTGTTAGTGGGTGTTTATTTATTTATTAATTTATTAGAAATATTAGTAAAGTTTTTATAAGGGTTGTAAGCCTTGTAGAAGAGAGGGGTACTGTTCTCAGAAGGGATAAGTATGGCTGAGGAACAGGTGTCTGATTGGGCTTCTGACGCTGATGGGGCGTCGGCTCTGCCACCGCCGCGCCCAGCTGGAGGGCTGGTGCGAACGCCAATGAATTTCCGGGGATTTCCAGAGAGACAGATCCCGAAAGAGGGTCACCTGGTAGACTTGGAGAAAGAATTGGCGCAACAGGATAGACCTCCACGGAACCTGGAGTTCCCAAAAGCCCCGAAAGACTCAGTGCTCAAATCGGCGGCAAACGCGGCGATCGCTCAGGCCCACCAAACATATCTGCATGCTCTGCCATCTGGCATCAGCGAGTCCATCCGCGAGGAGATGCGAGCTGGCTTCATGGAAATGATGAAGGGCATCATTGATGTGCTTAGGCCGCCAGGGAGCCAAACCGCCGAGACTAACACTGCGCCGAAGCCGCCAAGACATGTCGAGCCGGGACCGCGAACAGGCGCCATCCCGAAAGAACGGGAAGTGTTCCAGCGCGAGGCATTTCCACCACCGGTGCCACCGAAGCCACGTAGGCAAGGCGCACGAGGGGCGGAGTATTCGTCCAGCAGCCCAGTTTACGTGGCAGATGCTCAGTCGAGGAACTGGCGTAACCCGAATAACCGCCATTTCCGAGTAGAGGACCGGAGAGCGGATGATTTTCAACCGGAGGAGGCGTACGCCAACGTGCGAGAAACTGCGTACATGAAGCTCGAGCGGTGGAACGTCAAGTTTGACGGCGAGGACGCGATGAATTCGGTCGAGGACTTCGTGTTCCGCCTAGAGTTCCTGCAGAGGCAGTATCAGTGCCCGTGGAAGGAGGTCCTGCGCGGTTTCCACCTGCTCCTGACCGGCCGCGCCCGCGAGTGGTACTGGATGCACGTGCGGCATTCTAGGGTCGACAGCTGGATGCAACTGCGGCATGCCCTCTTGGACAGGTTCCGGGGCTACCAGACGGAACACGAGGTAATGCAGGAGCTTCTACAACGAGAGCAACAGGCCAGCGAAGGGGTGGATGATTATATCCACCACATGCGTCAACTCGCCGCGCGATTCCAGAAGCCGCTGAGAGACCGAGAGCTGGTGAGGATTATAAAGCGTGGTTTAAAAGAAAGTCTGGCGAAATATATTTATGCCATGGACGTACTCACCGTGGATGAGCTGCGCCAAGAGTGCCTAGAAGTGGAGAGGCACATGGGTCGCAGAAGCCGGACTGGGTACCTTCAGCCGTCGCGTTGTCCACAAGGAACGAGGCCCGTAGTCCACGAGGTTGAAGTTCCACCGCATCTTACAGAAACGCCACCGGGAGAACTGGAGGAGGCATTCGTGCGAAGCAGGAACTCATCCCGAATTGTATGCTGGAACTGCAGACAGTTCGACCACGTCTTTAGAGACTGCCTGTCCAAGGAGCGGAAAATATTCTGCTATAGGTGTGGAAAGCCGGACACTTTCTGCTCGCAGTGTGAAAACTGTCCGGGAAACCCCAGAGGGAGCGCGGTGATGGCGGGACAGACGCGTTCCGGGACGGCGACCGCGGGAAAGCAGGAGGGGGGCACCTACCAGAGCCAATAATCATTGGAAAGGAGACGGAGATTTGGAATAAGGATCAGGATAAGGCTAATTATAATAATAGTATAAGCAAAGGAGGAACACTTAGGGGCTTACCATACGAAGAACGTGTTCGGGCATACATGTCGGCCCGAAATAGAATTTTTGGTGAGCGACAGCTGGAGGGGATGACGCTAGCCACCCGGAGAATGGTGAAGGCACGTGCGCGCTTCCGCAGACGCAGGATTACCAGGCGCCAGGTCGTCGAAGCGGTGAGACGGGAGGAGAGTATAGACCCACGAGTATTCGCCGAAGTGGAGGTCGCTGGAGCCAAAATGAAAGGGTTGCTGGACACGGGGGCCTCAGTCAGTCTGTTGGGACAAGGATGCCGGGAGTTAGTGGAGAAACTGGGATGGGAAGCGCGGCCATACGAATCGATGGTGAGGACAGCGGCGGGTGCCAATCGCCCAATTTTAGGTCGCGTTGTTCTGCCTGTGAAATACGGGAATAGAACGGAAGATATCGTATTTTACATGTGCCCGGACCTGCGACAGGAACTATACCTGGGAATCGACTTCTGGCGAGCCTTTGAGATCGCACCAGAGCTGCTCGGTCCGGCCAGAAAGTCCGAAACACCACCAGAGGCATCTGAGGTAACGGTAGCGAACCCAGAGGTGGCTTATTACCGGGACGACGACGACTGCGTAACGGATCCGGAAATGTGGGACCTGGACAACGATCAGAGGAGTCAGTTGGAAAGCGTGAAGCGCAGATTTCTCCAATTTGAGAAGGATGGCCTAGGGAAAACTCACCTGCTGCAGCACCGAATTCAGCTGATCGAGGGAGCAGAACCCGTGAAAGACAGACATTATCCGCTGTCCCCGGCCAAACAGGAGATCGTGTGGGCCGAGGTGGATAAGATGCTAAAGTTAGGCATCATCGAGGAGAGTGACAGCCCCTGGAGCAACCGGACGACGGTGGTGATGAGGCCTGGGAAGAACAGGTTTTGCTTAGACGCCAGGAAATTAAACAGTGTAACGGTAAAAGACGCGTACCCGCTTCCATGCATCGAGGGCATCCTATCGCGAATCGACGAGACTCATTTTATCTCTAGCGTCGACCTTAAGTTCGCGTTCTGGCAAATAGAGATGGAGGAGAAGAGCAGGGCGTATACGGCGTTTACTGTACCAGGGAGGCCGCTGTACCAGTTCCGCCACATGCCATTCGGGCTCTGCAACGCCGCTCAACAGCTTTGCAGGCTCATGGACAAGGTAATCCCGGCGAATCTGAGGTCCAACGTATTCGTATACCTGGACGACTTGCTGATAATATCGGCAGATTTTCCAACGCACTTAAAATACTTGGAATTGGTGGCCGAGTGTCTGAGGAACGCGAACCTCACCATAGGCATGGCGAAGTCGAAATTCTGCTTCCGCAACCTAAACTACCTGGGTTTCATCATAGGCGGCGGGACGCTGCGCATGGATCCGGGAAGGGTAGAAGCGATCCGGAACATCCCGAATCCGAGGACGGTCAAGGAACTACGAAGCTTCTTAGGTACGGCGGGGTGGTACCGCCGATTCATAAAGAATTTCGCTGAGATATCGGTACCGTTGACTGATGCCCTTAAGAAGAGAACGGGTAGATTTGTGTTGAGCGACGAGGCCATAGAAGCCATAGAGAGCTTAAAGTTAGCCCTCACCACAGCCCCGGTGTTAGTTCACGCAGATTTTCGAAGACCATTCTTCATCCAATGCGACGCATCTCACTACGGAGTAGGAGCCGTGTTGTTCCAGCTAGACGACGAACAACAGGAAAGGCCGATCGCATTCTTCTCGGCCAAACTCAACAAGCACCAGATCAACTATTCGGTGACCGAGAAGGAATGCCTAGCCGCCAAACTGGCCATACATCGATTCCGGCCGTACGTGGAGATGATGCCGTTCACGGTAATCACCGATCATGCGAGTCTGCAGTGGCTTATGAGTCTCAAAGACTTGAGCGGGAGATTAGCCAGGTGGTCCCTCGAACTGCAAGCGTTCCCTTTCTCCATGCAGTACCGCAAGGGAGCCGACAACGTCGTCGCAGACACATTGTCCCGAAGCGTGGAAGAGGTCGAACTGACCCCGGAAGATCTGTTGGGATTTCAGACCCCGGAGTTCGATTTGTTCAGCGGTTAACGGCGGGCGTGCCAGCTCGAAGTGAGAAAAAAAGTTGGACATTGCATTTCTGCTTGACAGAGTAAAATTTTTTCCCTTCTGAAAAATTAAGCCGGCACATAATACCAATGGCTTAACAGACGAATAAAAGTTTTGTTTTTGTGTTCTTTGCCATGTAATAAATTTATATAAATCAAACCGCTCGAATCACAAAGAAAATATAATAAAAAAATTAAAAGAGACTTAAAAATTTAAGTGCGACGAGAGACGAACCAAATAAGCCAAAAATTAACGGCTCCGGCACCAAGGAGACCAGCTCGCGCACCAGAGAGGCCCACGAAATATTCAAGGCCAGGATTCAGTGCAGCGGCGCAAACCAGCCATATCCGCGACGCCGCCAGCAAGCGTCGGCGCAAACGTGAAGGCGACGAGACGAGCCACCAACGACCGGGCTCCAACAACGAAGAAGCGGCCACAGGCGAGACCCCGCCCACATCCACCGAGTGAGTCCGTTCCATTGTTTTGCCCATCCTCGTTCGAGCCCCTGGCAGAGTCAGAAGAAGACTCCTAATTGCACTCCCTGAAAAGGAGTAGATTTTTTTTTATCGTTAAATTTGGTTAATTTGTATTTATAAAATATATTCATACATACATAGGCACTTACGCCGAGCTTCACTTTAGAGTGCGAACGGTGAGGAAAACTCCAACGGTGATGCATCTGCGCCTGTAAAATATAAAAAAAAAAAAAAAAAAATCTAAAATTAACTCTTGCGCGAACTATGCTCACATACTTACCTAATTTGAATTTACGCATTTATATCGCCCCTTACCACCCCCAGAGAGCTCTTTAGGTAGGGTAAGGTAGAATTAAGCGATTTAATACATACGATACACAACACGTGACATACCCAGTTTTAAGTAATTGTGCGGGCCATTGTTCCTAAATCGGGGCAACGATTGCCTCTAAAGTGCCTCATTGCGCGTTTCTCTTGCGGCGACTAGCAATATCCTTGTAGTGTTTCGTCGCCTGTTCCATTCAGTGTTGTAAAAAAATAAAAAAAATTAATTCTATAAGATAAGAGAAAAATTTAGGAATTAATGCGCTGTGTCAATTAGTATAAATATATGCAGCAGTAATACGCACCTGTGAAGTTAATGAATTATCCGCTTGCCTGAGATCCTAAACAGCTGCAAGATAAATGCCATAAGCAATGATTATGATTGTTATACATTTTAAGAAAACGCAACCAATTATACGCACCTATTGAAAGAAATCATGTCCGGCTAAAATGATATTGCTGGGGAGAGTGGGCATTGTGGCCGACACGGGCTAATATAGGCCATTTGGTGGCCAAAATGAGGGAGACGAGTGGAGGTGATCGTCTCATGGTAGGGCGGGTACGCTGGGTCCGGAACCGGGGCCCGATCTGGAAGAGTAAGGTGGATAAATAGTGTTTTTTTGTTAATTTATATTGAGTGTCTTACCTTTGTTGTTTACATTTTCATAGTTGTTACAGCTGTGTATTTTGTTCATGAGTTAGTAGTTCCGAATATTTGTTATCGATTATGCGGTTCATTTTGAGTAGTGTTGTGTGAGTCTGTTTTGCTACAGACGTGTAGCTTTGTTGTTATCGATTGTGCGGACTGCGGGCCAGGGATGGGACCACACCCAGAGAATCCGATGAGCCAGCCGGCGCGGCCCACTGAGAAACAAGCAGTTCCGTAACACAATTTCGAACCGGAACCCAATCTCTGAAATCGGAGAAATAATCGCAGAGTTGGGCGAAAACAAATATTTTTCTGTCCTCAATATGAAGAGCGATTTGCGTCGAATTCTTAACTTTGCCAAAGATTCATGCAAACATAAAAATAAGTCGTTCACGTAGCCTAGCGAAACAGCTGCAAGCAAGGTTGGCAAGTCTCTCTTGCACTTGTCCTAGCTACTATGAAATGCACATTTTTCTTTTATCTCATCCACTGGTTCTAGTGTTGTTGATCAAGGCGAAGCACAGAAATTGATTTGAGCCACAGCTAAACAACTTTATAAACCAATATATAATTTTCGATTAATGGACGCATTATAACGTGCTGTTCTGAAACATTTTTTTAAAATTCTTGGCCCGATTTTAAAAAACATTGGCAACTCAACATTTGGAGGCCCCGACTAAGTTTAACATACAGTATTGCAGTCCATATAGTCAAATACGGAAGTGCTATTACCCAAGTGCCTTACAAATTATTGTGACATTTTAATTAGTCGATTGCAAAACGCCTCTGTGTGCTGACAATTTACAGCTTCCAAAATTCGCGATCTTTCTTTTGTCCGGTCCTAGCTTATAATACATACACTTGCACATTAGCAGCATTGTATGTGCTTAAAGTTCATCATCTTAACAATTTGTTCTGTTTTATCGCCTGTGTGAATGAAATAATGGAAAGTGAAAAAACAAATGATATGCAGGTAAAGAGGGTATTTTTTCTCAAGTACAAGATGGCTGCATTCTTCAAGCGAGCCAAGGATATTGGGAGGGATTTATCTAAGGAGAAATAAATATCTCATGTGCCGTTGACTTTGAAGTGCACTATTTCTAATGCAGCAAACTCTGACCTTAATGCCGCGCATAACTCGCTTGAAGAGTTGAATTTTAATGTCATCAGTATAAATTTACGCGATGATTTCGACCAGGTGATAGCCATGTTTGAAGCTCGCGTTCGCGTAAATATTCAGTGACGTCAATCTAACGTCCTCAATCTAAAGTGATCGTACGCGCTTGCCCGAGCTCAAACTACCTACATTTTCCGAGTTGGTCATCGATAAGGATACCGAACTGTCGACTATCCGAGTTGGTCATCGATAAGGATACCGAACTGTCGACTATTGAAAAACTGCAGCACCTCCGCTAGTGTCTGGCCCTGCATTGGGATCGGTTCGATCTTTGGAGTTTTCCAAGCCAATTATCGTGGGGCTCTGGATAATATAAATAAAAGATGAAGTAACAAACGTTCTGTTTTTAGACACACATTATTGGACTCAAGAGGGTAGATTCGGAGTCGGCTTGAAAACTGCGTGAGCTGCAGACTTTGGGCAGTTTGAAACAAAGTACAGGATGCATAATAGTGCATACGCTGCAGTTGGACACCCACACTCAGATCAAATAGGAGGAGGGCACAGCCTTTAAAATGGTCTCGACTGCTGATGAGTTCTTCTCATTTCTGGAAAGGCGTAGTCAAAAGCTGGAAAGCGTGCCACACGCCATATCATCTTAAGCGACCACTTCACAGGTGGGCAACTCCAAACATAATACTAACCCTAGCAAAAGGGCACTTGTAGTTGAGACTACCCAAAAGGACAGCAGTTTTTTTGATGCATTTGGTTACGGACTCTACACATGTAAAAAATTTGGATATTTGTCTCCATTCCTTGGACATTAGGAAGTTGAGAAACTAGACCTTTTCTTTTAACTGCCTGAAAAAGGGAGATCAAGCTCGGTTTTACAGCACTAGTTATTCACAAACTTGTGGAGAAAAGCATTATGCCCTGCTGAATCACATGCATTGTCCTGATTCTATGATTCGCTGGTTAGCTGCACATTTCCACATCCTGTTTTGCACAGAGGCTTCAGTTAAGAAAAGCCAATCTTCAGCAAGTGTCACGGATCTCGGAGACATAAGCGTAAGGATTCATATGAAGTCACTATTTTCTGATAATTGAGCCACCTTTGATGCTCTTGTGGCTCGAAAAATAACCGCTAATCAGCCTAGATTTAACATCGATACATCGGATTATAACATCCCTTTAAATATAAGGATGGCTGATCCTGCGTTGAATAAGCCACAACGGGTCAATCTTTTAATGGGAACGAGTCTCTTCTTTGAGCTTTTGTCTGTCGGACAAATTATGCTTTGCAAGCATTACCTCTTCTACAAAAGACTCGTATTGGCTGGGTCGTGACCGGTTGTTTTGAGCGACTGCGCAGTATCTCGTTGATGGCTGGTGGCCTCACTCACAGATGAAAGTTCGAAGAGCCTAAAGGCTAGCAAGGAAGAGTTGGAGTGTAAGCAGCAATTTGTTGCCATCCGGCGAGTATTCAGTGCGACTGTCTTTTTGAAGCGGAGCGCAGAGCTGCTAGGAGAGTCCTTTGGCCAGGTTTATCGTCGATTTCTCAGTCTTAAGGGAAAATTGGGTCGGCATTCGCATCTGACGGAGCAGTACTCGGCCTTCATCAAGGAGTTTCTGGGTCTGAATTACATGTCGTGAGTTAGTGCAGAGTTGAGCGGCTGTTGTAAATATTTCCTCACACATCATTGCGCCTTGAAGGAAGACATCATCACAACCAAGTTTTGTGTTGGGTTTGATATCCCTGCGACGATTAATTCTGAATATTCTCTTAATAATATACTGATGGAGGGCAAACATTCAATCAAGCAAACGTTCAATTAAATTTGTTCAAAATTGTCTCTTAGTACTTCAAACCTCAAGAGTGGCTTTCCAGTCACCAAATAGTCCTCGATGAAGCTGTTCAGGATAGGGAACAATATTTCAAGTTCAATGATAGAAGCGATATCAATAAGCTCTGGGCCTTCTTAGAGATTCTCGATAGACCAATTGCTATTATTATTTTCTGTTATATTCCACTGTTACGCCCTGTAGGCCTTCAAAATTTGCGATGTTACTGTGGAGGCCTATGGATCCGGCATTTACATGGTCGTATATTTTCTTCCAAGTCTCGTCTAGCGCCGTTAAAAACATTTACTGTCCTAAAGCTTGAATTATGTGGGACACGCTGTTGGCTAATTTGGTGCATTAGGTCAAGCTTACAGGCATCCTAGTCAGCCAGCTCCATTTCTGGTGTGAAATGTCTATCCTGGATAAGCAACTGCGACGGACAGAAATCCAGCTAACATCCTTTCCAGAGGCATAGTTTCCGACATCCTAGCTCAATCGGAGCTCTGATTTCATGGCTTATCGTATCCATTAGTTGGTTTCCACAATTGGCTGGTGGCTTGTCTTTCTGAAACTCCCATAATTTAATTTGGAAAAACTCATACGCAAGCGGCTTAGACGCTTGGATGCAAGCGCACAAACTAATTTGGGTCAATGAAGCTTATATTCGTCTATGTGTAAGCTATCACCAGCGTGTCCGACTGGGCAATCGAATGCCGTCTCAACAATGTTGCGACACCTGAAGAAGACGCTGGCAGTGGAGTACCGGCCCTTCAACGGCCAGCCCATAGAAATGTGATCCCTCACATGCGCGCGCTGAGTGGCTGCTGAAGAACGGCACGAAGCACAGAGTCAGTGTCAGTCTGCCCATGCCGCTGCCGGAACGACGCGTCTTCATTACAACTTAAAATATTATTGCAAATTCAGATTTCTCACACCCACGGTACAATCCAGACGGATTGGCGAAAAAATAACAATAATGCAACGGTTTTATCTTAATTTGTACAAATTCATAAAGCTTTTTAGACTTGTACAAAGAGCGAACTTGTGGGATAACATCAGGGAGATTCGTTCTCAAGGAAATGTGTAAAAATCCAGCTCCATCGCATGTCGAGCATGTGATGGAAAGTCTTTCAATGAATCGTCTAAAAACCGTTCGAGCGTTCATCGTGGACCTTTCTTCTATTAATCGGAAGTTCGTACGAGACGGCTATCAAGTGTTACGTTAGCGTCTTGATCTGCTTCACTGGGCACTGCACTTAGAGCTAGCGATGGACCTATCGACTGCAACTTTCTTGAGTTCCCTAAAACGGTCATCACTAATCGTGGCAAACCCAGCCAGATTTTACCCGACAACGCAACAACCTTACTTGGAGCAGAGAACTAGCTGATAGATTTAAAACGTGTCCTGTTTAGTGATCCCCCCATGGAAGCAGTTCAGCAGTTCTATCTCGCCGATGGAAATTTTTCCCCATTGTTTTTCGCACCTTGGAAGTCGGCAGTGGTCGCCATGCACTATTTCTATCATTCTGTCATATTCACCTTGTTTGCCAAATTACATCCATTGCTAACTCAAGACTATTACTCCAGCTTTCCGACAGCGCAACAAACTTAGTTGGAGCGAAGAACATACTGATAGATATAAAACGTCTCCTGCTTAGTGCTCGTCAAGAATGAAAACCTACCTCCTATGCGGTGACCGCTGGGTAGGGTAGTAAGTCTGATTTCTGGCAATGATGGAGTTTCTCGAGTAGCTGATGTAAGGATCACATCTGGAATCATTAGAAGAGCCGTGAACAAGTTGTGTCTCCTGCCTTTTAAGCAGTCTGTTGAAAGTCTGGCTCCCAACGGGGGGAGTATATTGGATTCTGCAGTAGTAGCATCGCATATATGTTTATATATGTTTACATCGGCGATATTATCGCCTTCAGTCAGTCCGATAACGATCACGCCAAACACAATTATCTACATGGCAAGGCGAAATCAGCTATTTAAAACTGAAGTCGGTTTTCTAAGATTTATAATTTCGGCAAACGCCGGAAAACCCAATTCCGAGAAAGTAAGGGCAATACAAAATTTTCCTATGCCCTAAATCTTCAAGGACTTTTTGGGTTTATCCAGTTATTGTATGCGATTTATTCGAGATTAGCAAAAAAAAAGGATCACCAAAAATATTTCTAGCAAAGCAAGTGTAACCCGGACGTATTCAATAAAATTAACACGACGCTCACCTCAAACGATATGATACTAACTTTCCCCAATTTCTAAAGGCAATTTAATTTAACAACCGACGCATCAAACCATCGGAGCAATTTTAGCGCAAATCGGTCTATCAAATACATATCGAGTACACTTTTAAAAGCGGAACAAAATTACGAAAGAAATGAGAGGGAAATGCTGATGTGTGAAAAGGAAGATGACGGCTGCACATAATTCGAAGATCTAGTATTTAAAGCTGTTCACTCCACAGTAAAGGCAAAGACCCACAGGTATTTTTTTCGGAACTAAGTACGCTATACTGTAGCATGTTACATGCAAATAAGCATATGCCCATATTGCAGTGTATACAATATGTTAAGTGGTCATATGCTTAATCTCAATGTTAGAGTATCAAGCGCATTGTTTACATAATACAACTACCGCCAAGTGCCGTAATATGATCAGCCACTTATACATATGTGGACTGGCCTGCAGCGTGAGATCTGCAGCGTAAGCACTATGACGTTTTGACCGTTCGGTCCCAAGCGCATTCCAATGTATGTATATGCCTTCTGCATGTACATATAACAACATATATACAAATACATATGGCATGCTATGTACTCCCGTTCTGCCGATACTTTGAGCGACAGAACTCCAAACTCTAGTATGTACTTTAGGCTAAGTCCATTTTAAATAAAGAGAGACGATTCATTTTGAATCTGACCAACAAGCGGATCAGAGTTTTTTAACATTCCTACAATACCTTCAGGAATTTTAAAATACAAGAATTAAAATCAGGAAAAAAATTAAGAAAAAACAGTGTGAAGATTTGGAATATCATAACAGCAAGAAAAAAATAATAAAACATTGTGTGGACAGGAGGCACAGTGTATGCCAATATAGATAACACATTAGGTGTAAAAATTACATTAAAGAACAGAAAAGGAGTAGTACAACCAAAAATAAAAATATAATATAGTTAAATAATTCACAAAAATAATAATACAACAGAATACAATATTTCACGGGTTATTTTTGCGGACTTGTTTCGGCTTAGCAGTTGCTAAGCCGCATACAGCTAATTCCGATAAAAACAGGCGGTGCGGTTGTACAAAATTGACACATAAAAATATGAAATGGCGTTTTGTAATCTATAAACCGATGAATCGAAACAGTAAGTTCACATCCATTTTCCCCGATCTTGCATTTGAACTTTCAAAGGCCGAAATTGAGCTACAAAGGGGCAAGAAATTGTTGGCCGGTACACCGAACCACAAAAAAGAATGAACAACTAGAAAATAATATTAATAAGTTATTGACTTGTAAGCAAAAGAATCAATGAATGAAAAAAAAGTAGCGAATAACAAAATAGCATCAAAAACAGAATACAGGACTTTTAAAGAAGAAAAAACCACTACAGGAAAGTAAAAACTGCCCACTGTCTCAGAACCTAGAAGATCTAGAGACTTGAAAATTTAGATGTCTGATGAGACTTTTTTCTGTAATGCTATTTTAGTTCGTTTTTTTCTCATAAGTACTAAATTAGTGGTGTGGTTACTGAGTAGAGGCATAGCTCACGAGATCGAGCTCTACCCGTAATGCGGTCAGTGGCAAGTTCGAACACTGCCAAGGGAATTTTTTTTATACCCTGAACCCATTAAAAATGGGTATAAGGGTATATTGTATTTGTGCAAAATCCAAATGTATGTAAAAGGCAGAAGGAAGCAGCTCCGAACCCATAAAGTATATATATTCTTCTTCGATCTAGCCATGTCTGTCTGTCCGTCTCTCCTGCCAAGGGAACTTTATTTTATTAATTTATGTGTTGTTGGAATAAGAGGGTTCAGGGTATTCCTTAGTCGGGAGCTCCCGACTGGAACTTCTTACTTGTTTTATTTTTATTTGGTGTTGGTATTCCCTAGTCGGGAGCTCCCGAGTAGACCCTATTACTTGTTGTCTCGTAATTTCTAATCTGGCTGCTGAGTAGCGGCATAGCAAGTGGTGCGGTCCATCGCGAGTTTTATTTATTTATTTATTTTTATTTATTTTTTTGCTGGTGTAGCTGTTGAGTAGAGTCAACAGCAAGTAATGCGGTCAGTTTCGAGTTCGAACCCTGCCAAGGGCATTTTTTTTTTTTTAATTTTTATGGTGTTGGAATAAGAGGGTTCAGGGTATTCCAACTATTCCGACTAGAAACTCTTACTTGTTTGTGTCTGGCTTACTCGGAACAGCACACCTTGATATCTGTAAAGTGTTAAATAAATAAATGATCAAACTTGTTAAAGTCCTTGTATAGAGTATAAAGATAGTAACATTAAAATTTGTTAGTTTAATACTCATTATTTTTTTTTTTTTTTTTTGTGGTCTGGCTGTTGAGTAGAGTCGAGGGTTCAGTGTATTCCCTAGTCGGGACCTCCCGACTAGATTCTCTTACTTGTTTTATAACTAGCGCCCGCTACATCCTTAGAGCTAATAAATCAAGTAAATAGCCCAACTTTTATTGCCAACTAATGCAAGCCACAATTTAAATGCAATTGACTATTTGAGAATACACAAATATTGTATAGTACAATAAGATATACTGTAGAAAATTTCATGAAGATCGGTTAAGCAAAAACCAAAGTTATATGTAACTGCGCAATTGGATGGGAACTAGCCAATACTTCAGGGATTTCTGTATACATGTACACACACACACATTCAAGCGCGCATGCCTCGCATTCTAACAGCATGGTAGTTGCAACTTTTTCTGTAATGCTATTTTAGTTCGTTTGTTTCTCATAAGCACTTAATTATTGGTGTGGCTGCGGTCAGTTGCGAGTTCGAGCCCTCCCAAGGCAACTTTTTTTTACTTATTTGCTGTTGGAATAAGAGGGTTCAGGGTATTCCTCAGTCGGGAGCTCCCGACTAGAGCCTCTTACTTGTTTTCTCATAAGTACTTAAATATTAATATAGCTGCTGAGTAGAGGCATAGCAATTGGTGCGGTCTGACGCGAGTTCGAGCCCTACCGGGGAAAGTATTTTTTTTTTTGCTGGTGTGGCTGTTGTAATGCGGTCAGTTGCAAGTTCGAACTCTGCCACGGGAGCTTTCTTTTTATACCCTGAACACAATAAAAATGGGCAAAAAGGGTATATTTTATTTGTCCAAAATGCAAATTTATATAACAGGCAGAAGGAAGCACATCCGACCCTATAAAGTGTATATATTCTTGATCAGCATCAATAGCCGAGTCGATCCAGGCATGTCCGTCTGAATGTCCGTCCGTCTGTCTGTCCACTTGTCCATCCGTCCGTATGTATGAACGCAAGGATCTCAGCACCTTTAACATCTAGAGAGTTGAAATTTTAGATGTAGGTCCTCCTGGTGCCTGCGCAGATCGAGTTTGTTTCCGATAATCTATACGAACTCCGTTTCTAAACAATCTGTTTTTTGAGCAAATTAGGTAAATAATAATAAGAGCTAGAGTCACCAAACATGATATGTCGCTTCTAGAATATTAAATATATGTCAAGTATATTTCTTTTATAAATCAAGTTAATAACCCAAGTTTTATTGGCAACCAATTTAAGCCGCAATTTAAATGCAAATGACTTTTTCAGTATACACTGTAGAAAATTTCATAAAGATCGGCTAAGAAAAAACCAAAGTTATATGCAACTGGGCAGTTGGATGGGGCAGTTAGCAAAACTTGAAGAATTTCGGAATACATGTACACATGCGTGTCTGCTTCGCATTCTAACAGCATGGTAATTGCGACTTTTTTCTGTAATGCTATTTAAGTTCCTTTTTTATCATAAGTATTTGATTGTTGTTGTGGCTGCTGAGTATAGAAATAGAGAATAGAGAAAGTATTTTTATACCCTGAACCCATTAAAAATGGGTATAAGAGTATATTGTATTTGAGCAAAATCCAAATGTATGTAACAGGCAGAAGGAAGCATCTCCGACTCCATAAAGTATATATATTCTCGATCAGCACCGATGGCCGAGTCGATCTAGCCATGTCCGTCTGTCTGTCTGTCCGCCTGTCCGTCCGTCCGTCTGTCCGTTGGTATGAACGCAAGGATCTTAGAACCTATAAGAGATAGAGACTTGAAATCTTAGATGTAGGTGCTCCTAGTGCCTGCGCAGATCAAGTTTGATTCCGATAATCGATAACTTACTCCGTTTCTAAGCAATCGATAAAAATCGATATCGATATCCTGTTTTTTTGGGCAATTTTGGTAAATAAAAAGTGCTAGAGTCGCCAAACTTGACATATAGTTTCTAAAATCGAATAAATATAGTGACATATGTACCACACCCACAACATATACTATAAGTACATATACACTCATCTATCCGAATACAGCACATAACATATGTCCACAGCACCTAATGGCAACCCCTTACACATAAGCCCTAGCAACTAAGCGCACCACATATGTAACATGAGACACCCCAATTTGTAAACAATAAACCCCAGAGCCCCAATATTATAAATTCTTGGTGACAATAACAATTCTGGCGTGGGACCGATCATAAAATCGAAAACCATTAGACATATACATCCGCCATAATCCTTATTCCCACCAAATGCCCAATTTGCCAACGCAGCTCAAATTCAGGCTCTTAGTATATTTTTGAAACTCATTAAAAGAATGAGAGTATTGTTAAAAGAGAGCGAGCTCATGATCTTCAGCCCCCAGCCGAGATTGGCTAAGCGTTGACAAAATTATACAAGTTGAGTTTTACTGAAGACGTTAAACCGTCAAGTTGCATCGTGCACAAACTGTAAATTCCAATAAGCCACGCTGGTCTAAATAAAGTTATATTTTTCTTAAACAACGCGTATTGGTTTATGTAATTGGCGCAGCCGGTGGGATGCGCCAGTGATATAAGACCTATAACGGACAATCGTTGCCCCAGGTCTTTAAAGCAAATCGTGGTCGGCGCTGATGATCGACGCGAACGCACAATCATTGGAAAATCGTATCCGCAAAAGAACACACGCGAAACTTGCCGCAAGTGCTCATTGACCTCTCAAGGATTATAAGATCCCAGGTCAAACAAAAACCCGACATTGCAATTTCATTGCAATTATCTAGTACTCTACCAAGCATTGATTCTTTGGACAATCGGAGTTACTAGGTAGTGAATTTTAATTCACAACACAAAAGTGAGTGTGCCCTTGGCCTTGCACATCCTTTGATCCCTGCAAGACACACTCATTGGTAACGCGCGCGAAATAACGCCATACCTAAACAAAAAAAAATTACACCAAGAACAAAAACAACAACAAAAGTGAAAAGTGAACACCATGGCGCAACCAAATGAGCCAGTCTTGAACTAAGCGAGCAACACCTTTCACAAGCACTAGGCCAAATAAGGCAAGTGCCAACATTTAATGGAGCCACCGAGGAGCTAAGCGCCCTATAAGGCGCATCGACTTCATCATGCAGTTATATCCAACGAGGGATATTGGCCAACACAGCGTCCTGTTCGCAGTCATCGAAATGCAAATAGGAGGAGACGCGTAGAGGGTCACGAAGCTATCCCCTGCCAACACCTGGACAGAATTGAGGTCGGAGCTCATCTCACCGGAAGTATTTGTAAGTATTCGTTATAAGTTAATACTAGAAGACAATCAGATGAATACCATGTTGTATACGAATGCATTAAAGAACACAGTTCAAGACGTTATTATGAGGAAGTTACCCGATAAGTTATTTATGACATTGGCTCGTCACGATATAACGACAGTTTCAAAATTAAAACAGGTAGATCAAAGAGAAGGCGTTTACGATGTAGTATTGTTCGATAGAAATAAAAACCCAAACAATCAAACCAATCCAGCTACTTCCTACAAAAATCGAGGTAACACTGAGTACAGGAAAACCCCAATTTTTTATCAATCAACAAAACAACAAAACTATAGTAACTATATACAAAAACCAAAATCCCAAGTTGGCTGTAGTCCACAGATTAACTTAGAATTTAATCCAAATCTAAACAAAGGCAGGGCACAAAACCCTCTTAATTACCAAAATCACCAAAAACATTCATCCGCCCCCAATCCGCCAACAACGCGATAGCGGTAGTGGTCAAATGAAAATGGACACGTCCGAAAATTTTCTTCAAACTGCCTCGGAGTCAGAAACCGAAGAAAAACCAACCCATTTATCGAACTAACCATGAATAATAAAATCCTAAAATGTGTAATATATATGGAGTCGTCTATTAACTTATTGAAAGAAAATGTCCTAAATTTCAACATAAGAACTTGCCAATTGGAAGTTCAAACAATTAAATCGCTGAAGCCCAGCAAACTTTGCCCTACTAATAAGAAATTTTATTTACATAATTTTTCACAAAATTATGACGTGTTATTAGATAGAGATTTCTTAGAGAGTACTCAAGCCCTAATAGACTTCAAAGATAAAAACCATACGAATAAGGGAATATACATTTACCATGCAAGACAATTCGAAAAGCGAATTGCCAGCGAATGAGTCAAAAATTGAGTACCCCGTTCCGCCCCCATCAGATGACGAACAATTTGTGTTCGCCATCAACAACGAACTCTCAGAGTGCAACGCATTCTGCCTTGATCATCTAAACGATGAGGAGAAAGGAAAACTAACAAAAATCTTACATGAATTTGGGGATATTCAAAACCGAGAAGGTGAAAATTTGACCTTTACAAACACGGTTAAACATGTCATCCAAACTACCCATGAAGATCTGGCTTATAAAAAACCATACAAATATGGCCAAGCATTCGACCAAGAAGTCGAAAACCAGATCAAAGATATGATCAAACGAGGGACAATTCGCAAGTCGAAATCCTCTTACTGTTCGCCAATTTTGATCATACCCAAAAAGAGGGATGCATCCGGCAAACAAAAATGTAGAATAGTCATTGACTATCGAAACTTTAATGAATTCACAATTGATGACAAATACCCCATACTAGCAATGGATAGCATACTGGGAAAATGTCAGTATTTTACTACTGACCTCGGTAAGGGCTTTCGCCAAATCCAAATGGATGAAAGTTCAATTCCAAAGACAGCTTTTTCAACTAAAAATGGACATTACGAGTACACTCGAATGCCGTTTGGCTTGAAAAATGCACCTGCAACGTGCCAACGCTGCATGAACAATCTTCTGGAAGATTTAATCTACACAGATTGTCTTGTCTATATGGACGACATAATTGTATACTCCACTTCATTGAAGGAACATATTTTGTTATTGAGGAGGGTAATCACGAAATTAAAAGAAGCCAATTTAAAATTGCAATTAGACAAATGTGAATTCATGAAAAAACAATCAATTTTAGAACTGCGGATTTTACCGAAAGTTCATCCCAAATTTTGCGAAAATAGAAAAACCAATGACGGCAAAACTAAACAAGTAAGAGGTCGGAAGCTTCCGATTAGGGGATACCCTGAACTCTCTTATTTCAACACCAAATTATATAAGCCAACAACACCAATTAATAAAAAAAAGTTCCCTTGGCAGGGCTCGAATTTGCAACTGACCGCATTACTTACTGTCGACTAAACTCAACAGCCACACCAGCAAAAAAAAATAATAATAAACTTTCCCCGGTAGGGCTTGAACTCGCGACAGACCGCACCACTTGCTATGCCTCTACTCAGCAGCCACGCCAATAATTAAGTACTTATGATAAAAAAGGAACTAAAATAACATTACAAATAAAGATGCAATTACCATGCTATTAGAATGCGAAGCAGACGCGCATGAATGTGTGTGTGTACATGTATACAGAAATTCTTAAAGCTGCTGCCCCATTCCATTCGCAGTTGCATATAACTTTGGTTTTTCTTAACCGATCTTTATAATAATTTCTACAGTATATCTTATTGTACCATAGAATTTTTGTGTATTCTGAAAAAATCAATTGCATTTTAATTGTGGTTTAAATTTGTTAGCAATAAAAGTTGCGTTATTAACTTGATTTATAGCTCTGGAGTGGTAGCGGGGAGGTGGCGATAGGTATGAAATGTAAGATACTTGAAATATCTATCATATTCCAGAAGCCACATATCATGTTTGGTAGCTCTATCTTATTATTTACCCAATTTGCTAAAAAAAACAGGATGTGGATATCGATTGCTTGAAAACGGAGTAAGTTATCGATTATCGGAAACAAATTCGATCTGCGCGGGAACTAGGAGCATCTACATCTAAAATTTCAAGTCTCTAGCTCTTATAGGTTCTGAGATCCTTAAGCTCATACATACGGACGGACGGACGGACAGATAGACGGACATGGCTAGATCGACTCGGCTATTGATGCTGATCAAGAATATATATACTTTATGGGGTCGGAGATGGTTCCTTCTGCCTTTTACATACATTTGGATTTTGCACAAATACAATATACCCTTTTAGCCATTTTTAATGGGTTCAGGGTATAAAAAGAGTGCAGTTATAAACATTAAAGATAAACTATACACGGAACAATTTGAAAAGTTAAAATTACTTATAAAGTCCGATCCGATAATTGTATGTCCCAATTTCGAGAAAAAATTCTCACTAACTACAGATGCCAGTAATATTGCTATAGGAGCAGTATTATCACAAGAGCATAAGCCAATCTGCTACGCAAGCAAAACACTAAATGAGCACGAAATTAATTATTCGGCAATAGAAAAAGAAATATTAGCTATTGTCTGGGCCACCAAATACTTCAGGTCCTATCTATTCGGTAGAAAATTCGGGATCCTTAGCGATCACAAGACCCTAGTTTGGTTAAATAACATGAAAGAACCAAATATGAAGCTACAAAGGTGGAAAATCAAGCTAAATGAGTTTGACTACTATATCAAATATGTCCCCGGAAAAGAAAATCATGTAGCAGTCGCTTTATCACGAATTAAAAAAGAGGAAAATCTATTAGGAGAAACTTCAGATAGCATAGCCTCAACCATACACAGTGCGCAAGAAGATAATGAAAACCATATTCCTATCACAGAAAGACCTATTAATTATTATAACAGAAAACTGGAGTTCATAAAAGCTAATATTAACACAGTAGAAACTATACACTACGTTCACAAAATAAAAATTAAAATTTCTTATCAGGAAATGACCAATGAATACGCTAAAGAAATGATTGAAGAATATCTATGCACTAAGTGTAATTTACTTCCAAACTTTAATATTTTCCAAAAGGCCAATGTTGAAATACTCAACCCAAATAACTTATCAAAAGTGATGAAAGAGAACAAGTTATAAAACCTATGCAAAGTTCAAGGAAATCATCTTTAAAAGTCGTAAGGACTTATTGCATCCAGGTATAGAAAAGGTCACAGCCCTTTTTAAAGAAAAATACTGTTACCCTGACCACCAAAAGTTAATGCAAAATATTATAAACGTATGCGAAATATGCAATATATCCTAAACAGAACATAGAAATACTAAACTTTCTTTTCAAACGACTCCAGAAACGTTTAACCCCCGAGAGAGATACGTCATGGATTTTTATATCATTGACAATAGACAGTGCATGGACATTTAATCCAAGTACGCAGCATTAATAGAGATAAACAGCAGAGATTGGCTCGAAACAAAACGAGCAATCCTCCAAATTTTCAACCTAATGGGTAAACCAATAGAAATTAAAGCAGATAAAGATTCAACATTCATGTGCGCAGCACTCCATCTATGGTTACAGTCCGAAAATGTCCAAATAACTATAGCTACTAGCAAAAATGGAATTTCTAGTATTGAGAGATTTCACAAAACAGTTAATGAAAAGCTTAGAATAATTAAGAGCGAGTCCGATCCAGAAAATAAATTATCAAAATTTAAAACGATGCTTTATACGTATAATCATAAGACAAAACATAATACAACTGGTAGAACACCAGCCGATATCTTTATATATGCCGTAACACCCGCATATAATACCCAAGAATATAAACGTAATAAAATAACAAATTCAAACGGAAAACGCCAAGAGTTTAAAATAGACAACAAAACTATAGTAACTATATACAAAAACCAAAATCCCAAGTTGGCTGTAGTCCACAGATTAAGAATTTAATCCAAATCTAAACAAAGGCAGGGCACAAAACCCTCTTAATTACCAAAATCACCAAAAACATTCATCCGCCCCCAATCCGCCAACAACGCGATAGCGGTAGTGGTCAACTGAAAATGGACACGTCCGAAAATTTTCTTCAAACTGCCTCGGAGTCAGAAACCGAAGAAAAACCAACCCATTTATCGAACTAACCATGAATAATAAAATCCTAAAATGTGTAATATATATGGAGTCGTCTATTAACTTATTGAAAGAAAATGTCCTAAATTTCAACATAAGAACTTGCCAATTGGAAGTTCAAACAATTAAATCGCTGAAGCCCAGCAAACTTTGCCCTACTAATAAGAAATTTTATTTACATAATTTTTCACAAAATTATGACGTGTTATTAGATAGAGATTTCTTAGAGAGTACTCAAGCCCTAATAGACTTCAAAGATAAAAACCATACGAATAAGGGAATATACATTTACCATGCAAGACAATTCGAAAAGCGAATTGCCAGCGAATGAGTCAAAAATTGAGTACCCCGTTCCGCCCCCATCAGATGACGAACAATTTGTGTTCGCCATCAACAACGAACTCTCAGAGTGCAACGCATTCTGCCTTGATCATCTAAACGATGAGGAGAAAGGAAAACTAACAAAAATCTTACATGAATTTGGGGATATTCAAAACCGAGAAGGTGAAAATTTGACCTTTACAAACACGGTTAAACATGTCATCCAAACTACCCATGAAGATCTGGCTTATAAAAAACCATACAAATATGGCCAAGCATTCGACCAAGAAGTCGAAAACCAGATCAAAGATATGATCAAACGAGGGACAATTCGCAAGTCGAAATCCTCTTACTGTTCGCCAATTTTGATCATACCCAAAAAGAGGGATGCATCCGGCAAACAAAAATGTAGAATAGTCATTGACTATCGAAACTTTAATGAATTCACAATTGATGACAAATACCCCATACTAGCAATGGATAGCATACTGGGAAAATGTCAGTATTTTACTACTGACCTCGGTAAGGGCTTTCGCCAAATCCAAATGGATGAAAGTTCAATTCCAAAGACAGCTTTTTCAACTAAAAATGGACATTACGAGTACACTCGAATGCCGTTTGGCTTGAAAAATGCACCTGCAACGTGCCAACGCTGCATGAACAATCTTCTGGAAGATTTAATCTACACAGATTGTCTTGTCTATATGGACGACATAATTGTATACTCCACTTCATTGAAGGAACATATTTTGTTATTGAGGAGGGTAATCACGAAATTAAAAGAAGCCAATTTAAAATTGCAATTAGACAAATGTGAATTCATGAAAAAACAATCAATTTTAGAACTGCGGATTTTACCGAAAGTTCATCCCAAATTTTGCGAAAATAGAAAAACCAATGACGGCAAAACTAAACAAGTAAGAGGTCGGAAGCTTCCGATTAGGGGATACCCTGAACTCTCTTATTTCAACACCAAATTATATAAGCCAACAACACCAATTAATAAAAAAAAGTTCCCTTGGCAGGGCTCGAATTTGCAACTGACCGCATTACTTACTGTCGACTAAACTCAACAGCCACACCAGCAAAAAAAAATAATAATAAACTTTCCCCGGTAGGGCTTGAACTCGCGACAGACCGCACCACTTGCTATGCCTCTACTCAGCAGCCACGCCAATAATTAAGTACTTATGATAAAAAAGGAACTAAAATAACATTACAAATAAAGATGCAATTACCATGCTATTAGAATGCGAAGCAGACGCGCATGAATGTGTGTGTGTACATGTATACAGAAATTCTTAAAGCTGCTGCCCCATTCCATTCGCAATTGCATATAACTTTGGTTTTTCTTAACCGATCTTTATAATAATTTCTACAGTATATCTTATTGTACCATAGAATTTTTGTGTATTCTGAAAAAATCAATTGCATTTTAATTGTGGTTTAAATTTGTTAGCAATAAAAGTTGCGTTATTAACTTGATTTATAGCTCTGGAGTGGTAGCGGGGAGGTAGCGATAGGTATGAAATGTAAGATACTTGAAATATCTATCATATTCCAGAAGCCACATATCATGTTTGGTAGCTCTATCTTATTATTTACCCAATTTGCTAAAAAAAACAGGATGTGGATATCGATTGCTTGAAAACGGAGTAAGTTATCGATTATCGGAAACAAATTCGATCTGCGCGGGAACTAGGAGCATCTACATCTAAAATTTCAAGTCTCTAGCTCTTATAGGTTCTGAGATCCTTAAGCTCATACATACGGACGGACGGACGGACAGATAGACGGACATGGCTAGATCGACTCGGCTATTGATGCTGATCAAGAATATATATACTTTATGGGGTCGGAGATGGTTCCTTCTGCCTTTTACATACATTTGGATTTTGCACAAATACAATATACCCTTTTAGCCATTTTTAATGGGTTCAGGGTATAAAAAGAGTGCAGTTATAAACATTAAAGATAAACTATACACGGAACAATTTGAAAAGTTAAAATTACTTATAAAGTCCGATCCGATAATTGTATGTCCCAATTTCGAGAAAAAATTCTCACTAACTACAGATGCCAGTAATATTGCTATAGGAGCAGTATTATCACAAGAGCATAAGCCAATCTGCTACGCAAGCAAAACACTAAATGAGCACGAAATTAATTATTCGGCAATAGAAAAAGAAATATTAGCTATTGTCTGGGCCACCAAATACTTCAGGTCCTATCTATTCGGTAGAAAATTCGGGATCCTTAGCGATCACAAGACCCTAGTTTGGTTAAATAACATGAAAGAACCAAATATGAAGCTACAAAGGTGGAAAATCAAGCTAAATGAGTTTGACTACTATATCAAATATGTCCCCGGAAAAGAAAATCATGTAGCAGTCGCTTTATCACGAATTAAAAAAGAGGAAAATCTATTAGGAGAAACTTCAGATAGCATAGCCTCAACCATACACAGTGCGCAAGAAGATAATGAAAACCATATTCCTATCACAGAAAGACCTATTAATTATTATAACAGAAAACTGGAGTTCATAAAAGCTAATATTAACACAGTAGAAACTATACACTACGTTCACAAAATAAAAATTAAAATTTCTTATCAGGAAATGACCAATGAATACGCTAAAGAAATGATTGAAGAATATCTATGCACTAAGTGTAATTTACTTCCAAACTTTAATATTTTCCAAAAGGCCAATGTTGAAATACTCAACCCAAATAACTTATCAAAAGTGATGAAAGAGAACAAGTTATAAAACCTATGCAAAGTTCAAGGAAATCATCCTTAAAAGTCGTAAGGACTTATTGCATCCAGGTATAGAAAAGGTCACAGCCCTTTTTAAAGAAAAATACTGTTACCCTGACCACCAAAAGTTAATGCAAAATATTATAAACGTATGCGAAATATGCAATATATCCTAAACAGAACATAGAAATACTAAACTTTCTTTTCAAACGACTCCAGAAACGTTTAACCCCCGAGAGAGATACGTCATGGATTTTTATATCATTGACAATAGACAGTGCATGGACATTTAATCCAAGTACGCAGCATTAATAGAGATAAACAGCAGAGATTGGCTCGAAACAAAACGAGCAATCCTCCAAATTTTCAACCTAATGGGTAAACCAATAGAAATTAAAGCAGATAAAGATTCAACATTCATGTGCGCAGCACTCCATCTATGGTTACAGTCCGAAAATGTCCAAATAACTATAGCTACTAGCAAAAATGGAATTTCTAGTATTGAGAGATTTCACAAAACAGTTAATGAAAAGCTTAGAATAATTAAGAGCGAGTCCGATCCAGAAAATAAATTATCAAAATTTAAAACGATGCTTTATACGTATAATCATAAGACAAACCATAATACAACTGGTAGAACACCAGCCGATATCTTTATATATGCCGTAACACCCGCATATAATACCCAAGAATATAAACGTAATAAAATAACAAATTCAAACGGAAAACGCCAAGAGTTTAAAATAGACAACAAAACTATAGTAACTATATACAAAAACCAAAATCCCAAGTTGGCTGTAGTCCACAGATTAAGAATTTAATCCAAATCTAAACAAAGGCAGGGCACAAAACCCTCTTAATTACCAAAATCACCAAAAACATTCATCCGCCCCCAATCCGCCAACAACGCGATAGCGGTAGTGGTCAACTGAAAATGGACACGTCCGAAAATTTTCTTCAAACTGCCTCGGAGTCAGAAACCGAAGAAAAACCAACCCATTTATCGAACTAACCATGAATAATAAAATCCTAAAATGTGTAATATATATGGAGTCGTCTATTAACTTATTGAAAGAAAATGTCCTAAATTTCAACATAAGAACTTGCCAATTGGAAGTTCAAACAATTAAATCGCTGAAGCCCAGCAAACTTTGCCCTACTAATAAGAAATTTTATTTACATAATTTTTCACAAAATTATGACGTGTTATTAGATAGAGATTTCTTAGAGAGTACTCAAGCCCTAATAGACTTCAAAGATAAAAACCATACGAATAAGGGAATATACATTTACCATGCAAGACAATTCGAAAAGCGAATTGCCAGCGAATGAGTCAAAAATTGAGTACCCCGTTCCGCCCCCATCAGATGACGAACAATTTGTGTTCGCCATCAACAACGAACTCTCAGAGTGCAACGCATTCTGCCTTGATCATCTAAACGATGAGGAGAAAGGAAAACTAACAAAAATCTTACATGAATTTGGGGATATTCAAAACCGAGAAGGTGAAAATTTGACCTTTACAAACACGGTTAAACATGTCATCCAAACTACCCATGAAGATCTGGCTTATAAAAAACCATACAAATATGGCCAAGCATTCGACCAAGAAGTCGAAAACCAGATCAAAGATATGATCAAACGAGGGACAATTCGCAAGTCGAAATCCTCTTACTGTTCGCCAATTTTGATCATACCCAAAAAGAGGGATGCATCCGGCAAACAAAAATGTAGAATAGTCATTGACTATCGAAACTTTAATGAATTCACAATTGATGACAAATACCCCATACTAGCAATGGATAGCATACTGGGAAAATGTCAGTATTTTACTACTGACCTCGGTAAGGGCTTTCGCCAAATCCAAATGGATGAAAGTTCAATTCCAAAGACAGCTTTTTCAACTAAAAATGGACATTACGAGTACACTCGAATGCCGTTTGGTTTGAAAAATGCACCTGCAACGTGCCAACGCTGCATGAACAGTCTTCTGGAAGATTTAATCTACACAGATTGTCTTGTCTATATGGACGACATAATTGTATACTCCACTTCATTGAAGGAACATATTTTGTTATTGAGGAGGGTAATCACGAAATTAAAAGAAGCCAATTTAAAATTGCAATTAGACAAATGTGAATTCATGAAAAAACAATCAATTTTAGAACTGCGGATTTTACCGAAAGTTCATCCCAAATTTTGCGAAAATAGAAAAACCAATGACGGCAAAACTAAACAAGTAAGAGGTCGGAAGCTTCCGACTAGGGGATACCCTGAACTCTCTTATTTCAACACCAAATTATATAAGCCAACAACACCAATTAATAAAAAAAAAGTTCCCTTGGCAGGGCTCGAATTTGCAACTGACCGCATTACTTACTGTCGACTAAACTCAACAGCCACACCAGCAAAAAAAAATAATAATAAACTTTCCCCGGTAGGGCTTGAACTCGCGACAGACCGCACCACTTGCTATGCCTCTACTCAGCAGCCACGCCAATAATTAAGTACTTATGATAAAAAAGGAACTAAAATAACATTACAAATAAAGATGCAATTACCATGCTATTAGAATGCGAAGCAGACGCGCATGAATGTGTGTGTGTACATGTATACAGAAATTCTTAAAGCTGCTGCCCCATTCCATTCGCAGTTGCATATAACTTTGGTTTTTCTTAACCGATCTTTATAATAATTTCTACAGTATATCTTATTGTACCATAGAATTTTTGTGTATTCTGAAAAAATCAATTGCATTTTAATTGTGGTTTAAATTTGTTAGCAATAAAAGTTGCGTTATTAACTTGATTTATAGCTCTGGAGTGGTAGCGGGGAGGTGGCGATAGGTATGAAATGTAAGATACTTGAAATATCTATAATATTCCAGAAGCCACATATCATGTTTGGTAGCTCTATCTTATTATTTACCCAATTTGCTAAAAAAAAACAGGATGTGGATATCGATTGCTTGAAAACGGAGTAAGTTATCGATTATCGATCTGCGCGGGAACTAGGAGCATCTACATCTAAAATTTCAAGTCTCTAGCTCTTATAGGTTCTGAGATCCTTAAGCTCATACATACGGACGGACGGACAGATAGACGGACATGGCTAGATCGACTCGGCTATTGATACTGATCAAGAATATATATACTTTATGGGGTCGGAGATGGTTCCTTCTGCCTTTTACATACATTTGGATTTTGCACAAATACAATATACCCTTTTACCCATTTTTAATGGGTTCAGGGTATAAAAAGATTGCAGTTATAAACATTAAAGATAAACTATACACGGAACAATTTGAAAAGTTAAAATTACTTATAAAGTCCGATCCGATAATTGTAAGTCCCAATTTCGAGAAAAAATTCTCACTAACTACAGATGCCAGTAATATTGCTAAGGAGCAGTATTATCACAAGAGCATAAACCAATCTGCTACGCAAGCAAAACACTAAATGAGCACGAAATTAATTATTCGGCAATAGAAAAAGAAATATTAGCTATTGTCTGGGCCACCAAATACTTCAGGTCCTATCTATTCGGTAGAAAATTCGGGATCCTTAGCGATCACAAGACCCTAGTTTGGTTAAATAACATGAAAGAACCAAATATGAAGCTACAAAGGTGGAAAATCAAGCTAAATGAGTTTGACTACTATATCAAATATGTCCCTGGAAAAGAAAATCATGTAGCAGTCTCCTTATCACGAATTAAAAAAGAGGAAAATCTATTAGGAGAAACTTCAGATAGCATAGCCTCAACCATACACAGTGCGCAAGAAGATAATGAAAACCATATTCCTATCACAGAAAGACCTATTAATTATTATAACAGAAAACTGGAGTTCATAAAAGCTAATATTAACACAGTAGAAACTATACACTACGTTCACAAAATAAAAATTAAAATTTCTTATCAGGAAATGACCAATGAATACGCTAAAGAAATGATTAAAGAATATCTATGCACTAAGTGTAATTTACTTCCAAACTTTAATATTTTCCAAAAGGCCAATGTTGAAATACTCAACCCAAATAACTTATCAAAAGTGATGAAAGTGAACAAGTTATAAAACCTATGCAAAGTTCAAGGAAATCATCCTTAAAAGTCATAAGGACTTATTGCATCCAGGTATAGAAAAGGTCACAGCCCTTTTTAAAGAAAAATACTGTTACCCTGACCACCAAAAGTTAATGCAAAATATTATAAACGTATGCGAAATATGCAATATATCCTAAACAGAACATAGAAATACTAAACTTTCTTTTCAAACGACTCCAGAAACGTTTAACCCCCGAGAGAAATACGTCATGGATTTTTATATCATTGACAATAGACAGTGCATGGACATTTAATCCAAGTACGCAGCATTAATAGAGATAAACAGCAGAGATTGGCTCGAAACAAAACGAGCAATCCTCCAAATTTTCAACCTAATGGGTAAACCAATAGAAATTAAAGCAGATAAAGATTCAACATTCATGTGCGCAGTACTCCATATATGGTTACAGTCCGAAAATGTCCAAATAACTATAGCTACTAGCAAAAATGGAATATTTAGTATTGAGAGATTTCACAAAACAGTTAATGAAAAGCTTAGAATAATTAAGAGCGAGTCCGATCCAGAAAATAAATTATCAAAATTTGAAACGATGCTTTATACGTATAATCATAAGACAAAACATAATACAAGTGGTAGAACACCAGCCGATATCTTTATATATGCCGTAACACCCGCATATAATACCCAAGAATATAAACGTAATAAAATAACAAATTCAAACGGAAAACGCCAAGAGTTTAAAATAGACAGTCGATTTTTAGCATCATTCCTTGTAAGATCTAAAACAACTCCATTCGAGAAAAAACAGGAAACCTCAAACAAATAGATGATAAGCATTACGAAGAAACGAATAGAGGTAGAAAAATCACACATTTACAAATCTTAATTTAAGAATCCGAGAAGTCCAACTCCAAAGCTTAGAAATCAACTCAACACAAGCTAAAAATGGCTACTTAATCTTTAAGACAGAAGTAATACACTTACCCGTAAACTACGAATACCATTATCTGTCTGTTAATATAACTAAAACAGAACAAACATATAACATAATCATGAGAGACATCCACAGATAAGATACTTAAAAGAAAAATTAGAATGAGAAATACATGGCATAAGAATAGCAAAACGTAGCAAACGCGGTCTTGCTAACATTATGGGCACAATTTTTAAATATCTATTTGACACATTAGACCAACAAGATATAGAAGACTTAGAATCTAAAATGAATAATATAGCAGAAAATATCGTTCAAGCAAATGAACTTAATCAAGTAATAAAAGCAGTTAATACAGGCATAGAAACCATAAATAACTTAAATCAAGCAGACGAGGAAAACCAAAGGTTAGCACTCCTTATATTCAACCTCCAAGAATACACAGAATACATAGAAGACATAGAGTTAGGTATGCAACTAACTAGATTAGGAATTTTCAACCCGAAATAACTAAAACATGACACTTTACAGAAACATGACACGTTTCAGAAAAATTATTAAATATCAAAACTTCGACTTGGTTAAAAACAGACACCAATCAAATTTTAATCATTTCCCATATTTCACGAGAGATAATCTAAACACCAATCTTTGAGATATAACCTTATCCAGATAACGATAATAATATATTAACAGAAGTCATCCATGACAAATACTTCATACAAAACAAACAAGCCTACACGGCAAATACAAAAGAATTAATTACAAATAAATGCATAACAGGAATTTTGATTTACAATTACATCGAGCCAAATATGCTCATTACTTGGAACCTACCCAAAACACTTTTGAGACAAAATTGCATCAATATAAAAATAATAATAGATGATAACAGCTTTATAAAAGCGTGAAACTGTTCAATCCAATGGGATGAAATAATAATCAGAAATACACTACTAAATTATACACAAACGATTTATGTAAGCAATAATGTAACCAAATTAGAACCACTGTCATACATTCAAGCTAAAGAAATCGTATAAAATCATACAAAAATGTACACCTTTTAAATTGTAACAATAACAACACTTTGCATAATTATAAGCGCTATAATATTATATATATTATCTATACGTTCAAAGCATTACTCCAAAGAATAATTGTAAACAAGTAAGAGGTTATAGTCGGGAGCTCCCGAATAGGGGATACCCTAAACCCTCTTCTTCCATCAAATGCATATATATATTCTATTTTAGAAGCTATATGTCAAGTTTGGTGACCCTAGCTTTTATTATCAACCAAAATTGCCCAAAAACAGGATATCTATATCGATTTTTATCGATTTCTTGGAAACGGAGTAATTTATCGATTATCGGAAACAAACTCGTTCTGCGCGGGAACTAGGAGCACCTACATCTAAAATTGCTTTTAGTATATAATTCTATTGTATAATCTATTGACTAATAAGGAAGACACTCGTTTTGTCGACCATTAATAAATAAATATGAGCTCTCAGCGATGAACCCAGCGACGGCGAGACTCAAATGCCAGGCCACGTGGGATGCCCATTATGGGCTCTGCCGACAGAAGAGACTTCGAAACATCAAGGTCTAACCTGTCTAAATCGATGGCACGCTGTCATGTCGCTCGAACGATAGTTCTGCTGGCAATGGTTAAATGAGTATGTGCTCGGACTCCAAGCTCGGACCAAATAGCACCGTCGCCTGCCAAACGCCATCGTGGACGAGCTGGTGGTCGTCGTTGAGGACGAGCTGCTGCCCTAGCAGTGGCTGATCGGCAGAGTGCCGGCAGTGCACGCAAGAGACGACTGCGTCTTTCGAGTCGCTGAAATTAGAACGACCAGTGGAACGCAATATTATAGCCCTGTCCACAAGTTACCAATGCTGCGCTTTCCAGTTTAATGAAGACAACAAGCCACTCACGGTGGCCGAAGATGACGCATATCTGCGCTTTCAAAAGTATAATTTGAATAAATTTGTAGTCTAGTGTTACTTAAGTTTGGGTGAAGCTCCTCGCTTCGCCATCGTAGCTTAATCTAGCCTTAAGAATGCATGGTCACTTAGTTTTCGAAATTATTGTTCCCTCTTACGCGAATAACCCGTTATTTATACTGCTCCAACAACCCTAAAACACTAATTTTCATACTTCTATTTAAGGCCTTGACATCCGCAAGATAAATTTAAGAAGAGGCGCACGGATAAATATCTCATGTGTGACGGGTCGCCATGGAAAATGATAGGTAAAAGCGAATGGCGACCGACACATATATCAATGTAGATATACTTCTTATAACAAAAATGTATTCAAATATTATTACCTGCTTATTCGATTTTTAATAGCATTGGGTTTTTTCGAGTTTTAATTTTTTATTAAATTATAATATATCTAACTAAATTATTTAAATTATAACAATATTTGACAGCTTTCAAATAACATATACGTTTATATTTCAGTCTCTGTCTTAGTACCCTGAACTTTGTGAAACTGGGAAAAAAAATAAGTATGGTGATTTTGTGCAAATGCATTTAACAAAATGAAGTGGAGAGCAACAGCTAGAGCTTTCAAAGTAAAGCATATTATATATTTGTATAGAAGATAGTTCGGCGCTTATGGCGTATTTGTATAGCTTTGGAAAAGGTAAGATAATGTGTAGAAAAATGAATCTCATATACATTTATTCTTGGTCTTCACCGAGATTCTAACCATTCCAGTCTGCCTGTATGTCCGAGATACAAGAGCTGGGGACTTAACATTTTGAACGTAAGTTCGCCTATTGCCCGTGCTGATCGTGTTTATTTTAAAGGATCGATAAAATGCCACGTTTCCATAAAATTGATTAAACTTGTTAAAGTCCTTGTATAGAGTATAAAGATAGTAACATTAAAATTTGTTAGTTTAATACTCATTATTTTTTTTTTTTTTTTGTGGTTTAGCTGTTGAGTAGAGTCGACAGCATGTAATGCGGTCAGTTGCGAGTTCGAACCCTGCCAAGTCAACTTTTTTTTTTAAATTTACTTGGTGCCACAAGCAAGCAAGCCACAATTTAAATGCAATTGACTATTTGATTATACACAAATATTGTGTGGTACAATAAGATATACTGTAGAAAATTTCATAAAGATCGGTTAAGAAAAAACCAAAGTTATATGTAGCTGCGCAATTGGATGGGAACTAGCCAATACTTCAAGAATTTTTGTATACATGTACACACACACATTCAAGCGCGTCTGCTTCGCATTCTAACAGCATGGTAACTGAAACTTTTTCTGTAATGCTATATTAGTTCGTTTGTTTCTTATAAGCACCTAATATTGGTGTGGCCAGTTGCGATTATGAGCCCTCCCAAGGCAACTTTTTTTTACTTATTTGGTGTTGGAATAAGAGGGTTCAGGGTATTCCGCAGTCAGGAGCTCCCGACTAGAACCTCTTACTTGTTTTCTCATAAGTAGTTAAATATTAATATGGCTGCTGAGTAGAGGCATAGCAATTGGTGCGGTCTGACGCGAGTTCGAGCCCTACCAGGGAAAGTATTTTTTTTTGTTGTTGGTGTGGCTGTTGAGTAGATTCGACAGCAAGTAATGCGGTCAGTTGCGAGTTCGAACCCTGCCACGGGAGCTTTCTTTTTATACCCTGAACACATTAACAATGGGCAAAAAGGGTGTATTGTATTTGTGCAAAATGCAAATTTATGTAACAGGCAGAAGGAAGCATCTCCGACCCTATAAAGTATATACATTCTCGATCAGCACCAATAGCCGAGTCGATCCAGCCATGTCCGTCTGAATGTCCGTCCGCCTGTCCTTCTGTCCGTCCGTCCGCCTGTCCATTGGTATGAACGCAAGCATATTACAACCTATAAGAGATAGAGACTTGAAATCTTAGATGTAGGTGCTCTTAGTGCCTGCGCAGATCAAGTTTGATTCCGATAATCGATAACTTACTCCATTTACAAGTAATCGATAAAAATCGATATCGATATCCTGTTTTTTGGGAAATTTTCAAGTTACTAAAATCGAATATATATAGTGACATATGTACCACACCCACAACATATACTATAAGTACACATACACTCATCTATCCGAATACAGCATATAACATATGTCCACAGCACCTAATGCCAACCCCTTACACATAAGCCCTAGCAACTAAGCGCATCACATATGTGACATGAGACACCCCAATTTGTAAACAATAGACCCCAGAGCCCCAAAATTATAAATTCTTGGTGACAATAACAATTCTGGCGTGGGACCAATCATAAAATCGAATACCATTAGACATAAACATCCGCCATAATCCTTATTCCCACCAAATGCCCAATTTGCCAACGCAGCTCAAATTCAGGCTCTTAGTATATTTTTGAAACTCATTAAAATAATGAGAGTATTGTTAAAAGAGAGCGAGCTCATGATCTTCAGCGCTCAGCCGAGATTGGCTAAGCGTTGACAAAATTATACAAGTTGAGTTTTACTGAAGACGTTAAACCGTCAAGTTGCATCGTGCACAAACTGTAAATTCCAATAAGCCACGCTGGTCTAAATAAAGTTATATTTTTCTTAAACAACGCGTATTGGTTTATGTAATTGGCGCAGCCGGTGGGATGCGCCAGTGATATAAGACCATTAACGGACAATCGTTGCCCCAGGTCTTTAAAGCAAATCGTGGTCGGCGCTGATGATCGACGCGAACGCAGAATCATTGGAAAATCGTATCCGCAAAAGAACACACGCGAAACTTGCCGCAAGTGCTCATTGACCTCTCAAGGATTATAAGATCCCAGGTCAAACAAAAACCCGACATTGCAATTTCATTGCAATTATCTAGTACTCTACCAAGCATTGATTCTTTGGACAATCTGAGTTACTAGGTAGTGAATTTTAATTCACAACACAAAAGTGAGTGTGCCCTTGGCCTTGCAAATCCTTTGATCCCTGCAAGACACACTCATTGGTAACGCGCGCGAAATAACGCCATACCTAAACAAAAAAAAATTACACCAAGAACAAAAACAACAACAAAAGTGAAAAGTGGACACCATGGCGCAACCAAATGAGCCAGTCTTGCAACTAAGCGAGCAACACCTTTCACAAGCACTAGGCCAAATAAGGCAAGTGCCAACATTTAATGGAGCCACCGAGGAGCTAAGCGCCCTATAAGGCGCATCGACTTCATCATGCAGTTATATCCAACGAGGGATATTCGCCAACACAGCGTCCTGTTCGCAGTCATCGAAATGCAAATAGGAGGAGACGCGTAGAGGGTCACGAAGCTATCCCCTGCCAACACCTGGACAGAATTGAGGTCGGAGTTCATCTCAGAGTTTAAAACGCAGACGCCATGCGAAGAGCTCTTAAGAAGAATCTACACTACCCGGATGTATTTGTAAGTATTCGTTATAAGTTTATACTAGAAGACAATCAGATGAATACCATGTTGTATACAAATGCATTACAAAACAAAGTTCAAGACGTTATTATGAGGAAGTTGCCGATAGGTTATTCATGATCAAAGAGAAGGCGTTTACGATGTAGTATTGTTCGATAGAAATAAAAGCGCAAGCAATCAAACCAAACCAGCTACTTCTAACAAAAATCGAGGTAAAATTGAGTACAGGAAAACCCCAATTTTTAATCAATCAACAAAATAACAAAACTATAGTAACTATATACAAAAACCAAAATCCCAAGTTGACTGTAGTCCACAGATAAGTTTAGTCCAAATCTAACCAAAGGCAGGGCACAAAACCCTCTTAATTACCAAAATCACCAAAAACATTCATCCGCCCCCAATCCGCCATCAAAAAGGCAACGCGAAAGCGGTAGTGGTCAAATGAAAATGGACACGTCCGAAAATTTTCTTCAAACTGCGTCGGAGTCAGAAACCGAAGAAGAACCAACCCATTTATCAAACTAACCATGAATAATAATATCCTAAAATCTGTAATATACATGGGGTCGTCTATTAACTTAATGAAAGAAAATGTCCTAAATTTCAACATAAGAACTTGCCAATTGGAAGTTCAAACAATTAAATCGCTGAAACCCAGCAAACTTTGCCCCACTAATCATAAATTTTATTTACATAATTTTTCACAAAATTATAACGTGTTATTAGATAGAGACTTCGTAGAGAGTACTCAAGCCCTAATAGACTACAAAGATAAAAACCATACGGATAAGGGAATATACATTTACCATGCAAGACAATTCGAAAAGCGAATACCAGCGAATGAGTCAAAAATTGAGTACCCCGTTCCGCCCCCATCAGATGACGAACAATTTGTGTTCGCCATCAACAACGAACTCATAGAGTGCAACGAATTCCGCGTTGATCATCTAAACGATGAGGAGAAAGAAAAACTAACAAAAATCTTACATGAATTTGGGGATATTCAATACCGAGAAGGTGAAAATTTGACCTTTACAAGCCCGGTTAACTACCCATGAAGATCTGGCTTATAAAAAACCATACAAATATGGCCAAGCATTCGACCAAGAAGTCGAAAACCAGATCAAAGATATGATCAAACGAGGGACAATTCGCAAGTCGAAATCCTCTTACTGTTCGCCAATTTTGATCATACCCAAAAAGAGGGATGCATCCGGCAAACAAAAATGTAGAATAGTCATTGACTATCGAAACTTAAATGAAATCACAATTGATGACAAATACCCCATACTAGCAATGGATAGCATACTGGGAAAATGTCAGTATTTTACTACTGACCTCGGTAAGGGCTTTCGCCAAATCCAAATGGATGAAAGTTCAATTCCAAAGACAGATTTTTCAACTAAAAATGGACATTACGAGTACACTCGAATGCCGTTTGGTTTGAAAAATGCACCTGCAACGTGCCAACGCTGCATGAACAATCTTCTGGAAGATTTAATCTACACAGATTGTCTTGTCTATATGGACGACATAATTGTATACTCCACTTCATTGAAGGAACATATTTTGTTATTGAGGAGGGTAATCACGAAATTAAAAGAAGCCAATTTAAAATTGCAATTAGACAAATGTGAATTCATGAAACAACAATCAATTTTAGAACTGCGGATTTTACCGAAAGTTCATCCTAATTTTGCGAAAATAGAAAAACCAATGACGGCAAAACTAAACAAGAGGTCTGAAGCCTCCGACTAGGGGATACCCTGAACTCTCTTATTTCAACACCAAATTATATAAGCCAACAACACCAATTAATAAAAAAAAGTTCCCTTGGCAGGGCTCGAATTTGCAACTGACCGCATTACTTACTGTCGACTAAGCTTAACAGCCACACCAGCAAAAAAAAATAATAATAAACTTTCCCCGGTAGGCCTTGAACTCGCGACAGACCGCACCACTTGCTATGCCTCTACTCAGCAGCCACGCCAATAATTAAGTACTTATGATAAAAAAGGAACTAAAATAACATTACAAAAAAAGATGCAATTACCATGCTATTAGAATGCGAAGCAGACGCGCATGAATGTGTGTGTGTACATGTATACAGAAATTCTTAAAGCTGCTGCCCCATTCCATTCGCAGTTGCATATAACTTTGGTTTTTCTTAACCGATCTTTATAATAATTTCTACAGTATATCTTATTGTACCATAGAATTTTTGTGTATTCTGAAAAAATCAATTGCATTTAAATTGTGGTTTAAATTTGTTGGCAATAAAAGTTGCGTTATTAACTTGATTTATAGCTCTGGAGTGGTAGCGGGGAGGTGGCGATAGGTATGAAATGAAAGATACTTGAAATATCTATAATATTCTAGAAGCCACATATCATGTTTGGTGGCTCTATCTTATTATTTACCCAATTTGCTAAAAAAACAGGATGTCGATATCGATTGCTTGGAAACGGAGTAAGTTATCGATTATCGGAAACAAATTCGATCTGCGCGGGAACTAGGAGCATCTACATCTAAAATTTCAAGTCTCTAGCTCTTATAGGTTCTGAGATCCTTAAGCTCATACATACGGACGGACGGACAGATAGACGGACATGGCTAGATCGACTCGGCTATTGATACTGATCAAGAATATATATACTTTATGGGGTCGGAGATGGTTCCTTCTGCCTTTTACATACATTTGGATTTTGCACAAATACAATATACCCTTTTACCCATTTTTAATGGGTTCAGGGTATAAAAAGATTGCAGTTATAAACATTAAAGATAAACTATACACGGAACAATTTGAAAAGTTAAAATTACTTATAAAGTCCGATCCGATAATTGTAAGTCCCAATTTCGAGAAAAAATTCTCACTAACTACAGATGCCAGTAATATTGCTATAGGAGCAGTATTATCACAAGAGCATTAACCAATCTGCTACGCAAGCAAAACACTAAATGAGCACGAAATTAATTATTCGGCAATAGAAAAAGAAATATTAGCTATTGTCTGGGCCACCAAATACTTCAGGTCCTATCTATTCGGTAGAAAATTCGGGATCCTTAGCGATCACAAGACCCTAGTTTGGTTAAATAACATGAAAGAACCAAATATGAAGCTACAAAGGTGGAAAATCAAGCTAAATGAGTTTGACTACTATATCAAATATGTCCCTGGAAAAGAAAATCATGTAGCAGTCTCCTTATCACGAATTAAAAAAGAGGAAAATCTATTAGGAGAAACTTCAGATAGCATAGCCTCAACCATACACAGTGCGCAAGAAGATAATGAAAACCATATTCCTATCACAGAAAGACCTATTAATTATTATAACAGAAAACTGGAGTTCATAAAAGCTAATATTAACACAGTAGAAACTATACACTACGTTCACAAAATAAAAATTAAAATTTCTTATCAGGAAATGACCAATGAATACGCTAAAGAAATGATTAAAGAATATCTATGCACTAAGTGTAATTTACTTCCAAACTTTAATATTTTCCAAAAGGCCAATGTTGAAATACTCAACCCAAATAACTTATCAAAAGTGATGAAAGTGAACAAGTTATAAAACCTATGCAAAGTTCAAGGAAATCATCCTTAAAAGTCATAAGGACTTATTGCATCCAGGTATAGAAAAGGTCACAGCCCTTTTTAAAGAAAAATACTGTTACCCTGACCACCAAAAGTTAATGCAAAATATTATAAACGTATGCGAAATATGCAATATATCCTAAACAGAACATAGAAATACTAAACTTTCTTTTCAAACGACTCCAGAAACGTTTAACCCCCGAGAGAAATACGTCATGGATTTTTATATCATTGACAATAGACAGTGCATGGACATTTAATCCAAGTACGCAGCATTAATAGAGATAAACAGCAGAGATTGGCTCGAAACAAAACGAGCAATCCTCCAAATTTTCAACCTAATGGGTAAACCAATAGAAATTAAAGCAGATAAAGATTCAACATTCATGTGCGCAGTACTCCATATATGGTTACAGTCCGAAAATGTCCAAATAACTATAGCTACTAGCAAAAATGGAATATTTAGTATTGAGAGATTTCACAAAACAGTTAATGAAAAGCTTAGAATAATTAAGAGCGAGTCCGATCCAGAAAATAAATTATCAAAATTTGAAACGATGCTTTATACGTATAATCATAAGACAAAACATAATACAAGTGGTAGAACACCAGCCGATATCTTTATATATGCCGTAACACCCGCATATAATACCCAAGAATATAAACGTAATAAAATAACAAATTCAAACGGAAAACGCCAAGAGTTTAAAATAGACAGTCGATTTTTAGCATCATTCCTTGTAAGATCTAAAACAACTCCATTCGAGAAAAAACAGGAAACCTCAAACAAATAGATGATAAGCATTACGAAGAAACGAATAGAGGTAGAAAAATCACACATTTACAAATCTTAATTTAAGAATCCGAGAAGTCCAACTCCAAAGCTTAGAAATCAACTCAACACAAGCTAAAAATGGCTACTTAATCTTTAAGACAGAAGTAATACACTTACCCGTAAACTACGAATACCATTATCTGTCTGTTAATATAACTAAAACAGAACAAACATATAACATAATCATGAGAGACATCCACAGATAAGATACTTAAAAGAAAAATTAGAATGAGAAATACATGGCATAAGAATAGCAAAACGTAGCAAACGCGGTCTTGCTAACATTATGGGCACAATTTTTAAATATCTATTTGACACATTAGACCAACAAGATATAGAAGAATTAGAATCTAAAATGAATAATATAGCAGAAAATATCGTTCAAGCAAATGAACTAAATCGAGTAATAAAAACAGTTAATACAGGCATAGAAACCATAAATAACTTAAATCAAGCAGACGAGGAAAACCAAAGGTTAGCACTCCTTATATTCAACCTCCAAGAATACACAGAATACATAGAAGACATAGAGTTAGGTATGCAACTAACTAGATTAGGAATTTTCAACCCGAAATTACTAAAATATGACACTTTACAAAAACATGACACGTTTCAGAAAAATTATTAAATATCAAAACTTCGACTTGGTTAAAAACAGACACCAATCAAATTTTAATCATTTCCCATATTTGATCGCAAGGATATCAGAATCTATAAGAGCTAGAGACTTTTTATTTTAGCTGTAGGTGCTCCTAGTGCCTGCGCAGATTGAGTTTGTTTCCGATAATCGATATCTTACTCCGGTTCCAAGCAATCGATAAAAATCGATATCGATATCCTGTTTTTTGGGCAATTTTGGTAAATAATAAGAGCTAGAGTCCCCAAATTTGACATATATTTTCTAAAATAGAATATATATATGCATTTGATGTTGGAAGAAGAGGGTTTAGGGTATCCCTCAGTTGGGAGCTCCTGACTAGAACCTCTTACTTGTTTAATTTGTTTGGTGTTGAAAAAAGAGGGCTTAGGGTATTCCATAGTCGGGAGCTTCCGACTAGAAGCACTTGTTACTTGTTTGTGTCTGGTTCGCTCGGAACAGCACACCTTGATATCTGTAAAGTGTTAAATACTCCTATTAAACGCATTAACACACTATCGACGTGGTCGTTGTGTCTCTTATTGTGTACGTCGGAGTCATAGTGACTCATTCGAACCCAAACAAAATTCTAAGCAAAACCGTTCATCACACAGAATGATTAAAAAATTGTCGAAATAGGTTTCTTTTTGCTTACTATTTTGGCGAATTAGGTTGAACAAATTGTTGATGTTTAAAAAAATGTTATTTTGCATCTAACGTTTGCATCTAGCGTACAGTTTTAAATTATATCCAATATGTCTTTTCTCACATCGCAAGTCACATTATTTTATTGAGACGATTACGATTAACTCCTTTGCTGCCGTCAAAAAAATATTCTTCGCTGAACGTTGTATTGTGGCTTTATTTTTGCGCGTAGTTTTTCTTGTCGATTTATTTCTCGAGTTCTCTTTTATTTTAAAAAAAGATATGACAAATAATTTTGGTAACAATAAGCAAAGCTAACCTAAGAGTACTCGTGAGTCTTCTTCGTGAGCGACTGTGAGAAAGTAAGTTTATGTATTCGTTGTTTTGAATGCAAGCCTCGTCTGCTAACACAAGTTATTAAAAATTTACCAGCAGATCGACTCCGAGCGTTCTGCCCATTCGCTATCCATGGCGTCGATTTGTGTTGCTCACTCAATTAGCACGACCTTTTGAATGCGTCGAAAGCCTACATATAAGTTGTGCATCGCATTATTAGTTTCCTTAGCTTCGTTTTATACTGACTTATCAACAAATACTTTTATAATCGTCGACCGTCGAGAAGTCACGTTGACCATCAATTGCGATAGCGCGATGATTTTAGTCGAAAGTTTCAGGAGTTGCGAGCTCCAATCGAGGAAGACGCCGACATAATTCGTGAAGCCACAGTAAAAAGCGTATGCGACAGGCTAGAGCTTCCAGACGACTCTAGTCGCGGTGGCAGCCGAGCTAAGTTCCAGGCCATATGAGCTCTCAGCGATGAACCCAGCGACGGCGAGACTCACACGCCAGGCCACCTGGGATGCCCATTAAGGGCTCTGCCGACAGAAGAGACTTCGGAACATCAGGGTCTAACCTGTCTAAATCGATGGCACGCTGTCATGTCGCTCGAACGATAGTTCTGCTGGCAATGGTTAAATGAGTATGTGCTCGGACTCCAAGCTCGGACCAAATAGCACCATCGCCTGCCAAACGCCATCGTGGACGAGCTGGTGGTCGTCGTTGAGGACGAGCTGCTGCCCTAGCAGTGGCTGATCGGCAGAGTGCCGGCAGTGCACGCAAGAGACGACGGCGTCTTTCGAGTCGCTGAAATTAGAACGGCCAGTGGAAAGCAATATTATAGCCCTGTCCACAAGTTACCAATGCTGCGCTTTCCAGTTTAATGAAGACAACAAGCCACTCACGGTGGCCGAAGATGACGCATATCTGCGCTTTCAAAAGTATAATTTGAATAAATTTGTAGTCTAGTGTTACTTAAGTTTGGGTGAAGCTCCTCGCTTCGCCATCGTAGCTTAATCTAGCCTTAAGAATGCATGGTCACTTAGTTTTCGAAATTATTGTTCCCTCTTACGCGAATAACCCGTTATTTATACTGCTCCAACAACCCTAAAACACTAATTTTCATACTTCTATTTAAGGCCTTGACATCCGCAAGATAAATTTAAGAAGAGGCGCACGGATAAATATCTCATGTGTGACGGGTCGCCATGGAAAATGATAGGTAAAAGCGAATGGCGACCGACACATATATCAATGTAGATATACTTCTTATAACAAAAATGTATTCAAATATTATTACCTGCTTATTCGATTTTTAATAGCATTGGGTTTTTTCGAGTTTTAATTTTTTATTAAATTATAATATATCTAACTAAATTATTTAAATTATAACAATATTTGACAGCTTTCAAATAACATATACGTTTATATTTCAGTCTCTGTCTTAGTACCCTGAACTTTGTGAAACTGGGAAAAAAAATAAGTATGGTGATTTTGTGCAAATGCATTTAACAAAATGAAGTGGAGAGCAACAGCTAGAGCTTTCAAAGTGAAGCATATTATATATTTGTATAGAAGATAGTTCGGCGCTTATGGCGTATTTGTATAGCTTTGGAAAAGGTAAGATAATGTGTAGAAAAATGAATCTCATATACATTTATTCTTGGACTTCGCCGAGATTCTAACCATTCCAGTCTGCCTGTATGTCCGAGATACAAGAGCTGGGGACTTAACATTTTGAACGTAAGTTCGCCTATTGCCCGTGCTGATCGTGTTTATTTTAAAGGATCGATAAAATGCCACGTTTCCATAAAATTGATTAAACTTGTTAAAGTCCTTGTATAGAGTATAAAGATAGTAACATTAAAATTTGTTAGTTTAATACTCATTATTTTTTTTTTTTTTTGTGGTGTAGCTGTTGAGTAGAGTCGACAGCATGTAATGCGGTCAGTTGCGAGTTCGAACCCTGCCAAGTCAACTTTTTTTTTTTAAATTTTCTTGGTGCCACAAGCAAGCAAGCCACAATTTAAATGCAATTGACTATTTGATTATACACAAATATTGTGTGGTACAATAAGATATACTGTAGAAAATTTCATAAAGATCGGTTAAGAAAAAACCAATGTTATATGTAGCTGCGCAATTGGATGGGAACTAGCCAATACTTCAAGAATTTTTGTATACATGTACACACACACATTCAAGCGCGTCTGCTTCGCATTCTAACAGCATGGTAACTGAAACTTTTTCTGTAATGCTATATTAGTTCGTTTGTTTCTCATAAGCACTTAATATTGGTGTGGCTGCGGTCAGTTGCGATTATGAGCCCTCCCAAGGCATCTTTTTTTTACTTATTTGGTGTTGGAATAAGAGGGTTCAGGGTATTCCGCAGTCAGGAGCTCCCGACTAGAACCTCTTACTTGTTTTCTCATAAGTAGTTAAATATTAATATGGCTGCTGAGTAGAGGCATAGCAATTGGTGCGGTCTGACGCGAGTTCGAGCCCTACCAGGGAAAGTATTTTTTTTTGTTGTTGGTGTGGCTGTTGAGTAGATTCGACAGCAAGTAATGCGGTCAGTTGCGAGTTCGAACCCTGCCACGAGAGCTTTCTTTTTATACCCTGAACACATTAACAATGGGCAAAAAGGGTATATTGTATTTGTGCAAAATGCAAATTTATGTAACAGGCAGAAGGAAGCATCTCCGACCCTATAAAGTATATACATTCTCGATCAGCACCAATAGCCGAGTCGATCCAGCCATGTCCGTCTGAATGTCCGTCCGCCTGTCCTTCTGTCCGTCCGTCCGTCTGTCCATTGGTATGAACGCAAGTATATTACAACCTATAAGAGATAGAGACTTGAAATCTTAGATGTAGGTGCTCTTAGTGCCTGCGCAGATCAAGTTTGATTCCGATAATCGATAACTTACTCCATTTACAAGTAATCGATAAAAATCGATATCGATATCCTGTTTTTTGGGCAATTTTCAAGTTTCTAAAATCGAATATATATAGTGACATATGTACCACACCCACAACATATACTATAAGTACACATACACTCATCTAACCGAATACAGCATATAACATATGTCCACAGCACCTAATGCCAACCCCTTACACATAAGCCCTAGCAACTAAGCGCATCACATATGTGACATGAGACACCCCAATTTGTAAACAATAGACCCCAGAGCCCCAAAATTATAAATTCTTGGTGACAATAACAATTCTGGCGTGGGACCAATCATAAAATCGAATACCATTAGACATAAACATCCGCCATAATCCTTATTCCCACCAAATGCCCAATTTGCCAACGCAGCTCAAATTCAGGCTCTTAGTATATTTTTGAAACTCATTAAAATAATGAGAGTATTGTTAAAAGAGAGCGAGCTCATGATCTTCAGCCCTCAGCCGAGATTGGCTAAGCGTTGACAAAATTATACAAGTTGAGTTTTACTGAAGACGTTAAACCGTCAAGTTGCATCGTGCACAAACTGTAAATTCCAATAAGCCACGCTGGTCTAAATAAAGTTATATTTTTCTTAAACAACGCGTATTGGTTTATGTAATTGGCGCAGCCGGTGGGATGCGCCAGTGATATAAGACCATTAACGGACAATCGTTGCCCCAGGTCTTTAAAGCAAATCGTGGTCGGCGCTGATGATCGACGCGAACGCACAATCATTGGAAAATCGTATCCGCAAAAGAACACACGCGAAACTTGCCGCAAGTGCTCATTGACCTCTCAAGGATTATAAGATCCCAGGTCAAACAAAAACCCGACATTGCAATTTCATTGCAATTATCTAGTACTCTACCAAGCATTGATTCTTTGGACAATCTGAGTTACTAGGTAGTGAATTTTAATTCACAACACAAAAGTGAGTGTGCCCTTGGCCTTGCAAATCCTTTGATCCCTGCAAGACACACTCATTGGTAACGCGCGCGAAATAACGCCATACCTAAACAAAAAAAAATTACACCAAGAACAAAAACAACAACAAAAGTGAAAAGTGGACACCATGGCGCAACCAAATGAGCCAGTCTTGCAACTAAGCGAGCAACACCTTTCACAAGCACTAGGCCAAATAAGGCAAGTGCCAACATTTAATGGAGCCACCGAGGAGCTAAGCGCCCTATAAGGCGCATCGACTTCATCATGCAGTTATATCCAACGAGGGATATTGGCCAACACAGCGTCCTGTTCGCAGTCATCGAAATGCAAATAGGAGGAGACGCGTAGAGGGTCACGAAGCTATCCCCTGCCAACACCTGGACAGAATTGAGGTCGAAGCTCATCTCACCGGAAGTATTTGTAAGTATTCGTTATAAGTTAATACTAGAAGACAATTAGATGAATACCATGTTGTATACAAATGCATTAAAAAACAAAGTTCAAGACGTTATTATGAGGAAGTTGCCGATAGGTTATTCATGATCAAAGAGAAGGCGTTTACGATGTAGTATTGTTCGATAGAAATAAAAGCGCAAGCAACCAAACCAAACCAGCTACTTCTAACAAAAATCGAGGTAAAATTGAGTACAGAAAAACCCCAATTTTTAATCAATCAACAAAATAACAAAACTATAGTAACTATATACAAAAACCAAAATCCCAAGTTGACTGTAGTCCACAGATAAGTTTAGTCCAAATCTAACCAAAGGCAGGGCACAAAACCCTCTTAATTACCAAAATAACCAAAAACATTCATCCGCCCCCAATCCGCCATCAAAAAGGCAACGCGAAAGCGGTAGTGGTCAAATGAAAATGGACACGTCCGAAAATTTTCTTCAAACTGCGTCGGAGTCAGAAACCGAAGAAGAACCAACCCATTTATCAAACTAACCATGAATAATAATATCCTAAAATCTGTAATATACATGGGGTCGTCTATTAACTTAATGAAAGAAAATGTCCTAAATTTCAACATAAGAACTTGCCAATTGGAAGTTCAAACAATTAAATCGCTGAAACCCAGCAAACTTTGCCCCACTAATCATAAATTTTATTTACATAATTTTTCACAAAATTATAACGTGTTATTAGATAGAGACTTCGTAGAGAGTACTCAAGCCCTAATAGACTACAAAGATAAAAACCATACGGATAAGGGAATATACATTTACCATGCAAGACAATTCGAAAAGCGAATTGCCAGCGAATGAGTCAAAAATTGAGTACCCCGTTCCGCCCCATCAGATGACGAACAATTTGTGTTCGCCATCAACAACGAACTCATAGAGTGCAACGAATTCCGCGTTGATCATCTAAACGATGAGGAGAAAGAAAAACTAACAAAAATCTTACATGAATTTGGGGATATTCAATACCGAGAAGGTGAAAATTTGACCTTTACAAGCCCGGTTAAACATGTCATCCAAACTACCCATGAAGATCTGGCTTATAAAAAACCATACAAATATGGCCAAGCATTCGACCAAGAAGTCGAAAACCAGATCAAAGATATGATCAAACGAGGGACAATTCGCAAGTCGAAATCCTCTTACTGTTCGCCAAATTTGATCATACCCAAAAAGAGGGATGCATCCGGCAAACAAAAATGTAGAATAGTCATTGACTATCGAAACTTAAATGAATTCACAATTGATGACAAATACCCCATACTAGCAATGGATAGCATACTGGGAAAATGTCAGTATTTTACTACTGACCTCGGTAAGGGCTTTCGCCAAATCCAAATGGATGAAAGTTTGCAATTAGACAAATGTGAATTCATGAAAAAACAATCAATTTTAGAACTGCGGATTTTACCGAAAGTTCATCCCAAATTTTGCGAAAATAGAAAAACCAATGACGGCAAAACTAAACAAGTAAGAGGTCGGAAGCTTCCGATTAGGGGATACCCTGAACTCTCTTATTTCAACACCAAATTATATAAGCCAACAACACCAATTAATAAAAAAAAGTTCCCTTGGCAGGGCTCGAATTTGCAACTGACCGCATTACTTACTGTCGACTAAACTCAACAGCCACACCAGCAAAAAAATATAATAATAAACTTTCCCCGGTAGGGCTTGAACTCGCGACAGACCGCACCACTTGCTATGCCTCTACTCAGCAGCCACGCCAATAATTAAGTACTTATGATAAAATAGGAACTAAAATAACATTACAAATAAAGATGCAATTACCATGCTATTAGAATGCGAAGCAGACGCGCATGAATGTGTGTGTGTACATGTATACAGAAATTCTTAAAGCTGCTGCCCCATTCCATTCGCAGTTGCATATAACTTTGGTTTTTCTTAACCGATCTTTATAATAATTTCTACAGTATATCTTATTGTACCATAGAATTTTTGTGTATTCTGAAAAAATCAATTGCATTTTAATTGTGGTTTAAATTTGTTAGCAATAAAAGTTGCGTTATTAACTTGATTTATAGCTCTGGAGTGGTAGCGGGGAGGTGGCGATAGGTATGAAATGAAAGATACTTGAAATATCTATAATATTCTAGAAGCCACATATCATGTTTGGTGGCTCTATCTTATTATTTACCCAATTTGCTAAAAAAACAGGATGTCGATATCGATTGCTTGGAAACGGAGTAAGTTATCGATTATCGGAAACAAATTCGATCTGCGCGGGAACTAGGAGCATCTACATCTAAAATTTCAGGTCTCTAGCTCTTATAGGTTCTGAGATCCTTAAGCTCATACATACGGACGGACGGACGGACAGATAGACGGACATGGCTAGATCGACTCGGCTATTGATGCTGATCAAGAATATATATACTTTATGGGGTCGGAGATGGTTCCTTCTGCCTTTTACATACATTTGGATTTTGCACAAATACAATATACCCTTTTACCCATTTTTAATGGGTTCAGGGTATAAAAAGAGTGCAGTTATAAACATTAAAGATAAACTATACACGGAACAATTTGAAAAGTTAAAATTACTTATAAAGTCCGATCCGATAATTGTATGTCCCAATTTCGAGAAAAAATTCTCACTAACTACAGATGCCAGTAATATTGCTATAGGAGCAGTATTATCACAAGAGCATAAACCAATCTGCTACGCAAGCAAAACACTAAATGAGCACGAAATTAATTATTCGGCAATAGAAAAAGAAATATTAGCTATTGTCTGGGCCACCAAATACTTCAGGTCCTATCTATTCGGTAGAAAATTCGGGATCCTTAGCGATCACAAGACCCTAGTTTGGATAAATAACATGAAAGAACCAAATATGAAGCTACAAAGGTGGAAAATCAAGCTAAATGAGTTTGACTACTATATCAAATATGTCCCCGGAAAAGAAAATCATGTAGCAGTCGCTTTATCACGAATTAAAAAAGAGGAAAATCTATTAGGAGAAACTTCAGATACCATAGCCTCAACCATACACAGTGCGCAAGAAGATAATGAAAACCATATTCCTATCACAGAAAGACCTATTAATTATTATAACAGAAAACTGGAGTTCATAAAAGCTAATATTAACACAGTAGAAACTATACACTACGTTCACAAAATAAAAATTAAAATATCTTATCAGGAAATGACCAATGAATACGCTAAAGAAATGATTGAAGAATATCTATGCACTAAGTGTAATTTACTTCCAAACTTTAATATTTTCCAAAAGGCCAATGTTGAAATACTCAACCCAAATAACTTATCAAAAGTGATGAAAGTGAACAAGTTATAAAACCTATGCAAAGTTCAAGGAAATCATCCTTAAAAGTCATAAGGACTTATTGCATCCAGGTATAGAAAGGGTCACAGCCCTTTTTAAAGAAAAATACTGTTACCCTGACCACCAAAAGTTAATGCAAAATATTATAAACGTATGCGAAATATGCAATATATCCTAAACAGAACATAGAAATACTAAACTTTCTTTTCAAACGACTCCAGAAACGTTTAACCCCCGAGAGAAATACGTCATGGATTTTTATATCATTGACAATAGACAGTGCATGGACATTTAATCCAAGTACGCAGCATTAATAGAGATAAACAGCAGAGATTGGCTCGAAACAAAACGAGCAATCCTCCAAATTTTCAACCTAATGGGTAAACCAATAGAAATTAAAGCAGATAAACATTCAACATTCATGTGCGCAGCACTCCATCTATGGTTACAGTCCGAAAATGTCCAAATAACTATAGCTACTAGCAAAAATGGAATTTCTAGTATTGAGAGATTTCACAAAACAGTTAATGAAAAGCTTAGAATAATTAAGAGCGAGTCCGATCCAGAAAATAAATTATCAAAATTTGAAACGATGCTTTATACGTATAATCATAAGACAAAACATAATACAACTGGTAGAACACCAGCCGATATCTTTATATATGCCGTAACACCCGCATATAATACCCAAGAATATAAACGTAATAAAATAACAAATTCAAACGGAAAACGCCAAGAGTTTAAAATAGACAGTCGATTTTTAGCATCATTCCTTGTAAGATCTAAAACTACAACTCCATTCGAGAAAAAACAGGAAACCTCAAACAAATAGATGATAAGCATTACGAAGAAACGAATAGAGGTAGAAAAATCACACATTTACAAATCTTAATTTAAGAATCCGAGAAGTCCAACTCCACAGCTTAGAAATCAACTCAACACAAGCTAAAAATGGCTACTTAATCTTTAAGACAGAAGTAATACACTTACCCGTAAACTACTATTATCTGTCTGTTAATATAACTAAAACAGAACAAACATATAACAAAATCATGAGAGACATCCACAGATAAGATACTTAAAAGAAAAATTAGAATGAGAAATACATGGCATAAGAATAGCAAAACGTAGCAAACGCGGTCTTGCTAACATTATGGGCACAATTTTTAAATATCTAGAACAAACATATAACAAATTCATTAAACAAGCTGAAGAATATGAGACATCCACAGATAAGATACTTAAAAGAAAAATTAGAATGAGAAATACATGGCATAAGAATAGCAAAACGTAGCAAACGCGGTCTTGCTAACATTATGGGCACAATTTTTAAATATCTATTTGACACATTAGACCAACAAGATATAGAAGAATTAGAATCTAAAATGAATAATATAGCAGAAAATATCGTTCAAGCAAATGAACTAAATCGAGTAATAAAAACAGTTAATACAGGCATAGAAACCATAAATAACTTAAATCAAGCAGACGAGGAAAACCAAAGGTTAGCACTCCTTATATTCAACCTTCAAGAATACACAGAATACATAGAAGACATAGAGTTAGGTATGCAACTAACTAGATTAGGAATTTTCAACCCGAAATTACTAAAATATGACACTTTACAAAAACATGACACGTTTCAGAAAAATTATTAAATATCAAAACTTCGACTTGGTTAAAAACAGACACCAATCAAATTTTAATCATTTCCCATATTTGATCGCAAGGATATCAGAATCTATAAGAGCTAGAGACTGAAATTTTAGCTGTAGGTGCTCCTAGTGCCTGCGCAGATTGAGTTTGTTTCCGATAATCGATATCTTACTCCGGTTCCAAGCAATCGATAAAAATCGATATCGATATCCTGTTTTTTGGGCAATTTTGGTAAATAATAAGAGCTAGAGTCCCCAAATTTGACATATATTTTCTAGAATAGAATATATATATGCATTTGATGTTGGAAGAAGAGGGTTTAGGGTATCCCTCAGTTGGGAGCTCCTGACTAGAACCTCTTACTTGTTTAATTTGTTTGGTGTTGAAAAAAGAGGGCTTAGGGTATTCCATAGTCGGGAGCTTCCGACTAGAAGCACTTGTTACTTGTTTGTGTCTGGTTCGCTCGGAACAGCACACCTTGATATCTGTAAAGTGTTAAATACTCCTATTAAACGCATTAACACACTATCGACGTGGTCGTTGTGTCTCTTATTGTGTACGTCGGAGTCATAGTGACTCATTCGAACCCAAACAAAATTCTAAGCAAAACCGTTCATCACACAGAATGATTAAAAAATTGTCGAAATAGGTTTCTTTTTGCTTACTATTTTGGCGAATTAGGTTGAACAAATTGTTGATGTTTAAAAAAATGTTATTTTGCATCTAACGTTTGCATCTAGCGTACAGTTTTAAATTATATCCAATATGTCTTTTCTCACATCGCAAGTCACATTATTTTATTGAGACGATTACGATTAACTCCTTTGCTGCCGTCAAAAAAATATTCTTCGCTGAACGTTGTATTGTGGCTTTATTTTTGCGCGTAGTTTTTCTTGTCGATTTATTTCTCGAGTTCTCTTTTATTTTAAAAAAAGATATGACAAATAATTTTGGTAACAATAAGCAAAGCTAACCTAAGAGTACTCGTGAGTCTTCTTCGTGAGCGACTGTGAGAAAGTAAGTTTATGTATTCGTTGTTTTGAATGCAAGCCTCGTCTGCTAACACAAGTTATTAAAAATTTACCAGCAGATCGACTCCGAGCGTTCTGCCCATTCGCTATCCATGGCGTCGATTTGTGTTGCTCACTCAATTAGCACGACCTTTTGAATGCGTCGAAAGCCTACATATAGGTTGTGCATCGCATTATTAGTTTCCTTAGCTTCGTTTTATACTGACTTATCAACAAATACTTTTATAATCGTCGACCGTCGAGAAGTCACGTTGACCATCCATTGCGATAGCGCGATGATTTTAGTCGAAAGTTTCAGGAGTTGCGAGCTCCAATCGAGGAAGACGCCGACATAATTCGTGAAGCCACAGTAAAAAGCGTATGCGACAGGCTAGAGCTTCCAGACGACTCTAGTCGCGGTGGCAGCCGAGCTAAGTTCCAGGCCATATGAGCTCTCAGCGATGAACCCAGCGACGGCGAGACTCACACGCCAGGCCACCTGGGATGCCCATTAAGGGCTCTGCCGACAGAAGAGACTTCAGAACATCAGGGTCTAACCTGTCTAAATCGATGGCACGCTGTCATGTCGCTCGAACGATAGTTGTGCTGGCAATGGTTAAATGAGTATGTGCTCGGACTCCAAGCTCGGACCAAATAGCACCATCGCCTGCCAAACGCCATCGTGGACGAGCTGGTGGTCGTCGTTGAGGACGAGCTGCTGCCCTAGCAGTGGCTGATCGGCAGAGTGCCGGCAGTGCACGCAAGAGACGACGGCGTCTTTCGAGTCGCTGAAATTAGAACGGCCAGTGGAAAGCAATATTATAGCCCTATCCACAAGTTACCAATGCTGCGCTTTCCAGTTTAATGAAGACAACAAGCCATTCACGGTGGCCGAAGATAACGCAGATTTGTGCTTTCAAAAGTTTAATTTGAATAAATTTGCAATGTAGTGTAACTTAAGTTTGGGTGAAGCTCCTCGCTTCACCACCGTATCTGAATCTAGCCTTAAGAATGCATTGTCACATAGTTGTCGAAATTATATGAAACTTTAATTTAAAAAGCCATAAAATATTTTGGTTTAAAATTGGTTTTTTAAAATTGGCCCCTGATATCTGTCGTAACCTGGCATGTATGCCTTTCAGTCCTAGTTTAAAGGTAACCTTTTAAGTCTAAACTGATTTTATGAAAGCTAGCGACTTTGTCTCTCCAAATGGTTTCTTACCCACTTTACAATATTTATATCTCTTGTCTGTCCTATTCTTTAGCTACGCTCTTGTGTTTTTGCAAGAGAATTCCTTTTTTTTGCCCTTCGTGAGTTAAACTTAAGAATGATATTCGGTAATTATCGAGCATCATATTCCAAAATACACCGTTTGATTAATTGAAATTGACTTAACTGGGTTCACATTCTTTTTGCCACAACCGCTTTATTCTTGTGCTTTAAGAGTAGGCATATAAAATATTAATATTATTAGTATTAGTACTTTGCTTACTCAATAAAGCTATAATAAAATCGTTTTAGCGTCTTGCGGGGCATATATTGTCTTAAATTCCTATATTGTCCCATCTAACGCGAATAACCCGATATATATACTGCTCCAACAACCCTAAAACACTAATTTTCATACTTCTATTTAAAGCCTTGACATCCGCAAGATAAATTTAAGAAATGGCGCACGGATAAATATTAAATGGAAAATAGCTAAAAAGGAATGGCGACAGTGACATATATCAATGTAGATATCCTACTTATAACAAAAATGTATTCATATATTATTACCTGCTTATTAAATTTTTAATAGCATTGGGTTTTTTCGAGTTTTAGGTTTTTATTAAAGTATAATATAACTAACTAAATTATTTTAATTATAACAATATTTGACAGCTTTCAAATAACATTTAAGTTTATATTTCAGTCTCTGTCTTAGTACCCTGAACTTTGTGAAACTGGAAAAAAAAATAAGTATAATGATTTTGTGCAAATGCATGTAACAAAAAGTTGTCGAGAGCAACAGCTACAGCTTTCAAAGTTTCACAAAATTATATTATATATTTGAATAGAAGGTAGTTTGAATTAGTACCGGCAGCTCGGCGCTTATCTGGCTTAAAATTGCCGGTTTCTTAGCAAGTATTCATTTATACGCATATATATATATATATACATTAAAAAATAGTTAATATATGAAATATGTATATGAATAATATGCCCCTCAAAAAACAAAGTTTATCAATAACAAAAAAACAAAAATAGTCTTATGTCCATTGTACGTGTACTAAAAACCATTACTGAATATAATATTTGTTTCCATACTAGTTATAAATGATATATCGCGTTGTAGGTTAGCCTACAAACATACTTATATACAGTTGTCTTTATAAAGCTATACATATATAGACTTTGATAATATATATTTATACTCAGATAAGTCCAGATGACATCCTTCTATCTACGATATAAAAAAATCATGGGAGGCATATATTAATATAAAATAGGAAAAGCGTATAAATTATCTTCAAAGTTTTATTTCATGTAAATCCTTTTTCGTATGTGCCTGCAGTTTACAAGTCTGCGCGATCTTGGGCAAAACGGACATTAGGCGCTTCTGATGGTGCTGATCACTTTGAAGATATGGGCTATTATAATATGCATTAAATGGTTGCTGTTTATCAATGCCGAGAAAATATGGTTGTATTGTATGGCTTTGGTCATTATATAAGACTTCCATTTGTATCGTGCATTGATGCAGTTGATCCTATAAATGAAAGAAAACTTAATTCATTAAAGGAATTTGTTGCTACTTTGTATTGTTAACCAAACCTGTCCCACACTTGTTAAATCCGTGAAAAAGCTGAAGAATATATGTATGTTTTCACACGTACATAGCTGGCATTTAAGTCGATTCATTGCTGCAACAATACTTGATGCCGCTATAGTACTTGCGGTATACTTGGAAAATGTATATTCTGTGAATAGTACAAGAAATTGGTTACATTGGATGGTGTATTTGTATAGCTTTGGAAAAGGTAAGATAATGTGTAGAATAATGAATCTTATATACATTCATTCTTGGTCAATGCCGAGATTCTAACCACTCCAGTCTACCTGTATGTCCAAGATATAAGAGCTGGGGACTTAACATTACATAACAGTTCGCCTATTGCCCGTGTTGATCGTGTTTATTCGATAAAATGCCAAGTTTCCATAAAATTTATCAAAATTGTTAAAGTTCTTGTATAAAGTATACAGATAGTAACATTAAAATTTATTAATTTAAAACTGATTAGATTTAAAAAAGCCGTCAGACTCCCTAGCCACTGTAGTTTTCTTATAGCGGTGACGACTGCAATACAAGAGTCATTCAATGTGTTGACTTAACTCAGAGAAAGCGCATTTGTTCAGTCAAGCGAGCAGCTATCAAATCGCTTTAAATGAAATCATCTTACTCACTATCTGATTACAATTGTCCGAAATCCCTTTAGGAAATGCGTAAGCAGTTTACTTCCTATGGGAAGCGGGCAGGACTGGGAAACCAAATCCCTTCTCAGCGATAAGAAGAACATTAGCAAACCAATAGCCAATATGCCCTAAATCAGAAAAAATTCCATTCTGCGGTTACACAGCCTGGCATCCACAGATAAAGGTAGGATCGGCCGACAAGCCCCACCATCGATGAAATATAAATCAAATAAATATAAATTATAATTGGAAGTACAGCAACAATATTAAGTTTCGCGCTTTTTTCGAATATACGAGTATTCTATGGTACATTAAAATCTCTTCCAGCTTTCTTAAAGAGTGGTTCAGAAACATCAGATATTAAAAAGAACCCACCGCATACTTGTGCGTACATATATTAACACGCGGGTATTCTTGAAAACAAAATTCAATTATTAGTATGGTGATAAGGTATTAAACGATAGCAATTGATTTATTCTCTAAATAGGGGCTAGTTATATACCTAATCAATTTAATTAAATAAAAAAATATGAGATTATATTTATAACTAAAACGACCGCGAAGTTCTTTTTACGTGTTAATGTATGTGTGGATACATATTTCAAGTAAATCAACCAAATGCAAATGTATAAATTAACCACTGACTATTGGTATTTGCTGGATATGTCGCAACTATGTTGCCAGCCGCGATGGTCATGTGACATCATACACGAGGCGCAAACGCTGTATCTCTGAGGACAGCGACGGCGACTCCGCGGCAGCGATGGCGACTCCGCGAGAGCGACGGCGACTCAGGCTAGCTTTGCTCATTGTAACCAAAATTATGTCATAAGTCTAAGTTTGGATACGAATAAAGCGTCGCGTACCGCTCTCTTGCATAAATCACTCTTCTCATTTAACTCAACCGCATTTTTAAATGCATCTGACCAAAACGATATAACTGCATTTATAAATACACTAATTGACGCGTATAAAACCCACAAGTGAAATATAAAATAACTCAAGAAATATATCTACAAGAAAAACTAGCTTTGGTTTGAAGAATGCAGCGAGCATTTCTTAAAAAACCATAGATGACGTTCTTCGCGAGCAGAATGTTTACGTCGAACATGTCATCATATTTTCGGAATACGAGTCGGATCATGTCGGGCATGTCGACTGGGTTTAAAAAAGTCTTTTAGACGCGAACATGCGCGTGGCACACGAGAAGAGACAATTTTTTAAAGAAAGCGTGGAGTACCTCGGTTTTATAGTGACTAAGGATGGTGCGAAGTCAGTTTCAGAATATGTAAAAGCCGACTACAGTATTCGGTGTTAGATTTTGTTGGGTTTGTCAAGCTATTACCGCTGCTTTATCAAAGACATTGCTGCAATAGCAAAACCGATCTCCGACATCCTGAAAGATACCAATACAGTTCAACCAGGCTCAGTCAATCCGTTCCAGAAACTTTAAAAAATTTTAGCAAAAAAAAACTCGCCACATAATAAAGGCACGCCCTAATTGAAACAATAAGGCCGGCATTAACCCTTTTTGAAACAATAAGGCCGGCATTAACCCAATCGTGGATAATGCATTTCACTGTACTCTTCCAGCTTTGGCTAGTTTCCAACCCGAGTTGGTAAAGGCCTTTCTAACTGCGAAGTTTTGTTATTACTAAAACTTTGTAGCCGACGTGCTCGACATCAGACATCCATAGCGTGGTTCAGGAGAATGCGAAACATGTCATGTCGGATTACATTTCTCCTAAAATGACCAAATTGGCTAACGAGCTTTCCTTGAATTGTTTGTTAAATATTGACATATTCCCACAGACAAAAAATGTATCCTCACTTGCGTAAACAAATGCCCAAAGTTCGGTGGTTCAGCCTATCGCATCTCGAACGATAGAAGACACGAGACCGCCTCTGCTGATGATAATAAACATTTGCAAGTTGGCGCAGCCGGTGTATTTCTGCTATTGAATTATTAGGACGTAAGCGTGATAAACGTACCCTTCATAGAACATCTAATGGGCAGGTAAAACGCTTTCGCTCAGTGGTTAAAAAGAAGACTAAGGACATGTTGCTTAACTCTTCGCCGGAATGTACCGGAAGGTACCCTAAGTGTTAGGGGCAAGATATAGGGAATCCAAATTCAGCAGAGCGCCAGGATTAACCAATGGCTACAGAACATTTGGCATGTTATAGCGAACACAGTACGTTCGAACTATAGAGTGGATGACAGAAAGCTGCGTATATTAATTTGCAGCAAGGTCAAAGGCAAAGAACAAGAATGGATGTTCTCAAACCCAATCTTCATGGACAAGACTATAGACGATCTGTTAAACGATATTGGCAACGTGTTCTTGTTCAAGGAGTCGACCATGCTTTACATGTGCAAAATTAGGGTATGAAGGCAACAGCTGCAGCCTTTATAAGATGCAAACAACTAGTCAAGAGAAAAATGAATATGTAAGCTTTTTGAAATTATTTTATTTTACAATGCCAACACCGAAATATCCCCATTTATAAAATGTACGATGGATTCTGGCAGCCCGATCAGTTTTATTAAAAAGTGTAGAGAGTAAACATTCGATCGATGAAGCTATACAGCATTCAATTTTGTTCTCAAATATAAAAATTTGAACAAAACTGACGGTGGTTGGCAGTGAATCCATGGGGCATCCGATTGTATTGGGACGACATTTTTAAATCAAAGTAAATTCAATTTAATTCTCCTAAATGATTCGTGGGCAACGGATAGCATGCAAAATGTAATAAATATAGAAGTGGTACGAAAAGTAAGTGAAACAAATGTAAAAGAAATAATAAGTACAGCATTCACTTCTTGTCTACGAAGTGAACGAACGTTCTCGCGGAATAAATTCAAAAATAGAAATTCGCTGAAAGAACAAAAAATTCAATTTTATTCATACCAGTTGCAGGAGAAAAAGCCCTACCGCGTAGTCATCAAAGGTTTTACCACTCCCGCTCTTACCATCAGGAAGCTGTGCAAGCAGGAGGTCAAGGTGAAGACTGCTCGAAGAAGCCAGGACATGGTGCAATGCCGTTGATATCAGAAGTACGGGCACAAGGCCACATTCTTCAGAAAACAACACAAATGCGTTTAATGCGGGATTAATCACCGCACTGCTGATTGCACACGGCGCGACTCAGTTCAGGCAACGTGCGCCTACTGCGGTGGTAACCACCCTTCCAACTATAAAGGCTGCGATAGGTTCACCGAATATACAAAGCGTGCGGGAGCCCCAAAGCCCACCAAAATGAAAAATCTCCCACTGACTCAAGCGAACCGAAGCGGCAGCAATAAAGTTCATGGGCCCACACCTGTCGATTTCCCCCGTACAGCACCCTCTGAACAAGTAGAAGGGCTTCTTAACGCCGCTGCCTCCAGAAAAAGACTAGCTGCATTCAGCAAAGAGAACAAAACTACCCGCTAGCCAGCGAGAAGGACCAGCGCAAGTTAGACTACATAGATTGCTGAGGGAACAGCAACAGAAGTCTGACTGCGCAACAACAGCAACAGCAGACATCTGGAAACGGGGAAAGACTTTCCTATGCCATCAAGGACATGAGCCGAGCTATCGAAAGAATGGCAGTAATGCAACAGCCGGTTTTGGGTATGCAAAGCAAATCGTTAACATTTTGACCGCGTTGCTATCCAAATGAACACACCACTAAAGGTGTTAATCTGGAATGTCAATGACAATGTCAAGTACAGTACTAGAGCTGGAGGCTCTAGTACAAATACACGCTATCGGAATAATTTTGCTGTCAGAAACTAGAACCAAGGGTCCTACTTTCCTCAGAATCGTTGGCTTCGAGGCGTACTCTGTACACTGGACACAAAATTACTTAGCTAGTGGCAGCTGCGCTGTCCAGAGTAACTTGGTTCACTTCCCTTTATTGAGAATTGCAAATCGTGTTTACCAATATTCGACTGTGAAAGTCTCCACTGATGCGTGGACTTTGGTGCAGTCTATTGCAGGCCAAATGAGCAGACGTCGACTGATGTCATAATCTTCAATGTCATAATCAGCTCAGCTGAAGGCAGATATCTAGTGGGAGACGACGGGAATGCACATCCCCGGCCGTGGGGCGCAAATAGCAGCAATTCCTTCAACAAGCTAACAGCCTAGTGCATTGTCAAGCGATGGTTCTGGCCATCGGTTCTCTCACAACGGTTCTCCCGCTGACGATTGGGACCTCCCGAGCGTCCACCTGACACTGATTGTTACCCTGAAGAGCAGGGCCAGAGTGGTTAGCGCAATACCGAGGCTGATCCACTCACGCAGTGATCTCGGTGCATTCCAGAGACAGATGAGTGATAGTATTCACCTCAATACTGATATTGGCACTAGACTGGATGTAGAGGACGCCATTAAGCTGCTTAAAGCAAAGACGCGCAGCAGCAGCAGCCGAAGCCATCCCCCCACCAGTTGCCAATCGGCTGGATAGTGCTGGCAATGGACAGCCCACAGGTACAGCTTACATGCTCAGGATCAAAAGGCGGTGCACACGCAGGTTCCAGACTCAGCATCCGTGAGCCAAGGCGGAGTGGCGAAGAGCGGAGTGGCAACTCAAGGAGGCCCTTCGCAGACACAAAGACGCATCCTTTTCCAGAAGGTTGGAGAGCATGGACTATACCCATGACTTAGGATACTCGCTCTGGCGAGCAACTAAACACTTGTAGCCCCAACTCTAGAGAACCGATCCCTTCCTTTGTCGCAACGTAACATGCTGCCTTACAGGCAAAGAGCAGACTGATACCTTCGCTGACCACTTGGAAGAACGGTTCACATCCTTCGATTTGGCCTCCCCAGGAGAGCTCGATGAGAATACCCGAGCATTGGAGGCTCCGCTTTAGATGTCACCACCTATCGGCCCCATCCACGTGGAGTAGGTGATTAACGTCGTCAAAGTCCTTCCCAGAGCTAAAGCACAGGGCCATGATGGAATATGCCACACCACTCTGAAGGCCAATGCGCGCGCACCCTTTTATAACGTTGATCTTCAACGCCATATTGAGGACGCAAAACTTCCCTGCCCAGTGAAAGTTAGCGAGGATTCATATGATCCATAAGTCGGGCAAGCCGGACTATGACCCTGAGTCATATGGGCCGATCAGTCTCGTTTGCGAAGACTGACCGTCGTCCGACTTGCTAGGCTTATGGATCAAATGGCCAATATTCCAAATCACCGATTTGAGTTCAGGGTTGGGTATGGTATGGTACGTTGAACAGGTTTACAGAGTGATTAACCATATTCTTAAGGCTTACGACGACAAAGACTATTGCTATGGATTCTTTGTAGACGTTAAGCAGGCCTTAGACCAGGTCCGGATAGATTGCTCCCGAAAATCCTTTCTAATGAAGCGTAAGTTTGAAGTCAAAGTCAGAACAGTATTCTCTCCGGTTCGCTATATAAAGGCGGGTGTCCGTCAAGGCAGCGGACTGGGTCCCCTCCTACACAACTTGTACACGGCAGATATCCCACTCCATATGACCCACATTTATTTATTTATTAATGGTCGACAAAACGAGTGTCTTCCTTATCATTCAATAGATAATACATAAGAATTATATGCTAAAAGCCTAGTTAAAGAATACAATTTTCTAAATAGCATCACCGACCGATGGAGGTGTTTTATTTGCCAGTCCGGCCAGCTGTGCCCCTTTTCACAGCTAATTTTGTCAGTGACGCTATTAGAGCCTACATCTAAGCAGAAGGTTGTAAGTAGGAAAAAGGGTGATCTCAAGTGAAATTAAAAATAATCTTAATTTGCTATATTAATAAAAAAAATACAATAAATAGGAAAAAAGAAAGTAAGAAAATTGTTAATAAAGTGGATAGGACAACGAGAAAAGTAATGGGAAATCAAATTTTTCAGCCTGTCCGGCAAGCTATGCCCCTGTTCATAGCTGGGAATGGTCAGCGACTTCACGAAGGTATCCTGAAAGCAACGATTTTATTAGGGGTAGAGACAGTTCGGAAGAGAAAACGTAATGCAAACTATTATAATTTTTACATAGCACGCGAAAAGGATTGTGCATAGCGTATTCTGTTGTGAACGTATATAGGAATAAGGGGCGATAATTTCTGGTTGGTCTAGCCGGAACAGAGAATTTAAGACGCCCTAGCAGATCGCCAATAATCACCTTATGTAGAAGGACAACACCGAGAATTGTCCTATGGTTGGTTAACGAAGGAAGGTTGAGAAGAAGCAGTCTGCTGGAGTAGGATGGCAAACGAAGATTAGGGTTCCAATTTAAAGCTCGTAAGGCAAAAAGCAGAAATTGCTGCTGAAAAGATTAAATACGATCCTGGCTATTGTTATACTGCGGAGACCAGATGCAAGACCAGTATTCAAGGAAAGGGCGAACAAGAGAGACGTACAGAACTTTTGTTATAAAAGGAGCATTAAAATCTTTAGACCATCGTTTGATGAATTCAAGCACACCTTTTGCCTCATTTACAATGGTATCTATGTGAAGACTGAAAGAGAGTTTAGAATCAAAAATAACGCCTAGATCCTTAACTGTTAGTATACGTTGCAAAGGGATATTGTCGATTGTATAACTGACAAGATAAGGTGTAGTACGATTAAATGTCATAAACATACACTTTGAACAATTTAGATGCAATTGATTGGCCGAACACCAAAGTTGCATAGCGTTCAAATCGTCTTGTAGACGAGAATGATGTAGGGGGTTAGTGTATGATAGAAAAAGTTTGACATCGTTCGCATACATGAGTACACGGACATGTGATATAACAGAGGGAAGATCATTTATAATAAGAGTAAAGAGTAAAGGTCCAAGATGACTACTTTGAGGAACACCAGAAGTAACGTGAACCCGTTTAGAGGTAGTCAAGCTGAGTATTACTCTTTGGGTCCTACCTTTTAAATAAGAATTAATCCAAAGTAAAAGTCACAGAGGGAAACCTATTCGATCAAGTTTAAAAAGTAAAATGTCATGGTGCACAGAGTCAAACGCCTTACTGAAGTCAGTGTAAATGACATCAATTTGCATATTCGAAAGGAAAGCTCCTCTTACCAAGGAAGTAAACTCAAGCAGATTGGTCGAAGTTGACCGATTCTTTACGAATCCATGTTGAACAGGGAAAACAACTGATTTGCAGAAATGCTGCAAATTCGAAGTGATTATTTTTTCAAATAATTTAGGAATAGCGGACAGAAGTTTCAAGGGATAGTTTAAAAAGTTTTAGCAATGGATAAAAAAGGGAAGAACTACACTCCTAAAGTAGACAATTAGGAATATTGTCCGGCCCAGGAGAGTAAAAAGATTTTAAAGAGTTTATAGCTAATAGGAGAGAGGAGTGTGAAATAATGGGGGGAGGTATAGAACTAGCGGAAGAAATAGTATAAGGGTAAGAATTAGTATTAGGACAGACTGAAGAGTAAGTTGATTGGAAAAAATTTTCAAAGAGGTTAGCAGAATCAGTGTCATTGCTAGCTTTATCCATCCCAAGAGAAAAAGAAGATGGCAAACTTGAAGATTTACGCTTCAAGTTTACAAAATTATAAAACTGCCTCGGATTTTGGGCAAATTGCCTTTACAACGAGTTAGATAATTCTCATAGCATTGAGAATTAAGAAGAAAGAAGTTCGACTTGGCTATGGAATATTTAGCCAAGTCTGTACACGAACCAGACTTTTTAAACTTTTTAAAATATTTGGATTTTACATTTTTTAGATGTGATAATATGGGAGTAAACCAGGGTGGTTTTGAAAAAGTAGTCGAAGGAATTGTCTTAGGAATACACACATCTAAGAGGGAGTTTAGGGTGATATAAAAAAAATTAATGGCAGTATTCATATCAACCAATTCATATAAGAAATGCCAATCGGTTGCATAAATAAGCTGATTCAGCAATAATTTCCTTTGCGAAAGCAATAGCGGGGCTTATTGGCTGATGCGCACGAAATGAAAGGATTACAATTGAGCATTGCAATCTCTTAAGTAGGATGATACACATCCTTAGGAAGAGATAAAGGAGGGGAACTAGACACATTAGAAATAAGGTAGTCGTTAACAAATACAAGGTCAAGTGTACTATTTAAATGATTAGAAATTGAATTGATTTGAAACAACGAAAGATTAAACATGCAGTCTATAAAATCGTGCTGTGCTGAGGGCACTAGATAATTTTCGGCAGTGAATAATGACCAAAAGATGTTCCGCAAATTAAAACACCATAAATAGTCCATTATCAAGCACGTTTGAAGAAACTTCTTTAATACAAGAAATACCAGCGATCTTATCGCAATCACGCCCAGTGAGACCTGCACATTTAGCATGCATCATATTCTCACACAGCCAGCAATTAACAAATTCCGGCAGTGCAGAATCATCAGCCTGCTTGAACGTGCACGGTTTCTTACAGCACGACATAATTATTAAATGCGTATGCAAGTTGCGAGAGCGCAGATCAAAACGAAAACGGTACACAAGATAGAGCAAGTAAACACTCTAAAAACAATTATTCGTACACAAACAAATTGTTTGGAGCGAAAAGCAATAGAAAAAATTTGCGAGAGCGCGATGCACAAGCAGAAAGTATGCAGCAAACACACGCACAAACAAGTGTATGCACAGGGGAGCAACAAAGCAAAAGAATCAAAACAGGCAATAACAACAACACGGAACTGACGCCACGTTTTATAAATGCAATAATAAACAGACTTACGCTGCACAACAGATAACACTTTGCACAGTTTATAAAAGCTTTTTAAATAAAGCACAGGGCCATAATGGAATATGCCACACTACTCTGAAGGCCAATGCGCGCGCACCCTTTTATAACGTTGATCTTCAACGTCATATTGAGGACGCACAACTTCCCTGGCCAGTGAAAGTTAGCAAGGATTCATATGATCCATAAGTCGGGCAAGCCGGACTATGACCCTGAGTCATATGGGCCGATCAGTCTCTTTTGGGAAGACTGACCGTCGTCCGACTTGCTAGGCTTATGGATCAAATGGCCAATATTCCAAATCACCGATTTGAGTTCAGGGTTGGGTATGGTATGGTACGTTGAACAGGTTTACAGAGTGATTAACCATATTCTTAAGGCTTACGACGACAAAGACTATTGCTATGGATTCTTTGTAGACGTTAAGCAGGCCTTAGACCAGGTCCGGATAGATTGCTCCCGAAAATCCTTTCTAATGAAGCGTAAGTTTAAAGTCAAAGTCAGAACAGTATTCTCTCCGGTTCGCTATATAAAGGCGGGTGTCCGTCAAGGCAGCGGACTGGGTCCCCTCCTACACAACTTGTACACGGCAGATATCCCACTCCATATGACCCACATTTATTTATTTATTTATTTATTAATGCTCGACAAAACGAGTGTCTTCCTCATCATTCAATAGATAATACAATAGAATTATATGCTAAAAGCCTAGTTAAAGAATACAATTTTCTAAATAGCATCACCGACCGATGGAGGTGTTTTATTTCACAGCTAATTTTGTCAGTGACGCTATTAGAGCCTACATCTAAGCAGAAGGTTGTAAGTAGGAAAAAGGGTGATCTCAAGTGAAATTAAAAATAATCTTAATTTGCTATATTAATAAAAAAAATACAATAAATAGGAAAAAAGAAAGTAAGAAAATGGTTAATAAAGTAAAGCAATGTAAGTTAGATAACGAGTGTTAAGTGGATAGGACAAAGAGAAAAGTAATGGGAAATCAAAATTTTCAGCCTGTCCGGCAAGCTATGCCCCTGTTCATAGCTGGGAATGGTCAGCGACTTCACGAAGGTATCCTGAAAGCAACGATTTTATTAGGGGTAGAGACAGTTCGGAAGAGAAAACGTAATGCAAACTATTATAATTTTTACATAGCACGCGAAAAGGATTGTGCATAGCGTATTCTGTTGTGAACGTATATAGGAATAAGGGGCGATAATTTCTGGTTGGTCTAGCCGGAACAGAGAATTGAAGACGCCCTAGCAGATCACCAATAATCAACTTATGTAGAAGGACAACACCGAGAATTGTCCTATGGTTGGTTAACGAAGGAAGGTTGAGAAGAAGCAGTCTGCTGGAGTAGGATGGCAAACGAAGATTAGGGTTCCAATTTAAAGCTCGTAAGGCAAAAAGCAGAAATTGCTGCTGAACAGATTAAATACGATCCTGGCTATTGTTATACTGCGGAGACCAGATGCAAGACCAGTATTCAAGGAAAGGGCGAACAAGAGAGACGTACAGAAGTTTTGTTATAAAAGGAGCATTAAAATCTTTAGACCATCGTTTGATGAATCCAAGCACACCTTTTGCCTCATTTACAATGGTATCTATGTGAAGACTGAAAGAGAGTTTAGAATCAAAAATAACGCCTAGATCCTAAACTTTTAGTATACGTTGCAAAGGGATATTGTCGATTGTATAACTGACAAGATAAGGTGTAGTACGATTAAATGTCATAAACATACACTTTGAACAATTTAGATGCAATTGATTGGCCGAACACCAAAGTTGCATAGCGTTCAAATCGTCTTGTAGACGAGAATGATGTAGGGGGTTAGTGTATGATAGAAAAAGTTTGACATCGTTCGCATACATGAGTACACGGACATGTGATATAACAGAGGGAAGATCATTTATAATAAGAGTAAAGAGTAAAGGTCCAAGATGACTACTTTGAGGAACACCAGAAGTAACGTGAACCCGTTTAGAGGTAGTCAAGCTGAGTATTACTCTTTGGGTCCTACCTTTTAAATAAGAATTAATCCAAAGTAAAAGTCACAGAGGGAAACCTATTCGATCAAGTTTAAAAAGTAAAATGTCATGGTGCACAGAGTCAAACGCCTTACTGAAGTCAGTGTAAATGACATCAATTTGCATATTCGAAAGGAAAGCTCCTCTTACCAAGGAAGTAAACTCAAGCAGATTGGTCGAAGTTGACCGATTCTTTACGAATCCATGTTGAACAGGGAAAACAACTGATTTGCAGAAATGCTGCAAATTCGAAGTGATTATTTTTTCAAATAATTTAGGAATAGCGGACAGAAGTTTCAAGGGATAGTTTAAAAAGTTTTAGCAATGGATAAAAAAGGGAAGAACTACACTCCTAAAGTAGACAATTAGGAATATTGTCCGGCCCAGGAGAGTAAAAAGATTTTAAAGAGTTTATAGCTAATAGGAGAGAGGAGTGTGAAATAATGGGGGGAGGTATAGAACTAGCGGAAGAAATAGTATAAGGGTAAGAATTAGTATTAGGACAGACTGAAGAGTAAGTTGATTGGAAAAAATTTTCAAAGAGGTTAGCAGAATCAGTGTCATTGCTAGCTTTATCCATCCCAAGAGAAAAAGAAGATGGCAAACTTGAAGATTTACGCTTCAAGTTTACAAAATTATAAAACTGCCTCGGGTTTTGGGCAAATTGCCTTTACAACGAGTTAGATAATTCTCATAGCATTGAGAATTAAGAAGAAAGAAGTTCGACTTGGCTATGGAATATTTAGCCAAGTCTGTACACGAACCAGACTTTTTAAACTTTTTAAAATATTTGGATTTTACATTTTTTAGATGTGATAATATGGGAGTAAACCAGGGTGGTTTTGAAAAAGTAGTCGAAGGAATTGTCTTAGGAATACACACATCTAAGAGGGAGTTTAGGGTGATATAAAAAAAATTAATGGCAGTATTCATATCAACCAATTCATATAAGAAATGCCAATCGGTTGCATAAATAAGCTGATTCAGCAAAGAATAATTTCCTTTGCGAAAGCAATAGCGGGGCTTATTGGCTGATGCGCACGAAATGAAAGGATTACAATTGAGCATTGCAATCTCTTAAGTAGGATGATACACATCCTTAGGAAGAGATAAAGGAGGGGAACTAGACACATTAGAAATAAGGTAGTCGTTAACAAATACAAGGTCAAGTGTACTATTTAAATGATTAGAAATTGAATTGATTTGAAACAACGAAAGATTAAACATGCAGTCTATAAAATCGTGCTGTGCTGAGGGCACTAGATAATTTTCGGCAGTGAATAATGACCAAGAGATGTTCCGCAAATTAAAACACCATAAATAGTTCATTATCAAGCACGTTTGAAGAAACTTCTTTAATACAAGAAATACCAGCGATCTTATCGCAATCACGCCCAGTGAGACCTGCACATTTAGCATGCATCATATTCTCACACAGCCAGCAATTAACAAATTCCGGCAGTGCAGAATCATCAGCCTACTTGAACGTGCACGGTTTCTTACAGCACGACATAATTATTAAATGCGTATGCAAGTTGCGAGAGCGCAGATCAAAACGAAAACGGTGCACAAGATAGAGCAAGTAAACACTCAAAAAACAATTATTCGTACACAAACAAATTTTTTGGAGCGAAAAGCAATAGAAAAAATTTGCGAGAGCGCGATGCACAAGCAGAAAGTATGCAGCAAACACACGCACAAACAAGTGTATGCACAGGGGAGCAACAAAGCAAAAGAATCAAAACAGGCAATAACAACAACACGGAACTGACGCCGCGTTTTATAAATGCAATAATAAACAGACTTACGCTGCACAACAGATAACACTTTGCACAGTTTATAAAAGCTTTTTAAATAAAGCACCGAAAAATTCAACATTTTGAAATAAAAAGCAGGATTAATGCGCAAAAATATATACAAATTTTGGAGCACAAGTAAAACACGTCAATCACTCTCAACTGAGAACTCTCTCGATGAGTTCACCACCCCAGGCAAACACTTGATGGCCACATTTCGGATGATGTGGCAATATTTTACACCATCCACTGTAAGTACGAAGCGACTGATAGGGCCCAGGAATACATCCACTTGCGTGAGAACTGTGCTAACAGGTGGAACATAAAGCTCAGTGCATCGAAATGCCAGGCGGTCAACTACACACTGAGGCGTGGCAGGGTTCTAGCAGTCGGGATAGATGGCAGCCCCCTTCACCCTGGCATAAGCGCCAAGTTTCTTGGAATTGTACTGGATACGAGGCTTACCTTACCATCGACGGCCTTCGCGAGCAGTGCCGCTTTAAGATGGCAAATGCCAACTGGCTACTAAGCCCCAACAGCCCATTGCCACTTCGCTGTAAACAGGCAGTTCACATAGTCGTGGTGGCGCCAACTTGGAGATACGGTATCTAGGTTTGGGGAATTGCATACCGTACAAATCGAAGACAAAACTTTGCCTTGCGCCGAATGACCGGTGCTGACTGTTACGTCAGATGTTCTATAAACAATTGCGCATTTACATAAAAAAAAACTTTGGATTTTTCTTATCCAATCTATATGAAATTATCTACAGTATATCTTATTGTACCATACAATATTTGTGTATTCTCAAATAACCAATTGCAAGTTGGGTTATTATCTTAATTTATAGCTGTGGGGCGGTAGAGGGGTGGTGGCGATAGGTAGATAGATGCTGGACAGATATATAATATTCTAGAGGCAACATATCATGTTTGGTGTCGATGTCAAATGTCGATATAGATTCTTATCGATTGCTTGGAAACGGAGTAAGTTATCGATTATCGGAAACAAACTCGATCTGCGCAGAGGCACCTACATCTAAAATTTAAAGTCTTTAGCTCTTATAGGTTCTGAGACTCTCGCGCTTATGTATACGGCCAGAAGGACGGACAAACAGACGGACACGGCTAGATCGACTCGGCTATTGATGCTGATCAAGAATATTAATTTTTGGGGTCAAAGATGCCTCCTTATGCTTGTTACATACATTTGCGTTTTGCACAAATACAATATACGCTTATACCCATTTTCAATGGGCTCAGGGTATAAAAAAAAAAAACAATAATCCACTGTTCTTAGTTAGCTGCATTTGTAAATGCAAATATCGGTTAGAATTATCTTCTGCAGGAGATCGCAGACAAAAACTTACACTCTGGAACTGTCGCGCAATGTGACAATGTCCAAATGACCCGGTTACTCTAATCGTCAAAGGAATAATTATTACCAATGACGCAATCATACACGTCAAGGATAGTAACGGGATCGGCCAGCAAATCTCTGGGACCTATATGCAAACAACTATTGAGCTATGGCCCAAGTTAATGTTAAGAAACATCTAGAACGACTCAGTTTATCTTTCATTTACGCACTGAGGATGAAAAAGCCGCAACACAGGATAAATTACTAAGTAGACGAGTCCTCTACAGCTGCACCGACCCTGGTCGTGGTTTTCTTACTCTACATAATCATTTACCTTCTTTGGCGCCGTCTAAAGATCAGACGACAAACAGAGCTGGCAGAATCATTAAAATTTAATTTCTGAGGATGGCCTTCATTCAGAGTCGTCCTGTCTTGCACACCCTACAAAGTAGCTGATTCGTGCAACATACCAAACGGCGTAACATGACACAGGCATGCATGCGCCGAGTGACCAAGCTAAGAACGGTCTTTGTGAGGTAGTAAACGGGCATTGACGCCTAGTACAGTTTATCAATTAAATTAAATTAATTTGTATATATATGTGCCAAGAAATTAATAAAGTGAAATATGGGATTGGTAAGGTGCGATAGCCAGTGTTATTTAAGTGTATATATGCATGCAAATGTGCATTGTTCTGGCATGTATTTAATATTTAATTTATTATAATGTTTTTAAATTGAACTATATATTTAGGTATATAAAGGCATAAAAAAATAAAAAAAAATAATCTAATGATATTAATTCTGAGTTGCAGAAAAAGAAAACCGCACTAAATCTCGGATGACTGCTCCAGATCTCCGGCCTCTGCCTTTAACTTGCATGGAGGAATGACTTCCCGGAACTAACTCACAGGTTCGATATTGCCAATATCTCGCCGCTGCTGCTCCTTGGGTCCGTCCTTCTGGTTTTACGCCGGGAAAAGATATGCCGGATATTCAGCCTGCGGCCTCAACGTGGATCCATTTGTGCCAGAACCAACTCTTTCAATTTGTTCCTTATTTAATGGTGTTTTCTTTAATTGTTGTTTTTTTAGATTTTGATTGTTAATGTTTGTGTCGGCGAAACTTTCAGCATCGAAATCTCCTTACGTATTCGGAGATGTGAAAATTCTTGTAGAATTTGTCTGTCATTCACGGCAACAAATTCACTGTGAGCCATTTTCTTGAAAATTATATATTCAATGATTGGTTGGAGGAGACCTTTGAAGAAGTGGCTTGGATCGCTTACTTTTCTTTGGAAGAAGGGGCAACCCGTAAACGGCTGAAGTATCTTCTTTTATCAAAGTATGTAGAAGTATTATTGACCTTCTGTGCTGTATTGCCCGAACGGAAAGCCGTTTTTTACTAGCGTTGTCGGTATCAATTAGCATAATAGGCTTCTAAAGAGCCTCAGACTTTGATAACAGCGGAGAGAAATAACCTCAAATATGAGGCGACAACGCAGTGAACAGTGGAACGCTGGAAACGGATGAACAAGTTTAAGTTCGAAACAGCACTTGACTAAAGACAATCTGAACACTAATAGCCTCTGTCCACTGGTTTAAGAAATGTCACATTTTCAAATTTTACATATTGGTGTTCCACCGGTTGGCGGTAACATGTGGTTGACGAAAGAACCGATTTTTAAAATAAACAGCTGATCGAGTTTCTTTAATTTACATTAGCACCGTAAAGTTCTTCTTCCAAATCTAAAAAATTGCGCTCCCGAAGTAAGGGCTCCATTTTAGGTACTCTTTTCGAGATTTCGCCATGTTTAAGTCTGTGGGATTACTCTATTTCTAAATTTCTTATTTAATGTTGCCGCTTGCCTTCGTTGATATATCAGCTGTTTATGTTTACGATACTTTACCATTTTTCACAACAGCCATAGAAATCTCGATTAATCATCGCAATTTACACATTTCTGAAAAATGTGCCTTTTTGAGAGATGTGTGATATGTGTTTTCCTATGGGGAAACGAACAGGGCGCATTTTATACATTTGTAAAAATTGTGGCAGTTTCTGAAATGTGTCAGAAATGTGTTCAGTGGACAGAGGCTATAAGATGAATAATACATTTGCATGCGATGAAAAATTTCTAGCCTGTCTTCCTAAACTGATTTTTACAATTTCGCTTATTTTTCGAAGTACATTGAGCGAAAAAGTTTTGAACTTTTACAGGAAAATTTAAGAATTAAATAACTTTTTTACAAGGCGCATCTTGTGCAATAACTGTGTTAAGAAAATATCATACACATATTGATTTCACTTTTGTTTTTGGACAGAGTATGCTCAAGAAAAGTTCTTGTCTCAGCCAATGGCGTGCTAGCACCTTTGGTTGTATACGTGATTTACGCATGTATAAGAACTTAAACATATGTATATGTGCCTTGTTATTCACTTCTTTGGCTTTAGCTGAAAGAAATTAATTTAGTTAGTTTATTAGCGCTGATTATGACTTACCCTAATTTTGCATCCACATATGAATGCATGTGGTGTACTGACTCCGTAGAAAATAAGTATTTTTAAGTCGATGCAAATGCTTATAAAACTTGTTTAAATCAAGTTATTAATTAAATTAATATTAGTTTTAAGTAATACAAATTAAATTAGGAAATAAAAGATCATAATTGTTGTCTTGAATATATATTTATAAATTGTATTTTTGTATTGTATAAATCACATAGTAACTAAATTTTGGGTCCAAATTCACATTTATTTATACAAATTAATGTTTGATTTGTATTTCTTAGCACTTTTTTATTTCTTAATGGGAAAGTAAAAATATTATTATTTTATATATTTAACTTAAAAATAAATAATTTTTACGAAACCAACCTCAGTACACAGCATGCATGTCAACTCAAATTTGGGATAGGTCATGATCAGCGCTTAAAAACTAAGAAAGTTATTTCTTTGTCAGCCAGAGACTTTGCCAGAGCAGTGGATAACAACACATTCAAATATGCTGTTATGTATGTATATTCAAACACATACAAACATAATGGCTTGCACGGCCCTCAGTAGAACCGAAGATGAGAGCACACTCTATTTTTAGCTTTCTTGCTCTCTCGGCTGTGAGAGGGCAATGGTACAGATTTCGTTTGCGTTCTCAATTTTCAAAAAATCAAACTGCAAAGAAACATTTTGTTGTATTGTCGTTGACTTGACACAATAAGACAAAAATAGAACAAGTTAGAAGAACTCAGAAGTATACCTAAACAACCATTTATGGTACAAGTTAAATTTTGTATGCAGGAAAACAGATATTTTAAATACGAAGCCAAGATATACAAGTTAACAGAGGCCAACGACACCAGCTCCAGATGCTGATATAGCACTGGGCCGGATGTGCTTACGAGTTAACAGGGATCAGCAAAATGCAGTATAACACCAACCACAGATGCTGACATAGCGCATGGATGTTCTTGCACGACGACAGCGTACGAGGCGCAAGCTACGCATTCTAGCGGCCGTTGTGAAACGGCTTAGGTAATTTTGATCAAAATTTTATAAATATAGTTTTAATTCAGCTTTCACAGAGGCATATATGCCTGGCGGTTCGCGCATAAATTAACTCACTTGCTACGGCGTATCGGCCTAGTGTTTTACCCAAATAATAAAATAATCAAAATAAAGTCCTATAACGAAAATCCGCGAGGACTTCTTATTTAAATCTTAATTGGCGCCCAACGTTTTTCGGACCATTTTGTGTTGTAACTATTTTGTGTGCCGTACAGTGTAAAGAACTAATCTACCAGTACAAGACACTTCGCGCTGTGTAATAGCAATACCCAAACTACCAGTGGAAACAATAAAAGTTGTGCCTGACCTACATCAATTTACGTCAGCGGTACAAGTCCAATAAAAATCCATTTGATACACCGAAACCGCTGGAGCTCTTGAGGCAGCGACTTGTCACCAAACCAGCGCGCAAGGGGGTTTGGGCAGCGAAGTAAACCAGCACCAATAGACTTCAGCGAGGGATCATAAAAAAGCATTCGTGACTGCAGCGTGGGAAGCCGAAGTTTTAGACGTAGAGCATACAATCCTTGTAGGAACAAATAAAATGTAAGTGGGCCATTATTTGGCACAATCTTTTTTCAATTTGCGAGATTTATTTAAAATAATATCCAAAAATACATAAGTGGGAAATATTAAAATTGCAGTAATTGTGTTACCAACTTACTTTGAGTAACACAATTTTGCATTCATCAGCAATTTTCAATCAACTCTCCTCTGTTAGCATTCATATTATTAACTTTTGTTGAGTTGCCTTGAAATTGTGTTGTTATTATTATTAACAGTATAGTCCATGAACAGCTCGTTTCTCAGGTACAGAGACCGCTCTGCGAGCGGATCTAAGTCAGACGACTCCACCACCCTAGATAGGGAAGCCGTCCCGCAAAAAATCGCTGACAACAGGTGTAAAATAGGAATGAAGCCTGAGCAGCTAAGGGCTTTGGTGCGGGCCGGAGTGGCCTCCGCCTTAAAAGCACATAGCGCAGTATTAAAGCAAAGAGATGTAGAACTGAGGGCTTCCTTAAACGCTCGGATACAAGAATTCGCCAGCGGAATATCTGCCAGTATTTTGAGCGGGTGGAAATCAGAAACGACGTCCAATGTAATGAACAGCAACAAAGTCAATTTGAGCAACAGAGTGGTAGGTGGAACAAAGGTGGCGGGTCACAGGAACCAATGGACGTCGATCCATCTGTGTCAAAAATTCTACAACCATCGCAATCACCAGCCTACGATAACTCTAGCGCTCATCAAGCCTACAAAAGAACGGCCACGTCTGGGCGTTTAAGCCTGATCAAGATTCAGGTTCGTATGCCAGCTTTGCAGCAGCAGCAGAACAGCAAATTGCCGACGACAATGGTAGCGGGTATGACTCAGACATTCTCAATTTATTTGGGGAAGCAACCTGCTGCCCTACCTCAGGAGGAGAGTAGCAGAGATCCAGATGAGATTTCTCATCGACACGGGCGCTTCCATGAATTATATCAGGCCGCATAAAAATCTAAAAGGTCTGTGCCTAATACATTCTTCCTTCTCTACCCATTCGATACACGGCACCACGAAGACCACTCATAAGTGCCTTATATCTCTGCTCGGCAAAACTGCCACATTTTTCTTACTCCCAGACCTGCCCACATTTGATGGAATTGTGAGGCTCGACTTGCTCACGCAAGCAGGAATATCACTTTGTCTTTCTTGTGGCGCAGAAACTGAACAAATCGAATTCCACAGGTGCGCGGATGTTAACTTTACCAATGTTGACTGCGCCGACGCGCCCGATGCTGCAAAAGATGCATTCCTAAAGATGCCAAAAAGCATTCATAAGGCCTTCGCGGTTCCGGAAGAAGCACTTCCCTATAACACATCAGTGGTGGCCACTATCAGGACCACTGATGAACAACCAGTTTATGTCCGACTGTACCCCTATCGCATGGGAGCAGCGGAATTTGTTAATAAAGAGATTAAAAGTCTTCTGAAGAACGATATCATCAAAAAATCTGTTTTCCCCTACAACAACCCTATTTGGATGGTGGACAAGAAGGGAACAGACAAGTTTGGTAACAAGAATATCCGCCTCGTAATAGATTTTCGCAAACTTAACGAGAAAACCATCGCAGACAGATAGCCTATACCTTACATTCCAATGATTTCGGGGAATATTGGCAAAGCTAAATACTTTTCGACATCGGACCTAAAATCCGGCTATCATCAAATCACGCTAGCAGAGCATGACCGTGAAAAAACAGCCTTTGCAGTTAACGGGGGGAAGTACGAATTTTGTCGACTTCCCAGCATCTTCCAAAGAACTGTTCACGACGTACTGCGTGAGCACATTTGCAAATCTTGCTATGTCTATGTTGACGATGTCATCGTTTTCTCAAAAGTCGAAAATTCTCATGTCCAACATGTAGAGTGGGTCTTAAAGAGCCTGTACGAGGCAAATATGAGAATCCCCAAGAAAAATCGCGTTTTTTAAGAAAAGCATAGGTTTTCTTGGTTTTGTGGTAACCAGTAATGGACCTACAATGGACCCTGAAAAAGTCAAAGCGATTCAGGAGTTCCCAGAACCAAAGAATATATTCGAGAGCAGATAATTTTTAGGACTGGCCAGTAACTAAACCTATAGTATAGATGAAACGCCTGTTTCATCAAAGAACTTGCCTCAATAGCAAAACCCATTTCTGATCTTCTTAAGGTCTAGAATGGGTCAGTAACTAAACATAGATCGCGAAACATCCCGGTAGAATTCTCTGAGCTTCAGCGTCACGCATTCCAAAAGCTACACAGCATTTTGTCACCAGAAAACGTCATGCTCAGATACTCTGACTTTAAGAAGCCGTTTGATCTAACGACAGACGCTTCAGCTTACAGCATATGGGCAGTGCTTTCTCAAGAGGGTCGCCCCATCTCAATGGTTTCCAGAACATTGAAACCCCCGGAGGTGAACTAATGCCACCAACGAGCGGGAACTTTTGGCTATAGTTTGAGCCCTTAGCAAGCTACGTCACTACCTATATGGGATAATAGTCATTAACATTTTCATAGACCACTAACCGTTAACTTTTGCCGTTTCTGAGTCAAACCCGAACGCCAAAATTAAAAGATGGAAGGCACGCATTGAGGAAACGAATGCGCGAATATTTTATAAGCCAGGCAAGGAGAATTTAGTAGCTGATGCGCTATCGCGACAACAGCTTAACGCTCTTAATCGTCATGCATGATTCCTGCGCTGCCACAGTGCACAGCGAGCTGTATCTGACCTATACAATTGCGTCAACCGAAAGGCCATTTAATTGTTTCCAAAATAAAATTGTCAGTGAAGAGGCATGCGTCCCCACCAAACGCAACTTGATTTTTTTCGGGGACAAGAGGCGTCATGAAGTGAGTTTCACTGATCCCACAGCCCTTCTAGATGAACTCCTTCCTTGACTTGATTAATCACAATGCAGTTAATGCCCTCTAATGCAAGCTGCACACACTAGCACAGATGCAGGATGGCTTAGTTCGCATGTTTCCAGGCACAAAGTTCTAGCACTGTAAAAACCGAGTTGCAGATGTCTTCATCGTTGATGAGAGAAGAGAAATTCTCGTTTCCGAATATAATAGAGCGCATAGAGCAGCTCAAGAAAATGTTAAGCAAATGTTATCAGAATACTATTCCCCTTATTTGGCGAAGTTGGCTAAGGAAATTGCGGAAAGTTGTAGAATCTGTTCAGCAGCCAAATACGATAGGCACCCGAAAAGACAAGAGCTGGGAAAAACTCCGATCCCTGAGACTTCTGGAGAATTTTTTCACATTAATATTTTTTTCACGGACAACAATTTTTTTTACCAGTGTTGATAAGTTCTCTAAATTTGCAGTCGTACAACCAGTCGAGCGCTTCCACAGGACTCTAGCCGAGGTTGTACGTTGCCTCAAGCTGGCGAGAAACATCAGTGACTCAGTCGAAGTCATAATGCTAGCCACGATTGAATATAACAAGATAATACATTCGGTCATCAACAAGAAACAGCAATCTCGGAGTACGAAAATATGGTAAACGAAACAATTGAGCTATGTGAAATGTTTCCGCAGTCACAAATGAGAAAGCTTCTAAGCGTAGATGCGTCCCACCTCAGAGATCTGTTAGAAGCTCTTGGCGTGCACCACAGGGTGGTAGGAAGATTAGATTTATTTGGCACATCAAAATGGCTTGCAGAAAGGTGATGCTGTATTCAGCTGCATAATAATTGGGGTCTGATCAACGACATTAAGTATTTGAATCGCAACAACGTTCAGAGTAAATTCTTCGGCATTGCGGCATCTCCCCTCTGAACGTCACCGGCCACCAAGTCTCACTTACCTTCATCGCTTGAATGGACGAAATTGGAAGCGTCGACAGCGTGGTAAAAGCCTTCTTGTTGGGTTCTGTGTGTTGCACCATAATTTGCATCGAAGTCACCTACCGTCAGTTCACCAAAAAAATGTCATCGGCCAAGGCGATTAAGTAGGTGATCGCCGAGATAGGAGCGGCCTTTAATTAAAAGGTGAGCAGTTAACAGAGGCCAATGACACCAGTTTCAGATGCTGATATAGCTCTGGGCCGGATGTTCTTGCACGACGGCAGCGCACGAGTCGCAAGCTAAGCATTCTACCGGCCGTTGTGAAAAGCATACAATAGTTTAGGTAATTTTGATTAATCTTTTGTAAATTTAGTTTTAATCCGGCTTTCACTCAGGCACATCGGCCCAGCAACTTCCCGAATAAAGTAACTCACTAGCTACGGCGTATCGGCCCAGTGTTTTATAAACCATATAACGTTAATTAATTTTGAAAATCCGCGAGGTCTTCTTATTTAATTCTTAATTTGTACATATATGCAGCCGTTCCGCTGCTGACGTAACCGGCAACGCAGCTATGCGGCCTTAGCCTTGAGTACTTATGTACATAGGCTAAGCGTACTTAAAGACATATTCAATAAAGCATTCTAAAAACCAAACTCAAGCATCACTGACGTACTAGATTCGTTATCTCGTACTCTCGAGATTACACACGATTGCTTGTGTAAATGTAAACAAAAATATGCGATTGCAACACCCTTTGGCAATATTATAGCATATGTGACATCTATTATGTTCGAAAATAGAAAAAGAACATCTCAATGAGCATAGACCAAGAACTCTGAGACTACATTTATATTCCGATGAGAGTGACGACCAGGCTGAAATTGCTGCTGATATAACTATATGGTTTAAATAAAAGCTGTATCCACTCCAAGTCGGAGACTTATACACACAATTTTCAAAAAAGCCAATTGACCTACATAGTTTGGAAAACGAAACATAATAATGGGTACTGCGAGCATTGCTCTTTCATTGATAATTAATAATTTTCATTGACCAATTAATCAATTAAAATTAAAGATCATAATATAGCTATGAAAAATGATTTCACGTGTTTCGGATTCATTCATCAAAAATAGCCAAAATTGCCATGTACCAGGATAGAAAATTACAATTGACGAGCAAATATTCCAAACAAAAGCAAGATGCAGATTCACTCAACACATGTCAAACAAACCAAATTAGTTTGGAATTTAATTTTGGTTAGCATCTGATCTTAAAAATAAATATGCTGCTATTGGGTTCCATTATTTGGGAATGGACGAAAAAATGAATTGAACCGTTTAATTTTTCTGGTAGAAATGTAACGACTGACAACTTTTTTACCTGCTTATCACTAGCATCTACGTTATTGGAGAAACAGTCTACGTTGGTTGGAACTATCCCCACAAACAAAGGGGAATTATCGAAAATTGCTAAGCAAAAAATGCATATTACCTCTATATTGACCTGTAATTTATAGAACTAATAATGCTTCATTGTATGTATATAAAAGTTAGCTAACGAAAAAGGGCATGATGCTGAGTACGAAACATAATTCGGTCAAATGTACTTTGAAAAATATATTCATTTGCAAAAATGCGGCAATCGAAATGTATCCTTAAAAAATATATAATATTTTTTCTGATTATACTTATAAATATTTATGCCATGTTCTTTCCATTGTAAAATGTAAAATATTTAAATTTTCTTTAAAGCAACAGAAGTGTCATTTTGACCGGTTGGTAAAAATTGGTATAGAGGAAATGCTGGTACTTCTATCGTAAATAAGTGAGCTCCAGGGTCCCCACGGGTCTGTCCAACCCACTTCGGTTAATTTGTACAACATATATACAGAAAGCGAATATTGCATTCGCTTGCTGCCTCAAACTCGTGGCCAGCCGAAGACCATTTCTTTAATAACTTCTGTTTCTTAACCGATCTTGATGAAATTATCAACAGTAGATCCAGTTGTACTATAGTGTATTCTGAAAAATGAATTGCATTAAAAGTGTGGCTTATACTGGTGGAAAATACAAACTGGTTTATTTTCATGATTTATAGCTATGGTGCGGTAGCGCGGTGGTGGCGACAGAGGGGTGGCGGCAATAGATATTAAATGAAAGATACTTGATATATATATACTATTCTAGAAGTAACATTTCAAATTTGGTGACTCTAGCTCTTATATCTTACGAAATTTTCTCAAAAAACAAAATGATTTCGATATCGATTTGATCGATTACTTGTGCACGGGGCAAGTTATCGATTTTCAGACAAAAACGTTATCAAAAAAATCGAATTGAACACTTTCCTTCGGACCTATTCCCTCTGATACCAATAAGTTAGCAACCCTTAAATAATTCTTTTTTTTTTTCTTAAACCATTGATTATGATTATTCTCGGTTTATTTTTTTTTCTGTTATCGCGAGTGCACGCTTGTGTCCTGCGCATTTTAAACATATTAATATTGTTAGTTTTAAACTAGTTTTCTTGTGCATTTTTGTTTGTGCGCTTTTGTTTTTGGCTATTTTTTTACACTTGGCCGCTTTGTTACAGTAGAGATCCTTAATAATGGATTATAAAATTGTCTGCTTCAAAAAAGTTGGCCAAAACCATATAACGGATAGCGTAGTGAGGGATGCTATTGCCGAAAGTAATGGTTTGCACTATAGTTGCTAGTCGTGTAGAAAGACTAATTGCGAAATGCGAGCGTTTATGCGTCAGACCAGGGCTGGCTTTATGGTTCTGATTGTTGATTTTCACCAACTAAACTATGAGATCACAGCCCTGGATAAATATGTGACCCAGTACGAGAGAGAACAATTGAATTATCGGAATCGTCCGCTGTCGTAAAAGTTCGTACAAAGCGAAATTAACAATTAAATTTTCAGCGGCTGCTGGATCGTCCGGACTACCGGCTGCTTTGGGTACCACAGCTTATAGTGTTTCCAGTTGTGGCGTCTAAGCCTCTATTGGGCGTTCCGCCGAATATACATTTTTATTTCTGGGCTTGCCCCTGATTTTTCATTGGATGATGTAAAAGCCTTTATACAGGCAAATATTCAAGCCCCAGGTATAACTCAGATATTTTGTAAAGAGTTTTGGTCGGAACATTCAATTCAAAGAATGTAAGGCAAAAAAAATTCGGATTCTACATTGAGCTTCCCGTATCTAGGAAGGAGTATTCATAGCTGTTGAGGTTGCTCTTTCTCCGGAACGCATAGAACTTCCCATTTTGAAAATCAATTGGTGTCTAAGAGTTGTATTTGGAAGTTTCCGTATCTTTATTTCACGTTTCTATATTCCGCATACTATTTAACAAACCCGTCTACCAAAGCCATCTTAACGCTATTAAATCTATCTCATCCTTACTTTTCGATAAGGACCTCTAAGTCGTGCTTAGGAACCTGAATTTCCCAGATGTTAATTGGTCATCGGTAATGAATTCAAATTCTGTTGTCCTTTATTAATGTATCGATGGTCTACATGAAATGTCCTAAAGGCAGGTTAATCAGGTGCGTAATTTAATATTCATAATAGAACTCCTGATTTGATCTTGTTGCTTACACTTCCTGAACACCTTTTTCATAAGTAGGTAGGCCGACTTTATGGAAAGAATTATTTACTATCCTTCTCTATAAGAAAGGGAGTAAGGTCGATTTGGAAAACGTTTATGTAGCTCTATTATTTAACTATTCACCAGTCGTGAAGCGCAGGTCTATAACCACTAATCTTCTTGAGTTTACATCATTAATAATTGATAGTTTTAAGAAAAGAATGAAAACTAAGTAGTCTACACTGACTTAATGCTTCATAATTTATGGCTTCTTGGTTCCCAGTCAATCTTTTAAACTGGATCTCAGAGTCGTTACAGAGCCCAGAAGGTTATTTTCAGAAATTCTTTTTCGAAATCTACTCATGTGATTTTTCGGTGCTCCTCAGGATAGTCATCTTGACCAGCAACTTTTTATCTTTGCAGCAATGACCTTCCCTCGATACTGTCTCTCTTTCGAGTATTAATATACGCTGATGGTGTGAAATGATGCCTTGCATATAAACATATTGCATGCTATATTTTACAAGCCGACACTGATCCGTTTCAGTCTTAGTGTCAAGTCAACATGTTAAATTTAAACTATTCGAAATCTAAGATAATGACTTTCTATAGAAGCCCTCCTCATCTGGTTTCTTACACACTTAATAGCTTACTGCTCAAGCGTGTAAACAGTACTTGTAATAAATTTTAAGGACTAGGTGTCATTCTTGATGATAAACTTAAAATCGACTCTCGTGTTAAAACCGTGATCAATAGGGCAAAAATTTTCTTGGGTTTCATCATGAGATGGTCAAAGGAGTTTTACGATGTGTACACGTCAGCATTTATATTCGGAATTTCCCGTTGGCCTGACTTGTCACGAAAGTCCGCTTAAGTCCGAAAATGACCCTCCTTTATTCAACTATGCGAGTCCTTATAAAGCAAGATTCAAAGGAGCGAAGCTGATGTTTCCGTTCGTAATAGCACAATGATTAAGGACATGAGTATTCATCCATTCTATGCAGCTAGTTTGCTTCTCGCTACGAGAACAACCTGATTGTTGAAATGTACTCGGCATTTGGATAAATTTTTGCAGACTACAGCATATCAATACATGGGCCATCTCCTATCTACTATTTAATTCAGTCCAAATGGCCTCATCTTTTCTGTATTCACTTTGCTCAATTATTAATTATTTTACTCTCTATCTCATATGTAAAAACATATATTGATTGTCAGGAGCATAGTTCGTTGAGTGGGATATGGCTTATGACAGGCTTACTTTTTTCGAAATTTTATTTCATAGATGGGATTGGTTAAGAGGTTGTTTTTTTAATGCCGCTAACCTTTTTTTTTGTTTATGCCAGTGCCGTCCCACTAAGGGTGATGAGCGTGTTATGACAATGGTGAGCGCAATCGAACCAAACAGAGGTCTAGGGATGTTTTTGTTGTTAGAAATTTAAACTTCAGAAATTCTGGTAGTTTGCATACCCATATCCATATTCCAGATTCGTTGCCTACATTTTCTCAATCGTCCTGGATGATGGCAGTATCAGTTCCGCCCTTTCTTATATAGAGCACAAAAGCAGCAGCTGCCGCTTTGCAGTGAAACGAGTTCAATTTGAAGAAATCTTAACGATAGTTAAGAGCACCAAAAGTTTTACCTGAATTGCAGCCCAGCGGATCAAACTGTTCTCAAATGATATCGTAAACTGGTCAAATGCGAGACATAACCCGGCAAATCTCACGCAAGCGCATCGGAAAACGATTGCAATATGAATCATATGTCGTTCAGTTTGTGGCAGTTAACATTTCATTTACAACTGTCGCAAGAAATACGACAAGCGAGCGTTTTGTGATATTTTAAAAAGTATCTTAAAAGATATCTCAAAAGGCTCGCATGAAATATGTGTTGCAAAACTTTTTTTGGTTCCATGCCCATTTTGTTCCCACAGAAATGTTTGCTGCTGTTTTTATACCCTGAACCCATTAAAAATGGGTATAAGGGTATATTGTATTTGTGCAAAATCCAAATGTATGTAATAGGCAGAAGGAAGCATCTCAGACCCCATAAAGTATATATATTCTTGATCAGCATCAATAGCCAAGTCGATCTAGCCATGTCCGTCTGTCTGTCCGTCCGTATGTATGAACGCAAGGATCTCAGAACCTATAAGAGCTAGAGACTTGTAATTTTAGATGTAGGTGCTCCTAGTGCCTGCGCAGATTGAGTTTGTTTCCGATAATAGATAACTTAATCCGTTTCCAAGCAATCCATAAAAATCGATATCGATATACGATTTACAATTAGGCATACTGGGATATACGGCATATTTATGTATGAAAATATAAATGATTTTATACAATCATAAACGAACAATTATCAAGTTTTATCCTGACTACAATAAACTTCTTAAGGCCCAGAGCGAGTGCCAGAAAAATTTGATTGCGCTCTCGCTCCGCCCTAAACCTAACTTACAATAGACTTCAACTTTTTAATCAATTTTATTATTCAATCAAAGATCTGGGGCAACATTGTACATTATGAAAGAGAACACAAGACCACAAAAGAAAAATGATTATTATTATTATAATTATAACTAATGAAGTTTTTCAGAGGTATAAGCTGATGAAAAACGAGGCCATCCATTTAGGATACATGGATTACCAAAGAGCACGTATACAAATAAATTAGTTAAGGAGCTCGTAGGTACCGATCGAACTATTTACTGTCGAAAATTCAAGTAACTCTACAAAACATAATTTCTTATAGTGATAGCAAGTTCTACTCCCTTAAATCGCTGACATTGTGTCTCGTGCATGGTGTCGGCCGGAACATTGTTGCCATTCTACGCTCGCAAAAGCCGCAGACCACTCATCGCAACATGCCACTTATAGGTGCTTGTTTAGTGTTCTTGAAACCTCTTGAAACTATCAGTGTCGCTTCTTGTATAATCTGAAAAGGGTATAGCAAGAGACAAGGCAGATATTTAGGGGGCTCTCGACCATCGCTCGGCAAAGAGATTTCTTCACATAACAAAAATGCAAAAAGAAATAGTATTAAGTACTATTCCTGGTATATAAGTAAAATCAGTAATTAAAGAACACCCAATATTAGGCAGAACGATCGATTTTGTAACATTAGTACTAACACAACAATTAGAACACTATTTTAGGACCTACCGACATTTTTATTGTTTGTTCGCACAGATTAATTAAAAATGTCTATAAATGGAATGGCCGCAAATCGTTACCATTCATAGGAAAAACGTGAGGAGTTTAATAAATCTTTCAAGTGCCTTGTCAAAAGAGCACCTGTCTCAAACGAGACAAAGTTAAACAAGTAGGAGGTTCTAGTCGGGAGCTCCCAACTATGGGATACCCTGAACATTTTCTTCCACCATCATATGTTAAGTTTGGTGACTCTAGCTCTTATTATCTACCGAAATTGCCTAAAAACAGGATATCGATATCGATTTTTATCGATTGCTTGGAAACGGGGTAAGGTTCCGATTATTGGAAACAAGCTCGATCTGCGCAGGCACTAGGAGCACCTACATCTAAAATCTAAATTCAAGTCTGTAGCTCTTATAAGTTCTGAGATCCTTGCGTTCATACTTACAGACAGACGGTCATGGTTAGATCGACTCGGCTATTGGTGCTGATCAAGAATATATATACTTTGTGGGGTCGGAGATGCTTCCTTCTGTCTGTTATACCCGTATACCCATTTTTAATGGGTTCAGGGTATAAAAACTTCTTGTAGATTCTTACAATATCAGCCGTCAACTTATAAGTGACAGTGCAACAAAACTAAAAGATTTGCATTTAACACAGCCCTTTGAAGCATTAAGCACGTTAAGAAAGAGCATTAGACGAATTTTGGAAAGGCATTATATAACAATGTTCCTTCCACATTCTCTTAACACTTCAGCGTCATTCGACGAGAAACAACTTTCCGTGTCAGCTGATACTAGGCCATCACAATGAAGCAAACAGCTATGTTTTCTCAAACTAGCCTCATCGCTCCTACCAGAGTTTGATGGAAAGGCAGAAAGCTTACAAGGCTTCAAAGATGCTTTGAGTCTTATAGACTCACTAAAAGAAGACCATGAAGCAACAGCTGTCAGTCTTATAAAGACAAAACTAAAAGGCCACGCACGAAACTTGATAAGCGATGAAAAAATAATCGCCGAAATTATATCAAAATTATCAAAAACGGTAAGGAGAATCAGCTAAACTCCTAAGCCTGCAAAAGAGCAAAAATCCCAACACTTATACACAAGAAGCTGAGAAATTAGTAAAAGCTCTAGCAGGTGCGTATATTAATGATGGCTTAAATTCAGATTTAGCTACTAAATATAGCACAGCCCAAGCTGTAAAGGCCATGACAAAGAACTGCGCTATAGATAGGGTAAAACTTATCATGCAGGCAGGTATATTCAATAACATGAATTATGCCGTATCTAAATTTGTCGATAGTTGCACAGAAGTAACCGGTCAAACTAATACTATCCTTTATTACCGAAATTTCTCTCCTCGTGGTGGAAACCGCGGCAAAGGTAAATAAAGAGACTGTCTATACAACAGAGGCGCCTACAGAAATAACAATAATAATGGTAATAGAAACAATGATAACAGAGGGCGACTCATATAGAGGCGGCTCAGAGGACCCAGACAGCAAAACCAAATCTGACAAATGAAGATACAGTTCTTATACTAACCCAGGTAACCAGGTAATATCGCAATAGTCCGTATATTAAATACAACTAGCAAAAATATAATAAATTCAAAATCCCAAAATAAAATTTGAGTCACTAGAAAAATGTGAAATCAAAATAAATAACATTAATACCAGCAATAGAACAAATTAAGTCGTAAATAAATTAAAATTCCCCGACTAACTTAAAAACATGCTTACTGATTTATGTACCAAATATTGTGACATATTTGGCCTAGAAACAGAGGCAATTGCAAGTAATAATTTTTACAGACAAAAATTAGGATTATCAGACAAAACACCTGTATCTATTAAAAACAGAAAGCCAGAAATTAACAGGCAAGTCGAAAAAACTAATAAAATATGGTATGGTAGAACCATCTATCTCAGAATTCTATAGCCCACTTCTCTTGGTACCCAAGAAATCTCTCCCAAATTCAAAGAAATACAAGTAAGAGGTTCTTGTCGGGAGCTCCCCACTAGGGGATACCCTGAACCATTTTCTTCTAACATCAAATGAAAATATATATTCTATTTTAGAAGCTACATGTCATGTTTGGTGACTCTAGCTCTAATTATTTACCAAAATTGCCCAAAAACAGGATATCGATATTGATGTTTATCGATTGCTTGGAAACGGGGTAAGGTTTCGATTATCGGAAACAAACTCGAATAGCGCAGGCACTAGGAGCACCTGCATCTAATATTTCTCTAGCTATTATAAGTTCAGTTATCCTTGCGTTCATACATACGGACAGACGGACAGACAGACAGACGGACATGGCTAGATCGACTCGGCTATTGATGCTGATCAAGAATATATATACTTTATGGGGTCGGAGATGCTTCCTTCTGCCTGTTACATACATTTGGATTTTGCACAAATATACAAATATACCCTTAAATACTTTAAAATTAGCGCTACTAATAAAGGTGACACAAATCTTTTGATGAGCCTTCGCAGCGTTCGGTCGTGTTTTTCTCTTCCGTTATGACGTTTCGCATTTGTGTTGAGTGCAATACTGAGGTATCAGCTCTTCGATTTGCGTCAGTTTTTATACCCTAAACCCATTAAAAATGGGTAAAACGGGTATATTGTATTTGTGCAAAATGCAAATGTATGTAACAGGCAGAAGGAAGCATATCCGACCCCATAAAGTATATATATTCTTAATCAGCATCAATAGCCGAGTCGATCTAGCCATGTCCGTCTGTCTGTCCGTTCGTGCGTTTGTATGAACGCAAGGATCTCAAAACCTATAAGAGCTAGAGATTTGAAATAAGATGTAGGTGCTCCTAGTGCCTCCGCAGATCAAGTTTGTTTCCGATAATAGATAACTTACTCCGTTTCCACGAAATCGATAAGAATTGGGCCATTTTGGTGAATAATAAGAACTAGAGTCACCAAACTTGATATATAGCTTCTAAAATAGAATATATGTATTTGTGCATTATATGTTGGAAGAAGAGGGTTCAGGGTATCCCCTAGTCGGAACCTCCCAACTAGAACCTCTTACTTGTTTATCATAAGTACTTAATTATTGGTGTGGCTGCTGAGTAGAGGCATAGCAAGTGGTGCGGTCTGTCGCGAGTTCGAGCCTTAACGGGGAAAGTAACAAACTTGCCAAATCTAGTAAGGCAGCGTGATTATTGTGTCGTGTCTAATGATTCTCACTCTAAAATTGATGATCTTAGTGCTAAAGTCCTAAATCTTGAAAAACTTTATGACGGTCTAAAAGCAGCAATAGAGCAGAATTGTTTTGCCAAAACTGTTCCTAAACTTGCTCCTTAGCATATAATTAATACATTGACTCATCAGCGCGTCGTCGAAAGTGATCGACATTCTGTCTCAATAGCTGCAGGGGGCACCAACCTCGGTCACTTACCCGTCTATGCAGATGAAATGCATGCAGAGATTGAGAGCGAATGTTCCGATTCGAAAAAAATCTAAAGAGGAAACGGGCAAGCAATAACAACAAACTTGGTTGGCGAAGCGCCTAATTGCTCTGAGCTTGAATTAAAGCATAGCTTAAAATACTCACATGTTGGTAAATTCTTAACCAAAACGCAACCAGAGGCGTTGTTGAGATATGTTGCTAATAATCTCAAACTTAATATATCTATGCGCTTACGTGTTTCAAGCTGGTTAAATTAAATGTTGATTTATCATCAATGCGATCTGTCAAACCTCACTGTCAAAAACCCCAGTGATTGACGCCAGTGGCATTAGTAATGCTGTTGTTGTAGCGGCTAATCTAGAATTGCTTTTTCGTGAGACCAGACTACTACGCATTTCGTCATTTCAACAACTTTTTCATCTAATTTCGCTGCACTCGGCTCCCTTCGACAATTGCTGCGCCCAATGGATGACTATCCTGTTGCGTACTACAGCTACTCTTCACTCACGCTCTTTATCAGAGTGCTGCACTTATTTTCAAGTTGCGCTCTCTTCACCGGACTGCGTTTTGACAATCGGCAAGAGGCACTACGATTATCTTATAAGGCCATCACCTCCCATGCGTTCCTCACTTGAAAGATTTGGAATTCTGGATCGCTTTGCTTGGGCTACGATTTGCTGTCTTTTATCGGCGCCAGATGGCCACATGCCGATGTGATTTTAATGTCATAGTACTAGTTGAGACATGGCTCAACTCGGATTTCTATGACGTTGAATATTTTAATACCAGAACCTTTTGTGTCTTTCGTAAAGACAGACACGCTGTGAAACTACAGCGCTCGAGAGGGGGTAGTATTATAATACTTAGCTGTGAGACACATTTCGCTGTGAAACGCTACGGCTAAATTTCGATGACTCTACACTGGAAAAGCGGCAATGGCACTATTTTTATATGTGTCTCATATATACCGCCTAATAGCCCTTTTGACCTATACAAATCGCATGTGGTCAATATTCGCAGCATTCACCCAAGTATGGACGTCCAATGTTCGCTATGTGTTATGGGAGATTTCAACCTTGGCAAACTGACATGGTTGTTCTTCCCTAATTCCACATCCTATCTGCCTTCCAATGCTCATCACCCATACGAAATTGTTGTAATTAATGAATTACGTAGTATGGGCTTATACCAAATTAATATAATTTTCAAGCAATTGCATAAAATATTAGATCTAATACTTCTAAATTTAGACGTTAATTTTAACTAAGGTAAATGTTTAAGCCCTCTAACTAGTAGTGACATGCATCATGTTCCTATCCTATTGTTAGTCAAATTTTATACATGGTTGCCTCTTACACAGTCATATAACATATATGACTATAATCTTACTCACTGCAACTTTAATAAGTATTATCAATAAATGTTTTTTTACTCTCGATTCGCAGAGAATCCTATCGCATAGCAATTTGGATTCCTACTTTGATAACTTCATTTGAACTCTTTCATAATGTTCTGCATGATCATGTCCCACGGAAAAGGCAGGGTTTGCTTGGTTTGCCTTGGTACACAAAGGGTCTTAAAACACTGAAAAACCTACGCAACAAATTTTGTAAGAAATTCTGTAAATATCGGAGACTCTCTGATTGGGAAAGATATTCTCTACATACGCGAGAGTTTGCGTTTTTAAACTAATTTCTCTATAACCAATATATACTCAATATCGAGGATGGGATTAATACTTGCCCAAAAAAGTTCTAGTCGTTTGTCAATTCGAAAAGAATAACCTCATCGATTCTGGTAATTATGACACTTGGAACGCTATCAACTAATTCGGATTCAGATATGCAGATCTCATTGCCTTTCAACAATGTTATAATTGCTCTTTCCTTGGCTCCATTCCTAACATTTTAAATCAAGGAAATATTATATTTTCAAGTGAAGATTTCTATACAGCCGCTAAAAGCCTTAATAGCTCTTCACAATCTGACTGTGATGGTATATCAGCACTTTTACTAAAATCGTGTATAACATCTCTCTATCAGCCTTTACAAATACTTTTCGCAAAATCCCTCACTGCAGAAGTATTTTTAAAAGAGTGGAAAAATCCTACAATTATACCAATTTTTAAAGATTGTAGAAAATGCGATATTCGTAATTATAGGTGCATTGCAAAACTAAGTATTATCTCTAAATTATTTGAGAATGGTCGCCAATAATATCCCCTTTGTAATTTAACCATATATGAATCCTAGACAGCATGGCTTCTCGCCGGGCAGATCTACAGTGACCAATTTAGCGATTTTTACAATGTTTGCATCCAGAGCTTTAAGTGTCGTTGTGAGGTTGATGCAGTGTATACTGACTTTTCTAAAGCCTTCGATAAGGTCAGTCGCGTCGTTCTCATAAGGAAACTGTCTAGGCTGGGGTTTCACTCTTCTTTATTTAGCTGGTTAAAATCTTTTCTGGCTGATCGTTATTATCGCGTACGTGTTAACAATACTTATCGCATCTTCGGGGTTACCCCAGGGGAGTTGTCTTGGTCCGCTTTTATTTAACTTGTTTATTATTGATATATGTAGTTGCTTCCGTTCGTCCGAATATATATTATTTATTTGTTTGCCATCAAATCGCATTTAGCAAATGTGTTTATGGCATTCTGTCTTCCTGTTCCATTAATGGGCAAAAAACGTATTCGTAAGTCAGAAGCGTTGGATTTAGGAGTCATTTTCGACTCTAAGTTATCTATCTATCTTATGCCTAAGTCGTATGCGATGTTTGGGTTAGTTAGGCGCAATTCTACCCAGTTGAAAGACCCTTTTACAAGATTATATTTATATTCGGACTTTGTGCAGTCAATATTAGAGTACGACTCTTATATTTGGAGCCTAGCCGCAATTGTCCACACAAATAGGATTGAAAGGCTACAAAAACAGTTTTTAAAATTTAATCTCCATTGCCTTAACTTTGTTGATCCCTTACCACCATACAGAGCTAGGTGTCGATAACTACATATGTCATCTCTGGAAGATAGGAGAGACCGCCCTTCCCTTCTAGCACGCGTTTACTTCAATGTGCCGAGCAGATCACATAGAACTGCTTATGCAAGCCTATCAACATATCTTCTAAGCTTTATAACAGTCTTCCAACTGAAACGCTCTTTTATCTTTATGCAAATAGTGCTCATATTAAGCATACGGTTTAAAAATTCTTTCTTTAAAACTAATTAGTTTTACATTTTCTTTAAGTTTATATTTTCTGTTTAGTTAGTTAGTTAGTAATTAAATGTAATATTTTAAAGTTGAGATAACCTGAAAGCTACCAGCATTGGTTAATAAATAAATATAAAATATATATAATAATGACGAAAGTCAAATAAAAGCAACACTGTCGAAATACTACGATGATCCTATAGAGGGAGGCCATACAGGGATTAAATGTACCTTGTTAAAAATTAAGGAATACTATTACTGGCCCCAAATGACTAAGAACACTACAAAGTATGTGAAAGCTTGTGTAAAAGCCCCAATGATATTAACGAATACTCCAAATACTCCATTCGATACTGATTTAATAGACACAATCGGTTCGTTACCTCGTACAGATTGATAGAATCAACATAAAAGTAGATGAAGGAAATAAGAAACCCCAATTAGTAAATAAGAACAGGTAATAGTTATTCAACATATTACATTTTAAACCTGATGAGCCACAAAGTAACTATCAATATATAATTACAAACAAAATAAAATAATAATATTTATATATATATATATATATATATATATATGTAATTATATATTGATAGTTACATATATATATATATATTAATAATATATATATATATATATATATATCTATATATATATATATCATGACCTACAGTTTTTTTTATTATACATTCCTTGTACAATTGGGAAAAAGCATATATGGATACATGCATTAAAAATATATTTTTTAAAGTGTAAGTCTAATATTTATAATAATATTTAATAATATTTATAAAAAAATAATAATCATATCTATAAAAAAAATAATGGTTATGCATATACAAATTTGAATATAACAAAAACAAAAAAAAAATATAATAAAAATTTGATTTTTCTTCATTAACTCACTTATCATTCATCAAGACCCCGTTTAGTCTATTGATACCATATATACTTATATATAAATATAACTTTAACTTAACTTTATATATATATATATATATATATATATATATATATATATATATATATATATATATATATATATATATATTTATATAAAGTTAATTGAACAACAACATTGTATTACGTTATTCTTCTTAATGGGGAGGTGTAGTGTGTATATACAGTAACTAACACCCTGTATTTAAATACATACGTATGCGACAATTTCTTGCATACAATAACAAACAAATAACAAACTTAAGGCCAAAAGAGCAAGGCCACTTGAGTTTATTGACTAAGGCTCATATGTCGCAGCGCGGACCGTTAGTACTCTAGCTGGTCGTTTAAGCTGAAGGCGCATATCCCACGCTTGACTTATATACCAAAAGTGCTATATATGTACTCACAAATGCATGCACATACCACACATATGCTCTTTTTTAGTTATGCTCTGCTACGACAGAGCTATACATATACATATACACATATCTTAGGTTTTGAAGAAGACAGCGTTTTGAATAAGGAACATTCAAAAAATTATTATAAACCTGCACTGACGTGCATGAACTTTTTCTCAACACTTCACACACCACTGGCCACTAGCTCGCGTGAGTGCACACCTTTGTTAGCCAGACAAGTAGCGTTGCATTCGAAGCACAGGGTAGACTATTTGCAATGAAGGTTTTCCATTTGCATTGTAATTTGCTAATTCAGACTAGAATATAGTAGAGTCTAACCACTAGAAAAGCTTGTCTTTCGACAGGCAGCTGTAAAAATACAACGGACACTTCCATAATAAGGACAGCGTCACACAACTCTAAACGAGGCAGGAAGATGAGGCTCATAGTATTGACCCTGATTTTTCCTGGATCTAACTATCCCGCTGGTCCGAGCAACTTGCCGAAATCACGTCGTGTTTCGTGTATGCCTGCATTACTTCGAGTTCTATCGGAGGGGGAGAAGAGAAACTCATCGGTGTCTCCTTTCTCTGTTGCTCGGATATTGTGAGCGAACGCCTATGGACAGTTGCTGTATAAGCCGAACTGCAAGGCGACAATTTTAACCTTATAATTACAGAGGTCGCCATCACTATTCCGGTAGAGGATTCTTTGAAATGGAGTGTGATTTGGGTGATGACGTCGGCATTGAAAAATTTCAATATCTGAATGGTTAGATGGGACTAGAGAACTGGTCCTGTGTGTAGGAGATTTACCAAAGTTTTGAAATTGAAAGCGTTTAGTACTACGCGAACGTTTGTGTTGGGCTTTCTGGTTTAAATACACCGTAATGAGGGATATAGAAGTTATGGAAGTCGTTACTAGCAGGGGCTTGACTCATATGATAAAAGTCCAGGAGCCGTACTTGCTCACGGAGTCGTACTACACTTGCAGTAAAATTTCTGTTTAAACAACTTTCTTTTACAGAAACTGAGGGAGTGTTTTGGATCCAGAATATCCCAAACTGATCTGATTAAAATTCTTGAAGGGTAACGTAGCTGTATATCTTCCTATCTTAGCAATTTTGGATTTACGAGTGAAGCTATTTTGGCAGATGAAGGTAGACTCTTGCCAGTGAAGCTTGCAAATCTAAAGTCGTGGTTCTGGACTGACTGGAATTCTTATGGAAAAGCATATTTTCGCGGCATTGAACTTAACTTTTTAATCGCCGAGGACGGTCTCCCTGCCCTTTGTTTTTGTTGGAAAGCTAATATTAGCGACATAACTTCTGAGAGTTGTCTAAGATAAATTGACTTAAACCACTCAATTCTGCATGAACAAGTTAGAAATGAAGTTTCTTAGGATTGAAATTCGTTCAGACACGAACGAAGCTTCCGATCACAAATCGATTAGGGTACGTGCCCTGTAACAAGTGCCCAAATGAACAATCAATTGTGATGTGGCGATCCTAGTCGTAAAAAAATTATTATTGATTTATGAATTCTTTTTTTTGCTGCTTGATGAACTAACCAACAGACATCTGCAAAACACGGGGGCACAAGTGCGCTGGATGGTTGATATTTGACCAAAGCTTGCATGTTTGCGTATTGACGAATATTTTAAGACTCTGTAAACGATTTGAAGTTGGCTGTTAACCAACAGTCTCTTATTTTCAAATCGATCAGTCAACTCATCGCATCGAAAACATAGTTTGTGATCTTGTCTTTGAATTGATGTGACATTGATTCTCAAACCCTGTCTGCCTTGTATTGGGATTGTAAACTTCCGCGAAAAGACCTCAGGAAGTAAACCTGTTGAGTTGACTTTGTTCTTTTGCAACTGTTTTAAGAACTATAGCCAATAGTTGGCATTTCACAACAGCACGTTATAATGCGTTTAATCTCGAGGATTTTATAAGAAAGACACAAGCTCCGTATAGATATTGGAAATGTCGGTTGAAGACTGAAAACCGTTAGGAACCACCCTAAATGCACAGTTAGCTGGAATAAAGTGCACCCCATTGTGTTCAAGCCTGCAGAGGGTGCATTTTAAACAAGATATCCTGCGCGAAAACTACTCTGTAATCTTTAATCGAAAGTCATTTGTTACAATATTGATCACAGTAATGGGTTTTTAAGATAGGTATCAGTGTTCCAGCTTACACTTTAAGTCTTCGAACAGCTGCTTTCTTTTATCTCTAAAACGTCAGTTTGTAGTAGCACTACTTTAAGTGTCTGCACCAGCGAGCATATCGTACATTTACATAAATTCGCGAACAAACATCAACGGACAGGTGCTAAGAGAATCTAATTACAAGGAAAGAAACACAGTTGACTCCAAAAGTGACGGTGTTCAAAAAATGAGTCTTCGAAATGAGGTGTTTTAATAAATTTTGGTTATGTCGGCATTATAAGTGACACGAAAAAAAAATTATTTCGACTACCTTTGTGGTAGTCCTGAATGGTTTAAGTATGGGGAGGACTTGTCTTACGTGAATAAACATACCAATAAGTACTAAATATAGATATTCAGAATAGTGCTTAATCACGAGTTAATGCTGATATTTTTGTTGAACATTTTTCTTAAAGCGACATTCAGTCCAAGACTTGGCGGACCTAAAGCGTTTAGAGCGAGCTTTAATATTTGGAAATTGAAATGCCTGTCAGTCACGACAATAAATTAACTGTTGCACGAATGGTTGAAGGACCTGTTTACGAAATTTTCTGACCCTTAGCGGATACCTTTGAAGAAATTTTTTTATCTGAGGTTTAAGTATATCTTTCTTTCGGCGGACACGGAAGTTATTTTAATCATCTGTCCAGTGTTATTGGAACGGAAGATCGTTGCTTTCTGCCTACCTGGCTATCAAATGAAATTTTTTTTCACGCGAACCCCGATGCAATATACTGCATCTCACGACACGAGTCGCGAAGTAAAAAACGAATACAAGCTTCGACTATATACAAAGACTATCTACTTAATAAATCGTTTAGAATAGAAGACTTTATACGATGAAGAGAAGACTCTGAGCAAAATACTCTATAATGCATGTTATAATCATCATAGAGAACCCTGAACGGTTCTTGCAAGGCATAGTTAGTTGAGCAAATTGCAGCGACAAAGGTGTAAAATTACCAAGCGTGGTTTTACGATTAATTACAGTAGGCAGATTAATCATAAGAAGTCTGCTGGAGTTTGATAGTAACCGCACACGAGCCCCCAAGTACAAACAATGAGAATTGTTTCTGTACAGATTTAATTCTGTCTCGGTGAATAGAATATAGTGGCAACCAGATACATGAGGCATAGCCTAGAATAGGTCGGACTAAAGATATATAAAGGGTCTTTGTCGTGTAAGGATCGTAAAACTCCTTTGACCGTCGCTTGATGAAACCCAAGACAATTCATTGCTTTATTGACCACAATTTTAACATGAGAGTCGATTTTAAGTTTATGATCAAGAATGACACCTAGATCATTAACCTCATTACAATTACTATCAAGTGTGTAAGAAACCAGATGGGGAGGGCTTATGTGGAAAGGCATTATCTTAGATTTCGAATAGTTTAAATTTAACAGGTTGACTTGACACTAAGACAAACACATCAGTGTCGGCTTGTAAAATATAACATGATGCAATATGTTTATATGCAAGGCATAATTTTACACAATCAGCATGTATTAATACTCGAAAGAGACACAGAATCAAGGGAAGGTTATTGATGCAAAGAGTAAAGAGTCGCTGGCCAATATGACTACCTTGAGGCGCACCGAAAATCACATGAGTAGAATTCGAAAAGGAATTTCTGAAAATAACCTTCTGGGCTCTGTTACGACTCTGAGATCCAGTTTAAAAGATTAACTGGGAAGCCAAGAAACCATTAATTATGAAGTAGTAAGGAGTGATTAACGAAGTCAAAATCTCTACTGAAATCAGTGTAGACGACGTCAGTCTGCATTCTTTTCTTAAAACCATCAATTACTAATGAAGTAAACTCAAGAAGGTAAGTGGTTTTAGATCTACGCTTCAAAAATGATCAAATGGTGAATGGTTAAATAATAGAGCTACATAAATGTTTTCCACATCGACCTTACTCCCTTTCCTATGGAGAGGGATAGTCAATGATTTTTTCCATATAGCCGAAAAAGATTAAGTGCTTACAGACAATCCAAAATGTTTTCACAGGGGTTTACATATTGCTGTAGCACAACAGAAACAGGAGGCCTATTAGGACCTTGCTGGGTAATTAAGAGGGACGTGAGTACAAAGAAGTAGGTACAAAGAATCATAAAAAATGAAATGAAAACAATTATGAACAAGTACGAGTTTCTAGTCGGGAGCTCCCAACTAGGGAATACCCTGAACCCTCTTATTCCAACACCAAATAAATTTAAAAAAAAAGTTTCATTGGCAGGGTTCGAGCTCGAAGCTGACCGCATTACTTGCTGTTGACTCTACTCAACAGCCACACCTGCAAAGAAAAAAAACGAGAAAGAAGGGCTATCTTCGGCACGCCAAAGATCTAATACCCTTGCAGACCCAACCTTTTCATAATGCTCATAGTGCTTTGCCCCTATCCAAGAAGTACCGGGAAAATAGTAAATGCCGAGTTTGGCAAGATATCTTGATAAACAAAATGTTTTTTCATACAACTTAATTTTCGACCGATCGTTCCCATGGCAGCTATATGATATAGTGGTCCGATCTTAATAGGATTTTGCACATATATGAGGAGTAAAGTAAAACTAATAAATGCCGAGTTGGTCAAGATATCTTGAAAAACAAAATGTTTTTTCATACAAAAACTTAATTTTCGACCGATCGATCCTATGGCAGCTATATGATATAGTGGTCCGATCTTAATAGGATTTTGCATATATATGAGGAGCATAGTAAAACTAATAAATGCCGAGTTTGGTCAAGATATCTTGATAAACAAAATGTTTTTTCATACAAAAACTTAATTTTCGACCGATCGTTTCTATGGCAGCTACATGATATAGTGGTACGATCCTGATAGGATTTGCCATATATATGAGGAGTAAAGTAAAACTTATAATGCCGAGTTTAGTTAAGATATCTTGATAAAATGTTTTTTCATACAAAAACTTAATTTTCGACCGATCGTTCCTATGGCAGCTATATGATATAGTGGTCCGATCCTGATAGGATTTTCCATATATATGAGGAGTAAAGTAAAACTAATAAATGCCGAGTTTGGTTAAGATATCTTGATAAACAAAATGTTTTTTCATACAAAAACTTAATATTCGACCGACCGTTCCTATGGCAGCTATATGATATAGTGGTCCGATCTTAATAGGATTTTGCATATATATGAGGAGCATAGTAAAACTAATAAATGCCGAGTTTGGTCAAGATATCTTGATAAACAAAATGTTTTTTCATACAAAAACTTAATTTTCGACCGATCGTTTCTATGGCAGCTACATGATATAGTGGTACGATCCTGATAGGATTTGCCATATATATGAGGAGTAAAGTAAAACTTATAATGCCGAGTTTAGTTAAGATATCTTGATAAAATGTTTTTTCATACAAAAACTTAATTTTCGACCGATCGTTCCTATGGCAGCTATATGATATAGTGGTCCGATCCTGATAGGATTTTCCATATATATGAGGAGTAAAGTAAAACTAATAAATGCCGAGTTTGGTTAAGATATCTTGATAAACAAAATGTTTTTTCATACAAAAACTTAATTTTCGACCGATCGTTCCTATGGCAGCTATATGATATAGTGGTCCGATCCAGCTGGTTTTCACATATGTGCTGCGTGCAACAGAAAGAGGGAGTTCTGCAAAGTTTCATTAAGATAGCTTTAAAACTGAGGGACTAGTTCGCATAGAAACAGACAGACGGACATGGATATATCGACTCGGCTGTTGATGCTGATTAAGAATATATATAGTTTATGGGGTCGGAATAGTCTCCTTCTATGCGTTACACATTTCACGACAAAATAATAATACCCTCTGCAAGGGTATAAAAATTCCCCCGACAGGGCTCGAACTCGTGACAGACCGCACCGATTGCTATGTCTCTACTCAGAAGCCACACCAATAATTAGGTACTTATGATACAAAAAATACGAACTAAAATAGCATTACAGAAAACAGTTGCAATTACCATGCTGTTAGAATACCAAACATACGCACATGAATGTGTGTGTGTACATGTATACAGGAATTCTTAAAGCTGCTTCTTTAAGCTTTGGTTTTTTCTTAACCGATATTTTTGAAATTTTCTACACTATATCTTATTGTACCATAGAATATTTGTGTATTCTGAAAAAGTCAATTGCATTTAAATTGGCTTAAATTGGTTGGCAATAAAAGTTGGGTTATAAACTTGATTTACAGCTGTGGGGTGGTAGCGGGGAGGTGGCGATAGGTATTCAATGAACGATACTCGACATATGCATAATATTCTAGAATCAACATATCATGTTTGGTGGCTATAGCTCCTATTATTTACCTAATTTACTCAAAAAACAGGATGTCGATATTCATTTTTATCGGTGATACATGCATATTCAAATTGCTATAAGAAAATTGAATACCACTTACATATTCAAAATTAGTAATATGACCCAGGCATGGCCGGATAGTTTTTTCTGGTATATTAAACAACAAAATTTAATAACTATGCTATAATTGCAGTATGTCACAGCCTTACGCCGGAAGGCTACATTAATTTCCTTGAGTTGGGGCCCCTGCCTGATTAATGAAAACATTATTTTCTATGGTAAATTTTTTTGTTTTAATTTGAAATTTCTTTAAGATCAGAAAATAGGAAAATTTGAGAAGCTTTACGAAATACCACCTAAGTTGACTATGTTTTAATAAAAATGAATGCTTTTTTTGATTCAATACAATAAACATATACATAAAAAATAAATATCATAAATAAAAAAAATAAAAAAAATTAATTTCGATTTTAGGGGAACGCAAGAAAAAGGGGTTCGATTTGTTGCATAGTGTTAGCTGTTACTAATCTTACCTTTTGCTGCTAGACATATAAAGGCCTGAGCGAGGTGGCGTACTTTCTCGGTGTTCAGGTCAGATAAGTCCTTACACTTCATAGGTAGACGTATAATCCAGAGCTCCAAAAAATCTAAGGGCGTCACTGATGAAATATCCCAGCCTAGACGGCTTAACACGTAAAGCTCCCATTTCTGATAGTGAGTAAGATAGTGTAAAGCATTTTAAAATCTATTGTTGTTATAACGACGACCACTTAATAATTTTTCAAAACATCTTCGATAGTCGAGATTGCTCGACTAACGGATAACTAATATGGATTGTTACATAACTTTTTCTTCGTAAAAAGCTGGCATAAAAATAATAATAAAAGAACTTTGTTGGATTATTTTTATTTTTTTTTTTTGATAAAGATTAAATAACCTTAAGGTTAATATGACTTGAGCAAGATATTTTGAGTCAAAATACAGATAATCAAAATTTTATCAAATTCAAATATAATGAGAGGATAATCTTTTGTCACATTGCACTCGCTGTATGGCTTCACGTTTTCTTTATTTTGTGCAGACCTTCTTTTGCTTGTTAAGGAATTTGATTACTTACAAATCAGAAGGTTCAAATGCAAAAATATGATCAAAGCCCATACATTCGATGCAACAATATTTCTAATGTGGTATTGCCAGCCAAAAGTCTCTACACTATCCAAAAGCGACACCCACGATTGCAGAATTATCGGTTCAAGAAAATTAAAATCAGGCGCCAGTTTTATGCTTGCTGCTTAGTATTTGATATATATTCCCCTAAAACATATAGATATTTCGTCACTTGTAAAATATATTGAAAAAAATTCGGTTTGGTAAACAGCCTTTTAAGCCTAGCTCAAAATTGAAAAGTGTAGGCTCTCGTATAGTATGCACAGATTAGGGACACAGATTGGGCCTACCTACCACAGTTTTAATGCTGCTGAATTTTTGGTTAATTTAGGAATGTTCTATTAACAAGGGCAACTGCAGAAAATATCATCAACAAGCTTAAGAAACATACAAATTACTACAGCCACGTGGCAGCGAGAGCGACGAACATACATACATTCATATTTTGGTTGTTGTAACTAACTATTTTTCTTTTATTTATATTATAAATGATATTTATTTTATTTATATTACATATATCTTCACACATTAAATAAATAAAAATAAAAAAAGAGTAAGGCTAAGGCAAACTATCGCGTAATGCGGTCTGCATTTGACGTTAGCAGAAGTAGTTTCATGGTATCCTTTATTCGAACACTACCGAAGAAGAGTAATAAACAAATGGAAGTATCTTCGCCCCAATAAAGTCTATATTTTCATGTTTAACATGCTCAGCTGTTATGGGAATGATCGGACGAAAATTAATTTATCTAATGAACAACTTCTTTAATATTAATATATTGAGATGCGGATTTTTTCGAAAATCTTGTAGGTTTTAAGAGCTTGCTCATAGTGCGCCGCATGGGAAGCTAAGGGGCAAGACAATGCACTCTGTATAATTATTTGCAGCTGTTCAGCGTTCGTTTAATTTGGTCTTTCCTTAGCTTCTGGTGCTTGTATAGTGCGACTAGTATTAACTATCCAGTGACCAACATTTTTTATTTTCACTGTCGTAATCACTAACAATTTGTTGTAATGGGACAGCGAGATCCGTCATTAAATCGGGCTTCACAGACAATGTTTTTGTTTGTTCAGGACAGGCAGGGAAGAAGAAGGCAATTGTTCTTAAGTCTTAAACCATTGAAACTAAGAGGCTGTTAGTCAATAATATTCAGTCAATAGTCAACTTCAATTTCTATTTAATCTTCAGTCACTTTTGCAAGAATGTAGATATACTTTCAAATATCTTCAGAGACATAAGTGTTCTCCCCAATATGGTATGTAGTTTGTCAAGAATCTAATTGGCTGACTCCTTACTCCACACGTGCTCCCAAATTGTCGTGGTATAAGAAGCAGACATCATTCCGTAAATCCTCCTCGCCGGCACACAACCATACAAATGCTGCATGGAGACCTGGAGGCATGGAGGCATGGAGGCATGGAGACCGTCTTCGGCAGTTCAAAAGTTAAGCTCAGTGCTGCGAGAATATCCTATTCCACAAGAATTCCAGTCAGTCCAGAAACACGACTGGAGATTTGCAAGCTAAACTGGCACAAGAGTCTACCTTCATCTGCCAAAATAACTTCACTCGCAAATCCAAAATTGCTAAGGAAGATATCCAGCTACGTTACCCTTCAAGAATTTTAATCAGATCAGTCTGGTATATTCTGGATCCAAAGCAGTCCCTCAGTTTCAAGAAAGTTGTTTAAAGATAAAAGTGCACGGTGAGCTGGACTTTGATCATATGAGTCAAGCCCCTGCTAGTAACGGCGTCAATAAATACTATCTGCCTCAACACGCCAGAAATCACAATGGATCGCGTTGTGCTAAACGCCTCGAGCCCGTCCTTAAGTGGCAAAACTTTGATAAATGTCCTAAACACAGGTCCAGTTCTCTAGTCCGATTTAACCATTCAGAGCTTGAAATTCCGTTTCTTCCGCTACGTTTTCAATGCCGATATTACCAAAATGTATTGACAACTCTGTGTTGACCCAAAACACATTGAATTTCATAGAATCCTTAATCGGAATAGTGATGGCGACCTCTGTGATTATAAGGTCAAAACTGTTAATTTCGCTAGCTGCCCTGCAGTTCGGCTTATACAGCAACTGTCTATAAACGGTCGTCCACAATAGCCGTTGGCGAGCAACAGAGAAAGCAAACATCGGTGAGTTCCTCTTCTACACGAAACACGAGGAGATTTTGCTAAGTTGCTGTATCCAGCGGGATAGTTCCACCATTTTTTGTGCGTGCTAAGATCTGACTTTATGACATAGAATCTGATCATCGAAAGCTATTTAACTGTCACTGAGATATGCATCCCTACATGGGTTAAATTTTCCCCTAAGGTCAAGTTGCTGCGGAGCAGTATTATATAGCTGTATTCAAACTGTATAGAAAGATTTTTTCAAAACTGTCCACAGTACTCCATTCACACCTGTCCATCGAAAGCCAGGAGCTTTTCTACGGGATCGACTCTACATATATATAGTCCTAGCTCAGCTTAGTAACCGACTATGGAAATGGACGACTTTCCTGGGTAATATAGATTACTCAGTCCACCAACTGTGGTATATAATCTCACGTGCGCTTCGAATACAACCCTATTTATCTAGCTAGCAGATGCGTTCCCTCTCTCGAGACCTTGTGGCTAATTATCTGGCATGGACCAAAATGGCTACTATTGCCGCAATCCGAATGACCTGCCCCTACCAAATCCTTCCATGAGACCGAGGAAGAACTCTATGATTTCATATACAAGTAGGCAAAGTTGCCTTCAAAGCCCAATATCGTGGTCCATGTTTATCGTTTCATCACTTACTTATACCAAGTTTAAGTGCTATCGCTTATCGCGTTTATCTGTGAGCGTTTTGAAGTTTCTAGTCTCTTAAAACATCCGACCCTCCTCCCATATAAGAACTCATACATTCACACCTCTCTCCAAGGTGAAAACCAATTTTCCTTTTTTTTGCTTTCCATTCTGCGCTTTACGCGTAATTCGTTGCACTTGCGTATCAAGCCAATTTAAAATCACATGATCAAAGCTAACGCTTAGAACAAAGTGATACGGCATTGTTTATCCGGTTATTGTTTTCGTCTAAATCATCTGAGTCGAATGTATTATCGGGTGTATCAAGCAAGCGAAATAAACACTTCATAATCAGATATTTGCCATCCTTTTGCCTAATTATCAAGTCAATGATACAACGCACTATGCCCGAGGCGCAATACATGCTTGGATCAATCTGCGTGGCAAGCACGTGCGGCTTAAGCTGCTGGGTGTCCGAAATACCACGAATTATCACGTGGATTAATACACGATACATAACCCAGCTTTAGCTGATCAGAACCAGCTAGCACAGTTTGTATTGTCTAGTTTGCAAGCATTGCTTCTCAGCTCGTTGGCTACCACGGGGACGCGTTGAGTATCCAGCTTCGAATCCCATTCCTTTATTAGTTTGATGGACAACAACTGCGGCTCTCCACATGACGTTTGCATTTCCCATTTCTTGAAGCGACAGCCTTCACTGGCCACCTGTATGTCCTTGCTTCGCAAATGAAGGGATTGGTTTCATTGGTTTCATTCAGGGAAATTCATCTCTTCAATGGATCTAGTCTAGACCAGTAACTCCCTGTCGAGTGTGTATAGTAATCGCAAGCAGATGCAAACTCAACTCATGGGTGACTTGCCCGACGAACGAACCACGTTCTCCTGACCGTGCATGCATATAGGCTTCGGTTATGCTTAGTCATTCGACATCCAACATTGATCGAGAATGCTTTATTATCAAGGACTATGTATACGGCTATTTATGCTTCAGGAAATAAACGGCTCATTTAAATAAATTTCTGTCCCTTTTTACTCGATTAGTTTCTCGACAACGGCAGAACGTTTGTTGAAGCATCCAAGGCGCGGTGACATAATTATCGTCAAGGAAGATAACCTTAACTCCAATAAACAGCTTCTCGGCAGAATCCAAGCTAATTATGTAGGTATGGATCACATGGTCCGCATGATAGATGTACTTACCCCCCGCAGCATCATCAAGAAGCCCGTTACTAAACTTATTCGTCTTCTAATTGACTCCAATTTCAGTATCCCGTAGTTACAAAATTCCAAGCTAACATAACTGTCGCTCTTAGTGTTTCAATTCTATATCCCCAAACACCGTATCTCTTTTCCTACTTTTGCAAAATGGTTTTCCGCCCAAGCAGCGCCAACTAGCCTCGCCAACAACTTCGAGGAGTGTGGTCCTGCAGTTAACAACGGAATCATAGACCCGTGAGCCCAACCCAAGGTCGAGTGCCTTACACACCAAGCCGTAGAAATCGACGACAGAAATGGAACTCGAACCAAAAGCCCCTAAGCGCTTCGCATCCACTTTGGCCACCATATCAGTAGCGCTGTACTCCAATTCTTCAGCGCCAGCTAGAACGCTTTCTTCGTGTCTCCAGCGCAGGAGCATCAGCATAATGCCTGCTGCATTGGTGCACCTTAATAACTGTGTAACATCCTGTGAGACTTCAGCGCTAATCGATCTGTGCATTCAGATTAGCCGCATAAATGTATCCTTGGCAGCAGTCCTCGGACTTTCCGCCACTCGCCTTGGTATAGGGAGGCGTGTAGCGCTTATGTCAGCCTATCCATCAAGGGGCCCGAGGACACGAAAATAGAAGTTGATCTCAAAACCGAGAATCGATTTTTGATTTTTAAGCATTAAAATATAAACTGAAGAAAAAACTGGGATCCTTGCGTTCATATATACACACACGGACAGACGGACGGACAGACGGACGGACAGACAGACGGACATGACTATTATATAGTCTCGGTTCGTGATGCTGGTCGGGAATATATGTACCTTATGGGGTCGGAAATGCTTCCTTCTACATGTTACATACATTTGCACAAATACAATATACATATACAGCATTGGTTTTAGGACCGAAAACTAGGGAATAGTCAAAATTAAACCGATCTAATATTTTATCCAAGGGTTTTTATTCAATGAACTTTGACAATGCAACCGTCCAACATGCAATTAAGGCGATGATGACTTACAAACGTCGGTGAATGTAAATTTGTAAACGACGTTTTTCTACTACGTTTCAAAGCAAGTAAGAAGTTCTAGTCAGGATCAAATGAATATATATATTATATTTTAGAAGCTATTTGTCAAGTTTGGTGACTCTAGCTCTTATTTTTTACCAAAATTGCCCAAGTAACAAGAAATCGATATCGATTTTAATTGATTGCTTGGAAACGGAGTAAATTATCGATAATCGGACAAACTCGATCTGCGCAGGTACTAGGAGCACCTACATGTAAAATTTCACATCTCCAGCTCTTATAGGTTCTAAGATCCTTGCGTTCATAGATACGGACAGACGGATAGGCGGACAGACGGACATGGGGAGCTATATATACTTTATGGAGTCGGAGATGCTTCCTTCTGCCTGTTACATACATTGGGATTTTGCACAAATACAATAAACCCTTATACCCATTTTTAATGGGTTCAGGGTATAAAAATAAGTAAGCGGTTCTACTCGGGAGCTCCCGACTAGGGAATACCCTGAACCCTCTTATTCCAACACCAAATGCAAAATTAAATTAGAAACATAATTTTCTTTTTACCCATTTTTAATAGGTTCACGGTATAAAAAGAAACGTTCCATTGGTAGGATTCGAACTCGTACCTGACCGCATTACTTGCTTTAGACTCTACTCAGTAGACCACACGCCAGCCATAAAAAAGAACGGTTTCTCCGGTAGTACTCGAATTCAAAATGGACATAGAAAACGAGAGGAAAAAAAATAAAATAGCAGCACAGACAACAATCGCAATTTCAATGCTGTTCATGGAATTTGAAGCAGACGCTCATGATTGTGTGTACATGTATACAGAAATTCTTGGAATCTGTGCCAGAAGCTAGCTGGGTTATTCTTAACCGATATTTATGAAATTTTCAACACTACTGTAACATACAGTATTGTACCATAACATATTTGGGTATTCTCAAAGCCAATGGAATTAAAATTGCGGCTTAAATTACTGGGCAATATAAGTTGGGTTATTAACATGATTTATAGCTCTGCGGTGGTAGCGGGGAAGTGGTGATAGGTATAAAATGAAAGATATTTAATATATATGTATAATTTTAGAAGCAACATATCAAGTTTGGTGATTCTAGATCTTTATATTTACCCAATTTGCTCACAGAACAGGATGTCGATATCGATGTTAATCGATTGCTTGGAAACGGAGCAAGTTATTGGTTATTGGAAACAAACTCGATCTGCGCATGCACTAGAAGAACCTTCACCCACATTTCAAGTCTCTAGTTCTTATAGGTTCTGATATTCTTGCGTTCATACATACGGACAGACGGACAGACAGACAGACGGACATAGCTATATCGACTCGGCTATTGATGCTAATCAAGAATATACGTTTTTACCCATTTTCAATTCAGGGTTCAGGGTATAAGAAGTTGAGGTTATAATATTTAAACGGGAGTAAACAAAATTACGCCTCTACTAGACTGCCATACCAACAATTCACCATCGATAATAAAAAAAATAATTAAAATAGTAGGACATGCACATGGCTCAGAATACAATACAATTGCAATTGCAATGCCGTTCTTAGAATTTAATAAAGACGCCAATGAATGTCCGCAAGCTGCCGAAAAAAAGGTATCAAAAGCTCACGTTTTCTTGAATAACTTCTATGTTTCTCAACCGATCTTAGTTACATTTTCAGCAGTAGATCTTGATGCGTTAAGTGAGTAGTTTCAATTTATTAATTTATTTTACGTATAGCTAGGGGATATTGACAGGAGTAAAAGATACTTTGCATGTCAAGTTTGGCTACTCTAGCTCTTTATTCTTAAGAGACTTAGTCATTAAACATGACTTTGACTATCGGAAACAAACTAATATTGAGCGTGTACTACGTTCAAAATTACGGACAGACGGACGGACAGACCGACGGACGGTCGAACAGACGGACGGACATGGCTAAATCGACTCGGATGTTGATGATAATCAAGAATTTATATACATTTTCACATTACACCCTCTTTAAATGGGTTTCGGGTACACAAAACGGAAAAGGCACTGCTTAACTAGGAAATTGCAACAGCTCACGGAAGAATGAGAGAACGATATTCCAGTTTATGAGTTAAGCTTTCACTCTCCTATTCAACTTTTAGAACTCCACTGCCTTCTTCCTTCTTCCCACCACAAAGCAACAGCAACAAACAAGTAAGAGTTTCTAGTCGGGAGCTCCCGACTAGGGGATACCCTGAACCCTCTTCTTTCAACATCAAATGCATATATATATTCTATTTTAGAAGCTATATGTCAAGTTCGGTGACTCTAGCTCCTATTATTTACCAAAATTGCCCACAAAACAGGATATCGTTATTTTTATTTTACGTATAGCTAGGGGATAGAGACAGGAGTAAAAGATACTTGGCATGTCAAGTTTGGCTACTCTAGCTCTTTAATCTTAAGAGACTTAGTCATTAAACATGACTTTGACTATCGGAAACAAACCAATATTGAGCGGGCACTACGTTCAAAATTACGGACAGACGGACGGACAGACCGACAGACGGTCGAACAGAAGGACGGACATGGCTAGATCGACTCAGCTGTTGATGATAATCAAGAATATATATACATTTTCACATTACACCCATTTTAAATGGGTTTCGGGTACACAAAACGGAACGGGCACTGCTTAACTGGGAAATTGCGACAGCTCACGGAAGAATGAGAGAACGATATTCCAGTTTATGAGTTAAGCTTTCACTCTCCTATTTCACTCTCCTATTAGAACTCCACTGCCTTCTTCCTTCTTCCCACCACAAAGCAACAACAACAAAAAATATGTTAACTGTTTGCTTCTCATGCGCTATCTGTGTGTTCAATTATACTTCGTCGATATACCAAAGTCTCAAAATTGGATGTGTATTTTTTTTAATATAAGCTAAAATACTAAAATACTGCTTAAATACTACTAGATAACAATTAGCAACTTTTGGGATGTGGCTTTACGATAAGGAATGACACCCAGATTATTTACCGATTCATTAATTTGAGGAAAGTTTCTAAAGCGTCACTACCTTACATTTGATACCAAGTAAGAAGGGCGTCTAAGTCGGCTTGTAATAAATTATAGGGATCATTTTAATATATGCAAATCACAGCATCATCGGCATACATTTGCACTTGAGAGTAAGACAATATCGAGAAAAGGCCATTGATAAACATAGTAAAGAGTAGCGGGCCGAGGTGAATACCTTGGGAATCGAAACATTTGTAAGGCTCAGTGTAAATGACGTCAAACTTACATTCTTTCCTAAATTCATTAATTGCTATAGAAGTTAATTCGAAAAGGTAAGTGGTTGCAAATCTACGCTTATGAACTCCTACTGGGATGATAATATAATAAGTACAGCTTCATAAATGTTGCAATTGTGATATTACGATTTTCTCAAACTCTTTAAGAATTGCGGATAATTTAAAATTCCCAGATTTACTCCATTCGTTCGTTTCATAAAACCATGATGGGATGGTCACCGAATAGAACTGCATAAATTTTGTAGTTGACATAAAATTTGGATACAACATTCTAAATTAAATCACTTTATACGGAGGAATTACAAGCGATTCTTTTCATATGACCGTTAGCAATAAAGCAATCATATGTCTTTTGTTCGGTCCTCACGCTCTAATCACCAAAATTTGCCGAAGATGAAAGAATAGATGCCTTACGGTTGGAGCTTAAAATGTTAAAAAATTGGTAGGATTTTGTTAAAACTAATGTAGACAACGGCGTATGATACCTAATAACATGCAGAAGTTAGCATAGAAAAGATTTGTCTTACAATTGCATAGCGGAAAAAATCTGGCTGATTTACCGATTTCTTAAACTTTTTATAACACCTCGACTTCAACACTTTGAATCTCATAAGTTTCCTTGAGAACCAGGGGACCTATCAGACCGCGCTGGGTAATCAAATAGGACGCGAATATAAAACACCGAGTACAGGGTATCATAAAAGATTTTAATGTTAACATTAATTTCTGCTCAATTGTACAGTTAGGAGCAATCGACTTGCAGAATAAGATCATTGAGCTTATAAAAATTAATCCATACGAAAACAACGGACACGACTAGGGGATACCATGTACCCCCTTCCACCTAATCCAAATGCACTTCCGCTACGAGCTTGTTTGCTTTGGCAGTAATAAATATAAATACATAAAAAATTTCAATCGAATTTAAGCTATTTATACAGGACAGCCATACCAATTATTCGAATAAGAATTCCATTCCATGAATAATAATTCATTTTATTTGCCTTATGTGATGGAGATGCACGCTAGAAGGGTTTTTTTTTTTGGGAAATTCCACCAGAAGGTGTCTAAATATAAAAATCGCGAAAAAAAAACTTTGTATTAAACATATTTGTTTTTAAAGATCTTCGCTCAAATTTATTTGAGAGGTGTTTCTCACTTTTCGGAAAATTTCCAAAGATCTCCACAAAAATTATTTGATATTGCTTCATTATATAATGACTAATTGAACACGTGGTTCATTCTTACATTTTTACGCGAATGTCACATATTTGAAAAATGTGTCCTGTATGTTAAATAGGCTAACTTTATATACCCTATTATTCTTGACCAGGCCTGTTCGATCTCCTTAATAAGCTACGATTTTATAGATTATACCATTTAAGTCAGGAGAGTAAGGAGAGCAACTCATTAAAGTCACATTCTTCCGATCCAGCCAAACTTTCGCGGTGTAGATTTGGGCTTTATCATGTTGAAATTTCCACTGCAAGGTTCTAAAATTAACTGCTTGCCTCACGAAAAGACTTTTCCAAAACGATTTTTTATCACTGCGTTCATTCTTGTAGTTAAAAATTATAGTTGGAGCGTCGCATAATAAAAACATCCCAAAATCATTACGCCGCCCACTCGACAATGCAATCGGTCAGGTTTATGCACTTCCATCCTTAAATCATAAAAGTAAAAGTCATGAGTTATTTTTTCTCGCCGAAGAATACAAAGCGGTCATATTGGCTCCACAAAACCATCGCAGCACTGTTCAGTGGTGGTGATGCCGACCCCAGCCACGAAGTTAGCCGCCAGCCTGCCTTCAGCAAAGCTGGTCGATGCTTCTTTGCGTCGATTCATTTTCGAAGTACCTTGAGACAAAAAGTTTTTAACTTACGATCGACGCAAACTGCTTGTGCTTTATCCATGAAATTCATGCTTTATTTAAATGATATATTACCATAGATACTAACGATTAATTTTACAGGTAGATTTAAGAATTAAATAATTTTTACACAAGGCGCACCTTGTGCAATATATACGATAAGGAAACAGCACACATAGATTGATTTCTCTTTTGTTTTTGAACAGTGTATTCTCGAGAAAATTTCTTGTCTCAGCCTATGGCGTGCAAGCAGCTTTGGTATGCGTGAATTACACATGCATAAGAACTTTAAAGTATGTATATATGTGTTGTTATTCACTGCTCTGGATTTAGCTGGCAAGAAATTAATTTTGTTAGTTTTCTAGCGCAGATCATGACCTATCCCAAATTTATGTTGATATATATGGAATGCTTTTTGTGTACTGAGGTTGGCTCCGTAGAAAAATATTTCTAAGTCGATGCAAATATTTACAAAATTTCATTAAATTATATTAATATTATTTTTATTCTCCAATTAAGAAATAAAAAAGTGTTAAAAAAAGTCAATAACTTATTTATTTGTACAAATAAATATGACTTTTGATTTTTGATTTAGTTAGATATTATATTAATTCAATTTGGATTATTGCGCTTGGGATAGGGGGTAGGTCGTGATCTGCGCTAAAAAACTAACAAAATTGTTTCTTTGCCAGCCAAAGACTATGCCAGAGCAGTGGATAACAACACATTCAAATATGTTGTTATATATGTATATTCACACGCATACAAACATAAATGCTTGCACGGCCCTTATAGAGCCGAAGCTGATAGCACATTCTATTTTTAGCTTTTTCGTTCTCGCGGCTGTGAGAGCGCAATGCTATAGATTTCGTTTTCGTTCTCAATTTTCAAAAAATCAAGCTGCATAGTATCATTTTGTTGTATGGCGTTACTCATCTTAGTGTTTATATTGTCTTTGCCTGAGCCCATTAAAAATGGGTAAAAAGGGTATAATGGTTTTGTGCAATACCATAAAGTATACAAATTCTTAATCAGCATAGTTGAGGCCATTTAGCCATGTCCAACTGTCAATCCGCCCGCTCATCTGTAAGGATCTCAGAACCTATAAGAGCTAATGGCTTGAAATTTTGAATGTAGGTCCCTCCTAGTGCCCGCGCAGTTCGATTTTATTCCGATAATCAATAACTTGCACCATTTTCATTATTGTCACCAAAATTAGCATTTAGCTTCTAGAATAGTATATATAATATATATATCAAGCATCATTCATTTTATAGCTGTCGCTACTTCCCTGTAATTACCACATAGTTGTGGCTAGGGAGTAGAGACAGTGGCAAGTAGTGTGGACCGTACGTGCTCGTATTCGAAGGGGAGGAACCTTTTTTTTTTTATTTTAAAGCAAACGAAGGACATTAAATTTCAAGTCTTTAGCTCTTATATGCTCTAAGATCCTTGCTTTCCAACATACAGACGAACGAACAGACAGACGGATATGACTAGGTCAACTCGGCTATTGATGCTGATCAATAATACATATACTTTATGGGGTCGGAAATACTTCCTTCTGCCTGTTACATACATTTGGATTTTGCACAAATACAATATACCCTTATACCCGTTTTTAATGGGTTCAGGGTATTAAAAAAACAAGTAAGAGGTTCTAGTCGGGAGCTCCCGACTAGGGAATACCCCGAACCCTCTTAATCGAACACCAAATAAATTAAAAACAAGAGGTTCTAGTCGGGAGCTCCCGACTATTGTTGGTGTTATATTTTTCGGTTCCAGACTTGTATAGTACAACATTATTTTTGTCTCGCCGCAAAAAATAACGTCAACCCACCATTCCGCGGTCTTGTTAATATTGGCAATATACTTGATCGCCGGCACTACCGACGACAGCATCAAAATAACAGATATGAAGTTGGTCAATGCACAACACAAACACAGATAAACCCATCCTGTTGATTGATTGACAACGTCAACCATCCAAAAAAAAAAAACAGTTTCTCCGGTAGGAATCGAACTCGCGTTAAACAGAGAAAAAGAGAGAGCACAGACAACAATCGCAATTTCAATGCTGTTCATAAAATTCGAAGCAGACGCTCATGATTGTGTGTGTACATGTACACAGAAATACTTGGAATCTGGGCCAGCAGCTAGCTGGGTTTTTCGTAACCGATATAAATGAAATTTTCAACACTACTGTAACATACAGTATTGTACCATATCATATTTGTGTATTCTCAAAAAGCCAATTGAATTAAAATTGCGGCTTTTATTATTGGGCAATATAAGTTGGGTTATTAACATGATTTATAGCTCTGCGGTGGTAGCGGGGAGGTGGTGATAGGTATAAAATGAAAGATATTTAATACATATATATAATTCTAGAAGCAACATATCAAGTTTGGTGATTCTAGATCTTTATATTTACCCAATTTGCTTACAGAACAGGATGTCGATATCGATACTTATCGATTGCTTGGAAACGGAGTAAGTTATTGGTTATTGGAAACAAACTCGATCTGCGCATGCACTAGAAGAACCTTCACCCACATTTCAAGTCTCTAGTTCTTATAGGTTCTGATATTCTTGCGTTCATACATACGGACAGACGGACGGACAGACAGACGGACATAGCTATATCGACTCGGCTATTGATGCTAATCAAGAATATACGTTTTACCCATTTTCAATTCAGGGTTCAGAGTATAAGAAGTTGAAGTTATAATATTTAAACGGGAGTAAACAAAATTACGCATCTACTAGACTGTCATACCAACAATTCACCATCGATGATAAAAAAAATAATTAAAATAGTAGGACATGCACATGACTCAGAAAACAATACAATTGCAATTGCAATGCCTTTCATAGAATATTATAAAGACGCCAATGAATGTGCATACAGAATCTTCAATTTCCCCTAGATGGCGCAAGCACGTATCAAAAGCTCACGTTTTCTTGAATAACTTCTATGTTTCTCAACCGATCTTAGTTACATTTTCACCAGTATATCTTGATGCGTAAGGAAACCCCATACATTAAATATGTGAGTAGTTTCAATTTATTAATTTATTTTGCGTATAGCTAGGGGATAGAGACAGGAGTAAAAGATACTTGGCATGTCAAGTTTGGCTACTCTAACTCTTTAATCTTAAGAGATTTAGTCATTAAACATGACTTTGACTATCGGAAACAAACCAATATTGAGCGGGCACTACGTTCAAAATTACGGACAGACGGACGGACAGACCGACAGACGGACGGACATGGCTAGATCGACTCAGCTGTTGATGATAATCAAGAATATATATACATTTTCACGTTACACCCATTTTAAATGGGTTTCGGGTACACAAAACGGAACGGGCACTGCTTAACTAGGAAATTGCGACAGCTTACGGAAGAATGAGAGAACGATATTCCAGTTTATGAGTTAAGCTTTCACTCTCCTATTCAACTTTTAGAACTCCACTGCCTTCTTCCTTCTTCCCACCACAAAGCAACAACAACAAAAAATATGTTAACTCTTTGCTTCTCATGCGCTATCTGTGTGTTCAATTATAGTTCGTCGATATACCAAAGTCTCAAAATGGGATGTGTATTTTTTTTAATATAAGCTAATTTTAATTGTTAATGTATCTGCTTAAATACTACTAGATAACAATTAGCAACTTTTGGGATGTGGCTTTACGATAAAGAATGACACCCAGATTATTTACCGATTCATTAATTTGAGGAAAGTTTCTAAAGCGTCACTACCTTACATTTGATACCAAGTAAGAAGGGCGTCTAAGTCGGCTTGTAATTAATTATAGGGATCATTTTAATATATGCAAATCACAGCATCATCGGCATACATTTGCACTTAAAAGTAAGACAATATCGAGAAAAGGCTATTGATAAACATAGTAAAGAGTAGCGGGCCGAGGTGAATACCTTGGGAATCGAAACATTTGTAAGGCTCAGTGTAAATGACGTCAAACTTACATTCTTTCCTAAATTCATTAATTGCTATAGAAGTTAATTCGAAAAGATAAGTGGTTGCAAATCTACGCTTATGAACTCCTACTGGGATGATAATATAATAAGTAGAGCTTCATAAATGTTGTAATTGTGATATTACGATTTTCTCAAACTCTTTAAGAATTGCGGATAATTTAAAATTCCCAGATTTACTCCATTCGTTCGTTTCATAAAACCATGATGGGATGGTCACCGAATAGAACTGCATAAATTTTGTAGTTGACATAAAATTTGGATACAACATTCTAGATTAAATCACTTTATATGGAGAGGAATTACAAGCGATTCTTTTCATATGACCGTTAGCAATAAAGCAATCATATGTCTTTTGTTCGGTCCTCACGCTCTAATCACCAAAATTTGCCGAAGATGAAAGAATAGATGCCTTACGGTTGGAGCTTAAAATGTTAAAAAATTGGTAGGATTTTGTTAAAACTAATGTAGACAACGGCGTATGATACCTAATAACATGCAGAAGTTAGCATAGAAAAGATTTGTCTTACAATTGCATAGCGGAAAAAATCTGGCTGATTTACCGATTTCTTAAACTTTTTATAACACCTCGACTTCAACACTTTGAATCTCATAAGTTTCCTTGAGAACCAGGGGACCTATCAGACCTCGCTGGGTAATCAAATGGGACGCGAATATAAAACACCGAGTACAGGGTATCATAAAAGATTTTAATGTTAACGTTAATTTCTGCTCAATTGTACAGTTAGGAGCAATCGACTTGCCGAATAAGATCATTGAGCTTATAAAAATTAATCCATACGAAAACAACGGACACGACTAGGGGATACCATGTACCCCCTTCCACCTAATCCAAATGCACTTCGCGCTACGAGCTTGTTTGCTTTGGCAGTAATAAATATAGATACAAAAAAAATTTCAATCGAATTTAAGCCCATTTCAGAACGCAGGACATGCTATTTATACAGGACAGCCATACCAATTATTCGAATAAGAATTCCATTCCATGAATAATAATTCATTTTGATTGCCTTATGTGATGGAGATGCACGCTAGAAGAGTTTTTTTTTTTGGGGAAATTCCACCAGAAGGTGTATAAATATAAAAATCGCGAAAAAAAACTTTGTATTAAACATATTTGTTTTTAAAGATCTTCGCTCAAATTTATTTGAGAGGTGTTTCTCACTTTTCGGAAAATTTCCAAAGATCTCCACAAAAATTATTTGATATTGCTTCATTATATAATGACTAATTGAACACGTGGTTCATTCTTACATTTTTACGCGAATGTCACATATTTGAAAAATGTGTCCTGTATGTTAAATAGGCTAACTTTATATACCCTATTATTCTTGACCAGGCCTGTTCGATCTCCTTAATAAGCTACGATTTTATTATACCATTTAAGTCAGGAGAGTAAGGAGAGCAATTCATTAAAGTCACATTCTTCCGATCCAGACAATCTTTCGCGGTGTAGATTTGGGCTTTATCATGTTGAAATTTCCACTGCAAAGTTCTAAAATTAACTGCTTGCCTCACGAAAAGACTTTTCCAAAACGATTTTTTATCACTGCGTTCATTCTTGTAGTTAAAAATTATAGTTGGAGCGTCGCATAATAAAAACATCCCAAAATCATTACGCCGCCCACTCGACAATGCAATCGGTCAGGTTTATGCACTTCCATCCTTAAATCATAAATGTAAAAGTTATGAGTTAATTTTTTCTCGCCGAAGAATACAAAGCGGTCATATTGGCTCCACAAAACCATCGCAGCACTGTTCAGTGGTGGTGATGCCGACCCCAGCCACGAAGTTAGCCGCCAGCCTGCCTTCAGCAAAGCTGGTCGATGCTTCTTTGCGTCGATTCGTTTTCGAAGTACCTTGAGAGAAAAAGTTTTTATCTTACGATCGACGCAAACTGCTTGTGCTTTATTCATGAAATTCATGCTTTATTTAAATGACATATTACCATAGATACTAACGATTAATTTTACAGGTAGATTTAAGAATTAAATAATTTTTACACAAGGCGCACCTTGTGCAATATATACGATAAGGAAACAGCACACATAGATTGATTTCTCTTTTGTTTTTGAACAGTGTATTCTCGAGAAAATTTCTTGTCTCAGCCTATGGCGTGCAAGCAGCTTTGGTATGCGTGAATTACACATGCATAAGAACTTTAAAGTATGTATATATGTGTTGTTATTCACTGCTCTGGATTTAGCTGGCAAGAAATTAATTTTGTTAGTTTTCTAGCGCAGATCATGACCTATCCCAAATTTATGTTGATATATATGGAATGCTTTTTGTGTACTGAGGTTGGCTCCGTAGAAAAATATTTCTAAGTCGATGCAAATATTTACAAAATTTCATTAAATTATATTAATATTATTTTTATTCTCCAATTAAGAAATAAAAAAGTGTTAAAAAAAGTCAATAACTTATTTATTTGTACAAATAAATATGACTTTTGATTTTTGATTTAGTTAGATATTATATTAATTCAATTTGGATTATTGCGCTTGGGATAGGGGGTAGGTCGTGATCTGCGCTAAAAAACTAACAAAATTGTTTCTTTGCCAGCCAAAGACTATGCCAGAGCAGTGGATAACAACACATTCAAATATGTTGTTATATATGTATATTCACACGCATACAAACATAAATGCTTGCACGGCCCTTATAGAGCCAAAGCTGATAGCACATTCTATTTTTAGCTTTTTCGTTCTCGCGGCTGTGAGAGCGCAATGCTATAGATTTCGTTTTCGTTCTCAATTTTCAAAAAATCAAGCTGCATAGTATCATTTTGTTGTATGGCGTTACTCATCTTAGTGTTTATATTGTCTTTGCCTGAGCCCATTAAAAATGGGTAAAAAGGGTATAATGGTTTTGTGCAATACCATAAAGTATACAAATTCTTAATCAGCATAGTTGAGGCCATTTAGCCATGTCCAACTGTCAATCTGCCCGCTCATCTGTAAGGATCTCAGAACCTATAAGAGCTAATGGCTTGAAATTTTGAATGTAGGTCCCTCCTAGTGCCCGCGCAGTTCGACTTTATTCCGATAATCAATAACTTTCACCATTTTCATTATTGTCGCCAAAATTAGCATTTAGCTTCTAGAATAGTATATATAATATATATTTATATTTTATATTATATTATATTTATTTATTTATTAATGGTCGACAAAACGAGTGTCTTCCTCATTATTCAAAATTGTACAATATAATTATATGCTAAAAGCCTAGTTAAAGGATACAATTTTCTAAATAGCATCACCGACCGATGGAGGTGTTTTATTTGCCAGTCCGGCCAGCTGTGCCCCTTTTCACAGCTAATTTTGTCAGTGACGCTATTAGAGCCTACATCTAAGCAGAAGGTTGTAAGTAAGAAAAAAGTGATCTCAAGTGAAATTAAAAATAATCTTAATTTGCTAAATTAATAAAGAAAATACAATAAATAGGAAAAAAGAAAGTAAGAAAATTGTTAATAAAGTAAAGCAATGTAAGTTAGATAAAGAGTGTTAAGTGGATAGGACAAAGAGAAAAGTAATGGGAAATCGCCGACACGGTGGGGGAAAATTTTTTTTTCAGCCTGTCCGGCTAGCTATGCCCCTGCTCATAGCTGGGAATGGTCAGCGACTTCCCGAAGGTATCCTGAAAGCAACGATTTTATTAGGGGTAGAGACAGTTCGGTAGAGAAAACGTGATGTAAACTATTATAATTTTTACATAGCACGCGAAAAGAATTGTGCATAGCGTAATCAGTTGTGCACGTAGATAGTAATAAGGGGCGATAATTTCTGGTTGGTCTAGCCGGAACAGAGAATTGAAGACGCCCTAGCAGAAAAGGAGAATCAATGTCGCCAATAATCAACTTATGTAGAAGGACAACACCGAGAATTGTCCTACGGTTGATTAACGACGGAAGGTTGAGAAGAAGCAGTCTGCTGGAGTAGGACGGCAACCGAAGATTAGGGTCCCAATTTAAACCTCGTAAGGCAAAAAGCAGAAATTGCTTCTGAACAGATTCAATACGATCCTGGCTGTTGATATACTGTGGAGACCAGATGCAAGAGCAGTATTCAAGGATAGGGCGAACAAGAGAGATGTACAGAAGTTTTGTTATAAAAGGATCGTTAAACTCTTTAGACCATCGTTTAATGAATCCAAGTACACCTTTTGCCTCATTAACAATGGTATCTATATGAAGATTGAAACAGAGTTTAGAATCAAAAATAACGCCTAGATCCTTAACTGTTAGTATACGTTGCAAAGGGATATTGTCGATTGTATAACTGACAAGATAAGGTGTAGTACGATTAAAAGTCATAAACATACACTTTGAACAATTTAGATGCAATTGATTGGCCGAACACCAAAGTTGCATAGCGTTCAAATCGTCTTGTAGACGAGAATGATGTAGGGGGTTGGTGTATGATAGAAAAAGTTTGACATCGTCCGCATACATGAGTACACGAGCATGTGATATAACAGAGGGAAGATCATTTATAAAAAGTGTAAAGAGTAAAGGTCCAAGATGACTACCTTGAGGAACACCAGAAGTAACGTGAACCCTTTTAGAGGTAGTCAATCTCAGTATTACTCTTTGGGTCCTACCTTTTAAATAAGAATTAATCCAAAGTAAAAGGGACAGAGGGAAACCTATTCGGTCAAGTTTAAAAAGTAAAATGTCATGGTGCACAGAGTCAAACGCCTTACTGAAGTCAGTGTAAATGACATCAGTTTGCATTTTCGAAAGGAAAGCATCATTTACCAAGGAAGTAAACTCAAGCAGATTGGTCGTAGTTGACCGATTCTTTACGAATCCATGTTGAACAGGGGAAACAACTGATTTGCAGAAATGCTGCAAATTCGAAGTGATTATTTTTTCAAATAATTTAGGAATAGCAGACAGTTTTGCAATGCCCCTGTAATTTTGTATATCAGACTTCCCACCTTTCTTGTGAAGAGGAATGATATAAGATTCTTTCCAAAGAGATGGAAAGACAGAAGTTTCAAGGGATAGATTAAAAAGCTTTAGCAATGGATAGAAAAGGGAAGAACTACACTCCTTGAGTAGACAACTAGGAATATTGTCCGGCCCAGGAGAGTAAGAAGATTTTAGAGAGTTTACAGCTAATAGGAGAGAGGAGTGTGAAATAATGGGGGGAGGTATAGAACTAGCGGAGGAAATAGTATAAGGGTAAGAATTAGTATTAGGACAGACTGAAGAGTAAGTTGATTGGAAAAAATTAGCAAAGAGGTTAGCAGAATCAGTGTCATTGCTAGATTTATCCATCCCAAGAAAAAAAGAAGATGGCAAACTTGAAGACTTACGCTTCAAGTTTACAAAATTATAAAACTGTCTCGGATTTCGGGCGAATTGCCTTTTACAACGAATTAGATAATTCTCATAGCATTGAGAATTAAGAAGAAAGAAGTTCGACTTGGCTATGGAATATTTAGCCAAGTCTGTACACGAACCAGACTTTTTAAACTTTTTAAAATATTTGGATTTTACATTTTTTAGATGTGATAATCTGGGAGTAAACCAGGGTGGTTTTGAAAAAGTAGTCGAAGGAATTGACTTAGGAATACACACATCTAAGAGGGAGTTTAGGGTGATATAAAAAGAATTAATAGCTGTATTCATATCAACTGAGTCATATAAGAAAGACCAATCGGTTGAATAAATAAGCTGATTCAGCAAGGAATAATTTCCTTTGCGAAAGCAATAGCGGGGCTTATTGGCTGATGAGCACGAAATGGAAGGATTACAATTTAGCATTGCAATCTCTAAAGTTGGATGATAGACATCCTCAGGAAGAGATAAAGGAGGTGACCTAGACACATTAGAAATAAGGTAGTCGTTAACAAATACAAGGTCAAGTGTTCTATTCATATGATTAGAAATTGAATTGATTTGAAACAACGAAAGATCAAGCATGCAGTCTAAAAAATCGTGCTGTGCTGAGGGCACTAGATAATTTTCAGCAGTGAATAATGACCAAGAGATGTTCGGCAAATTAAAATCACCCAACACCAATAATAGGTCATTATCCCGCACGTGTGAAGAAACTTCTTTAATACAAGTAATATGATTCATATAAACTTGAATATCAGAAGAAGGTGGGACATAAGAGCATGTTACATAGATATTCCGTGTAGGAAAAGACACCTTAACTGAGACAATCTCAGCGTCAGTAGGCGTACTAAAACAGAAAAGTTCAGACTGGAGAGTGGCTTTAACGGCAATTAACACCCCACCACCTCGAGTCGGCCGATCATTTCTAAACAAAATAAAGTTATTCGGTAATATCTCAAAATCAGATATGGTTGAGTTTAACCATGTTTCTGAAAATGCTATTATGTCCGAATCGAAGGAAGTGCTGGCAGTAAAAAGATTTTTTAGCTTTGAAGTGAGACCTCTGACATTCTGATAATGAATAAAGATTTGGTCAGAAGATGAAGCTAGTTTTTTGGGGCAGAAATGGTACCCTGTATTGAAGGGACTGGAAGGGTGACAGGCTGGTTACGCTTTTTAGGCTTGAACTCATGAACAATCATGTGTGGTGGCCAAAATTTGGGATCACAAATGATTGGGAACATATCATGTGAAACATTTATTTTGAATGATGATATTTCACGAGGGGTGGAGAAATTAAATTTAGTTATTGACACGCTAGCAGAAGATTTGCTAGCAATATAGGCTGCCAATGACTCAGAAGTGGTGTCCGACGAAAGTCGAGACACAAAAACTTGCCTACGAGGGGCAACTACCGTTAAAGTAGGCGCTGATGGGGCTGTAGGTAATACAGGAGTTGGAGGAGCTAACGAGGCACAATGATTGCTTTTAACAATCTGCGCAAGATTACGCGCAGGTCTACCTTTGCGGCCAGGAGCTGACGGGGCTGAGGCAGTTTGATTAATTAGGACGGAATCAGGTACGGGCTCTACTGGGTCTAGTACAGGGCTTGAAGCCGGGGTAATTGGACAGTCGCTTGGAGAAGGCGATAAAGACAACATTGGAGATACCTCCAAGTTGCTAGGAAGAGACAAGAAAGTCGTAGGTGTCTGAACAGACGTAGAGGGCAATTGCAAAAGTTGAGGCTCCAACCGGCGATTGGTTGGGGACTCAAATTTATATTTGCCTAGCAACTCGAAACTCGAGTCAAAATTACTCGAGAGCTGCTTAGCCACATTATTTAATTTTAAGAATTGAATTCTCACAGAATTATACATTCTTGAAAAATCAATTTACTTGTCGATGCATTCTGGGCACGACCAACGCAAGCCACCGCAGCCCTTCTTGGCAATAGCAGCGATCTTGTCGCAGTCACACCCAGTGAGACCTGCACATTTAGCATGCATCATATTCTCACACAGCCAGCAATTAACAAATTGCGGCAGTGCAGAATCGTCAGCCTGCTTGAACGTGCACGGTTTCTTACAGCACGACATAATTATTAAATGCACAAGCAACTTGCGAGAGCGCAGAGCAAAACGAAACGAAAACGGTGCACAAGTAAGCACTCAAAAAACAATTATTCGTACACAAACAAATTGTTTGGTGCGAAAAGCAATAGAAAGAATTTTGTGAGAGCGCGATGCACAAGCAGAAAGTATGCAGCGAACACACGCACAAACAAGTGTATGCACAGGGGAGCACAAAGGCAAAAGACTTAAAACAGCCAATAACAACAAACACGGAACTGACGCCGCGTTTTATAAAATGTAATAATTAACAGACACGCTGCACAACAGATGACACTTTGCACAGTTTATAAAAGCTTTTTAAATAAAGCACCGAAAATGCAAAATTTTGAAATATAAAGCAGGATAAAAGCGCAAAAATATATAAAAATCTTGGAGCACAAGTAAAACACGTCAATCACTCTCAACTGAGAACTCTCTCTGAAAGCATCAAGCATCATTCATTTTATAGCTGTCGCTACTTCCCTGCAATTACCACAAAGTTGTGGCTAGGGAGTAGAGACAGTGGCAAGTAGTGTGGACCGTACGTGCTCGTATTCGAAGGGGAGGAACCTTTTTTTTTTGATTTTAAAGCAAACGAAGGACATTAAATTTCAAGTCTTTAGCTCTTATATGCTCTAAGATCCTTGCTTTCCAACATACAGACGAACGAACAGACAGACGGATATGACTAGGTCAACTCGGCTATTGATGCTGATCAATAATACATATACTTTATGGGGTCGGAAATACTTCCTTCTGCCTGTTACATACATTTGGATTTTGCACAAATACAATATACCCTTATACCCGTTTTTAATGGGTTCAGGGTATTAAAAAAACAAGTAAGAGGTTCTAGTCGGGAGCTCCCGACTAGGGAATACCCCGAACCCTCTTAATCGAACACCAAATAAATTAAAAACAAGAGGTTCTAGTCGAGAGCTCCCGACTAGGGGATACCCTGAACCCTCTTCTTCCAACATTAAATATATATATATATTAAATTTTAGAAGCTATATGTCAAGTTTGGCGACTAGCTGTTATAATTTTCGAAAATTACTCAAAAAACATGATATGGATATCGATTTTTATGGAATGCTTGGAAACGGAGTAAGTTATCGATTATCGGAAACAAGCTCGATCTGCGCAGGCCCTACTAGCACCTACATCTAAAATTTCAGTCTCTAGCTCTTATAGGTTCTGAGACCCTTGCGTTCATACAAACGGACGGACGGACGGACGGACGGACAGACAGACGGACATGGCTAGATCGACTCGGCTATTTTGGATTTTGCACAAATACAATAAACCCTTATACCCATTTTTAATGGGTTCAGGGTATAAGAAACAGACAAGACTTATGTTCGACATTTACTGCACTGTCAATTAATTCTTTGCAAAATTAGAACTATTACTGTATAAATATATCTAAATCTAGGAAACTATAGCTGTGGTTGTACTAATATTTGGCATATTGTTGGTGTTATATTTTTCGGTTCCAGACTTGTATAGTACAACATTATTTTTGTCTCGCCGCAAAAAATAACGTCAACCCACCATTCCGCGGTCTTGTTAATATTGGCAATATACTTGATCGCCGGCACTACCGACGACAGCATCAAAATAACAGATATGAAGTTGGTCAATGCACAACACAAACACAGATAAACCCATCCTGTTGATTGATTGACAACGTCAACCATCCAAAAAAAAAAACAGTTTCTCCGGTAGGAATCGAACTCGCGTTAAACAGAGAAAAAGAGAGAGCACAGACAACAATCGCAATTTCAATGCTGTTCATAAAATTCGAAGCAGACGCTCATGATTGTGTGTGTACATGTACACAGAAATACTTGGAATCTGGGCCAGCAGCTAGCTGGGTTTTTCGTAACCGATATAAATGAAATTTTCAACACTACTGTAACATACAGTATTGTACCATATCATATTTGTGTATTCTCAAAAAGCCAATTGAATTAAAATTGCGGCTTTTATTATTGGGCAATATAAGTTGGGTTATTAACATGATTTATAGCTCTGCGGTGGTAGCGGGGAGGTGGTGATAGGTATAAAATGAAAGATATTTAATATATATATATATTTTTAGAAGCAACATATCAAGTTTGGTGATTCTAGATCTTTATATTTACCCAATTTGCTTACAGAACAGGATGTCGATATCGATGCTTATCGATTGCTTGAAAACGGAGTAAGTTATTGGTTATTGGAAACAAACTCGATCTGCGCATGCACTAGAAGAACCTTCACCCACATTTCAAGTCTCTAGTTCTTATAGGTTCTGATATTCTTGCGTTCATACATACGGACAGACGGACGGACAGACAGACGAACATAGCTATATCGACTCGGCTATTGATGCTTATCAAGAATATAGGTTTTTACCCATTTTCAATTCAGGCTTCAGGGTATAAGAAGTTGAAGTTATAATATTTAAACGGGAGTAAACAAAATTACGCATCTACTAGACTGTCAATTCACCATCGATGATAAAAAAATAATTAAAATAGTAGGACATGCACATGACTCAGAAAACAATACAATTGCAATTGCAATGCCTTTCATAGAATATTATAAAGACGCCAATGAATGTGCATACAGAATCTTCAATTTCCCCTAGATGGCGCAAGCACGTATCAAAAGCTCACGTTTTCTTGAATAACTTCTGTTTCTCAACCGATCTTAGTTACATTTTCACCAGTATATCTTGATGCGTAAGGAAACCCCATACATTAAATATGTGAGTAGTTTCAATTTATTAATTTATTTTGCGTATAGCTAGGGGATAGAGACAGGAGTAAAAGATACTTGGCATGTCAAGTTTGGCTACTCTAGCTCTTTAATCTTAAGAGATTTAGTCATTAAACATGACTTTGACTATCGGAAACAAACCAATATTGAGCGGGCACTACGTTCAAAATTACGGACAGACGGACGGACAGACCAACAGACGGACAGATATGGCTAGATCGACTCAGCTGTTGATGATAATCAAGAATATATATACATTTTCACATTACACCCATTTTAAATGGGTTTCGGGTACACAAAACGGAACGGGCACTGCTTAACTAGGAAATTGCGACAGCTTACGGAAGAATGAGAGAACGATATTCCAGTTTATGAGTTAAGCTTTCACTCTCCTATTCAACTTTTAGAACTCCACTGCCTTCTTCCTTCTTCCCACCACAAAGCAACAACAAAAAATATGTTAACTGTTTGCTTCTCATGCGCTATCTGTGTGTTCAATTATACTTCGTCGATATACCAAAGTCTCAAAATGGGATGTGTATTTTTTTTAAAATAAGCTAATTTTAATTGTTAATGTATCTGCTTAAATACTACTAGATAACAATTAGCAACTTTTGGGATGTGGCTTTACGATAAAGAATGACACCCAGATTATTTACCGATTCATTAATTTGAGGAAAGTTTCTAAAGCGTCACTACCTTACATTTGATACCAAGTAAGAAGGGCGTCTAAGTCGGCTTGTAATTAATTATAGGGATCATTTTAATATATGCAAATCACAGCATCATCGGCATACATTTGCACTTGAAAGTAAGACAATATCGAGAAAAGGCTATTGATAAACATAGTAAAGAGTAGCGGGCCGAGGTGAATACCTTGGGAATCGAAACATTTGTAAGGCTCAGTGTAAATGACGTCAAACTTACATTCTTTCCTAAATTCATTAATTGCTATAGAAGTTAATTCGAAAAGGTAAGTGGTTGCAAATCTACGCTTATGAACTCCTACTGGGATGATAATATAATAAGTAGAGCTTCATTAATCTTGTAATTGTGATATTACGATTTTCTCAAACTCTTTAAGAATTGCGGATAATTTAAAATTCCCAGATTTACTCCATTCGTTCGTTTCATAAAACCATGATGGGATGGTCACCGAATAGAACTGCATAAATTTTGTAGTTGACATAAAATTTGAATACAACATTCTAAATTAAATCACTTTATATGGAGAGGGATTACAAGCGATTCTTTTCATATGACCGTTAGCAATAAAGCAATCATATGTCTTTTGTTCGGTCCTCACGCTCTAATCACCAAAATTTGCCGAAGATGAAAGAATAGATGCCTTACGGTTGGAGCTTAAAATGTTAAAAAATTGGTAGGATTTTGTTAAAACTAATGTAGACAACGGCGTATGATACCTAATAACATGCAGAAGTTAGCATAGAAAAGATTTGTCTTACAATTGCATAGCGGAAAAAATCTGGCTGATTTACCGATTTCTTAAACTTTTTATAGCACCTCGACTTCAACACTTTGAATCTCATAAGTTTCCTTGAGAACCAGGGGACCTATCAGACCTCGCTGGGTAATCAAATGGGACGCGAATATAAAACACCGAGTACAGGGTATCATAAAAGATTTTAATGTTAACATTAATTTCTGCTCAATTGTACAGTTAGGAGCAATCGACTTGCAGAATAAGATCATTGAGCTTATAAAAATTAATCCATACGAAAACAACGGACACGACTAGGGGATACCATGTACCCCCTTCCACCTAATCCAAATGCACTTCGCGCTACGAGTTTGATTGCTTTGGCAGTAATAAATATAGATACAAAAAAAATTTCAATCGAATTTAAGCCCATATCAGAACGCAGGACATGCTATTTATACAGGACAGCCATACCAATTATTTGAATAAGAATTCCATTTCATGAATAATAATTCATTTTGATTGCCTTATTTGATGGAGATGCACGCTAGAAAGATTTTTTTTTTTTTGGGAAATTCCACCAGGTGTATAAATATAAAAATCGCGAAAAAAAACTTTGTATTAAACATATTTGTTTTTAAAGATCTTCGCTCAAATTTATTTGAGAGGTGTTTCTCACTTTTCGGAAAATTTATAATATCTTACTTGAAATGGGAGTTTGGGATTGGTGGATAAAGTTTCAGGTTCAAATTAATTTCCAAAGATCTCCACAAAAATTATTTGATATTGCTTCATTATATAATGACTAATTGAACACGTGGTTCATTCTTACATTTTTACGCGAATGTCACATATTTGAAAAATGTGTCCTGCTTTTCCGATCCAGCCAAACTTTCGCGGTGTGGATTTGGGCTTTATCATGTTGAAATTTCCATTGCAAGGTTCTAAAATTAACTGCTTGCCTCACGAAAAGACTTTTCCAATACGATTTTTATCACTGCGTTCATTCTGGTAGTTAAAATTTAGAGTTGGAGCGTCGCATAATAAAAACATCCCAAAACCTTTACGCCACCCACTCGACAAGGCAATCGGTCAGGTTTATGCACTTCCATGCTTAAATCGTAAAAGTAAAAGTTATGAATAAATTTTTTCTCGCCGAAGAATACAAAGCGGTGCCCCTCCCGCCGTCTGGTCATATTGGCTCCACAAAACAATCGCAGCACTGTTCAGTGGTGGGTTTTATACCCTGAACCCATTAAAAAGGGTATAATGGTTTTGTGCAATAGCATAAAGTATACAAATTCCTAATCAGCATAGTTGAGGCCATCTAGCCATGTCCAACTGTCAATCCGTCCGCCCATCTGTACGTATGTATGATCGCAAAGATCTCAGAACCTATAGGAGCTAATTGCTTGAAATTTTGAATGTAGGTCCCTCCTAGTGCCCGCGCTGTTCGGTTTTATTCCGATAATCAATAACTTGCTCCATTTTCATTATAGTCCCCAAAATTAGCATTTAGCTACTATAATAGTAGGTATTATATATGTATATATATATATATATATATATATATATATATCAAGCATCTTTCATTTTATAGCTGCCGCCACTTCTTGCAATTACTACAAAGTTGTGGCTAGTGAGTAGAGACAGTGGCAAGTAGTGTGGACCGTACGTGCTCGTATTCGACGGAGAGGAACTTTTTTGTGCTTCCTACACAACGAAGGACATAAAATTTCAAGTCTAGCTCTTATATGTTCAGAGATCCTTGCTTTTGAACATACGGACGAACGAACAGACAGACGGATATGTCTAGGTCGACTCGGCTATTGATGCTGATTAAGAATATATATACCTTATGAGGTCGGAGATGTTTCCTTCTGCCTGTTACATACATTTGGATTTTGCACAAATACAATATACCCTTATACCCGTTTTTAATGGGTTCAGGGTATTAAAAAACAAGTAAGAGGTTCTAGTCGGGAGCTCCCGACTAGGGAATACCCCGAATCTTCTTAATCGAACACCAACTAAATTAAAAAAAAAAAAGTTCCCTTAGCAGGTTTCGAACTCGTAACTGACCGCATTACTTGCTGTCGACTCTACTCAACAGCCACAGCAGCACAAAAAAAAAAAAAAACTTTCCCTGGTAGGGCTCGAACTCGCGACAGACCGCACCGCTTGCTATGCCTCTACTCAGCGGCCACACCAATAACTAAGTAAGAGTTTCTAGTCGAGAGCTCCCTACTAGGGGATACCCTGAACCCTCTTCTTCCAACATCAAATGCACATATATATTCTATTTCAGAAGCTATATGTCAAGTTCGGTGACTCCAGCTCTTATTATTTACCAAAATTGCCCAAAAAACAGGATATCGATATCGATTTTATCGATTGCTTGAAAACGGAGTAAGTTATCGATTAACGGAGACAAACTCCATCTGCGCAGGCACTAGGAGTATCTACATCTAAAATTTCAATTCTCTAGCTTTTATGGGTTCTGAGATCCTTGCGGACGGACGGACGGACAGACAGACGGACATGGCTAGATCGACTGGGCTATTTTGGATTTTGCACAAATACAATATACCCTTATACCCATTTTTAATGGGTTCAGGGTATAAAAAACAGACAAGACTTATGTTCGACATTTATTGCACTGTCAATTAATTTTTTGCAAAATTGATTACTGTTACTATTACTGTATATATAACTAAATCTAGGAAACTATAGCTATGGTGGAACTAATATTTGGCATATTGGCCATTAGCATCCATTACAGCCCGCAAACAACGAAACAGGTCATACATTTTAGGTACTTTTATCCATTCATCTTGCATGGCCTTTATGAGAACTTTTTTGTTAGTTGGGCTCGGTATTCTCTCAACCAACTCCTGTACAGAAACGACGTGTGTTTGGGGTCATTGTCCTGATAAAATTTGTACGTCTGTTTATTGGTTTTTTGGGGGTCTACGAAACCAAACTTTATTGCAGTCCTTCACAATTCATTCGTTTGAATGTCGTTTCGTCATCACATCATTGAAAATGCACAGCTCACCAACACCTTTCGACGATATGCAGCCCCACACCATTACAAAAAGTTTGCCAGGCTTTACTGCTGTTATATTTTTCTGTTTCAGACTTGTATTGGGTTTTCTTAAAACTTTGTTGGGTCCGTCGAGATAGTATAACCCAAGACAATATAAACACTAAGATGAGTAACGCCATACAACAAAATGATACTATGCAGCTTGATTTTTTGAAAATTGAGAACGAAAACGAAATCTGTAGCATTGCGCTCTCACAGCCGCGAGAACGAAAAAAGCTAAAAATAGAATGTGCTCTCAGCTTCGGCTCTATAAGGGCCGTGCAAGCATTTATGTTTGTATGCGTGTGAATATACATATATAACAACATATTTGAATGTGTTGTTATCCACTGCTCTGGCAAAGTCTTTGGCTGGCAAAGAAACAATTTTGTTAGTTTTTTAGCGCAGATCACGACCTACCCCCTATCCCAAGCGCAATAATCCAAATTGAATTAATAAAATATCTAACTAAATCAAATAACAAAAGTCATATTTATTTGTACAAATAAATAAGGTATTGACTTTTTTAACACTTTTTTATTTCTTAATTGGAGAATAAAAATAATATTAATATAATTTAATGAAATTATGTAAATATTTGCATCGACTTAGAAATATTTTTCTACGGAGCCAACCTCAGTACACAAAATGCATTCCGTATATATCAACACAAATTTGGGATAGGTCATCATCTGCGCTAGAAAACTATCAAAATTAATTTCTTGCCAGCTAAAGCCAGAGCAGTGAAGAACAACACATACATACATACTTTAAAGATCTTATGAATGTATAATTCACTTAACATAGTTATTGTGCAAGAAGCGCCTTGTGTAAAAATTATATAGGTTCTTAAATTTTCCTGTAAAATTAACCGTTAATATCTAGGGTAATATATCATTTAAATAAAGCATTCATTTCATGGGTAAAGCACAAGCACTTTGCGTTGATCGTAAGTTCTAAATATTTTCTCTCAATGTACTTCGAAAACGAAGCGACACAAAGAAGCATCGACCAGCTTTGCTGAAGGCAGGCTGGCGGCTAACTTCGTGGCTCGTGTCGGCATCAGCCAGCCAAGACTTCGGCATTCGTTCGTCTGGTCTTTGGAGAACGAACAACCAGTCGGCAGGCATGCCGCACGAAGCCCCAAAGGCCAGAAGAAAGGCCAGGCTAGAAATTTTGCGTTGCATTCAAATGTATAGGCGTTACTCATCTTAGTGTTTATATTGTCTTTGGTATAACATCATTTTTGTCTCGCCGCAAAAAAATAACCACCGAATGGTGGGATGGCGGGCTTGTTAACATTGGCAATATACTTGATCGCCGGCACTACCAACGAAAGCATCAAAATAACATATCTGAAGTTGGTCGATGGACAACACAAACACAGATAAACCTATCCTGTTGATTGGTTGACAACGTCAACCATCCAAAAAAAAAAAACGGTTTCTGCAAAAGGACTCGAACTCGCGTTTAACAGAGAAAAAGACAGAATAAAAAATATTGAAATAGCAGCACAGACAACAATCGCATTTGCTATGCTGTTCATAAAATTCGAAGCAGGCGCTCATGAATGTGTGTCTACATGTATACAGAAATTCTTGGATCCTGCGCCACCAGCTAGCTGGGGTTTTCTTAACCGATATTAATGAAATTTTCAACACTACTGTAACATACCAAATGAATTAAAATTGCGGCTTTTATTATTGGGCAATATTAGTTGGGTTAATAACTTGATTATTAGCTCTGCGGTGGTAGCGGGGAGGCTGTGATAGGTATAAAATGAAAGATATTTAATACATATATATAATTCTAGAAGCAACATATCAAGTTTGGTGACTCTAGCTCTTAATATTTACCCAATTTGCTTACAGAACAGGATGTCGATATCGATGTTTATCGATTGCTTGGAAACAGAGTAAGTTATTGGTTATTGGAAACAAACTGAATCTTAATTAATTAATTTCTGCTCAATTGTACAGTTAGGAGCAATCGACTTGCAGAATAAGATCATTGAGCTTATAAAAATTAATCCATACGAAAACAACGGACACGACTAGGGGATACCATGTACCCCCTTCCACCTAATCCAAATGCACTTCGCGCTACGAGCTTGTTTGCTTTGGGAGTGTCGCGTGCCAAATGAAGGTGGAGTTGCAATTTGAACACTGCAAGTTTACGCCTGGCCCCCGGCCATGTTACTCCGATGTTACTAGAGACAGCGTAATGCAAAACGTGCTAGTGCAAGTGTTTTATTCTAAACGGATTACATAGGTTAGAACTTAGATATATATTCCCTCCGAATCTTACCGCAGTCTTTCCTCCTACGGCCTTCGAACTCACGACAATAATGAGCTTAACATTTAAGTAATGGCGGCAACAAGCCAAATACAGTGTGCCCGTACATTCGGAGGGCAAATATACATACTTTCAGAATATACTTAATACTAAACAATCGATAAATTAATTCGTCCCGCAACATCCCCGCCCCCGTGAAGGCCCTGCTTCACTCACATCCAGTATGGCTAGTTTAGCCACGGGACGAGTCATCAGTCGCACTCGGTTGTTGTCCGCCACGCGGATGTTGGCGCGTCGAGGCACTGCATCTGGTCCAGGGTAGAGCTCCTCCACTATGCCCCTTCGCCACTCTCTGCGTGGCACGGCCGGGTCGCATATAAACACCATATCACCATGGCGTATCGGCTCAACGCGCGCACACCATTTCACGCGTCGCACAAGTGTAGGCAGGTACTCTAAGACCCACCGCTTCCAAAAACGGTCTCGTAACAGCCGCGCCATGCGCCACTGCTTCCTCGTGACGCATCTCTCGTTCGGCTGCTCGTGGATAGCGGGCGTGTCAGGCAGATTGGCCACTCCTTTGAGTAGATCGTTCGGTGTTAGGGGGACTTCTTGGTCCACAGACACCGGCAAGTGGGTAAGCGGGCGAGAATTCACAACGTTCTCGGCCTCAATCAGGAAACTCTCCAGTACGTGTTGCTTTGGTGCCACTTCCTTTACTGTGTGGCGTAGCACTCTCTCGACACACTGCACCATCCTTTCCCAGGCTCCCCCTTCAGCTGGGTTCGCTGGGCAGTTGAAGATCCATTCAATGCCTCTAGAAGATAACTCACCCTGAATCTTCTCCGGCTCGAATACATCTATTAGCCTTTTGGCTTCTCTGTTAGCCCCAACAAAGTTCTTTCCATTGTCACTGCGCAACCTCAGTACAGGTCCGCGACGGCAAAGAAAGTTCCTGATTTCGATTATACAGGAATCAGTTGACAGGTCATGTGCCAGCTCCAAATGTATGGCCCTTGTCGTCAGACACGTAAACAAGGCGACCCATCTCTTTTCCTTTCGACGTCCGATCGTCACAAGGAGTGGTCCAAAATAGTCCAGACCCGTAAACTTAAATGGCCATCCATTGGCCTCCAGTCTGTCCTCTGGCAAAGGACCCATTATAGGTGGCGCTGGCTGCGCTCTATGTAGTTTGCACACACTACATCCAGATATTACTGTACGCAACAGTCGACGCAGCTTTGTTATCCAAAATCTGGTCCTGATGTCACCTATCGTTGCATCCACGTTTTGATGCTTCATTTTCACATGGTAGTGATACACAATCAGTTCCGTCAGTGCGTGCCGGTGTGACAATATTATTGGCCTTCTCGCACTATGCGGTATACACAGTGCGACATCGATCCTGCCATACGCACGAAAGACTCCATTGTCATCCAAGTATGGCGCCAGCCCTCTTATTTCGCTTCGATGACCGACTGATTCTTCATTGTATGAGGCTCGAACCTCGTCAGGGAACGCTTCGCATTGCGCTCGCCGTATCAGTAAGTTCTCAGCGTTCTCACACTCCGTCGCGGTGAGGCCGAATCTCTCAAGCTCAGTCCTCTGTCCACGGCTCCAGCGCGTAAGCCTTAAAACCCAAGCCGTCGTCCTCACCAGCCGACTGTAGCTAGAGAATCTCTGAAATGAAATGAAAAAGCTATTTGCTGCAACTAAGGCAAATTCACTCGGCATCTCTTCTTCATCTTCGTAGGATGAGTGTTCCGTGCCCGGTTCGGACTGCGGCCAGCTGCTTTCTGGCTGCCGCAAAAATGTTGGCCCGTCTAACCATCGTGACCGTTGGCTGAGGTCTACGTGGCAATGCGGCCTCGTTGCGTCGTCTGCTGCATTTTCAGCAGTAGGTACCCATCTCCATTGGGAAACCTTTGTTGACTCCAAAATTTCTCCCACTCGATTTCCGACGAACTGCTTATATCGACGGTGGGTGCTGCCTATCCAACGCAGCACAGTTTTGGAGTCAGTCCATAGTATAGCGTCGCTGATCGCTATACTGTGCTCCTTTTTGACAGTGTCCATCAGCCTCGTTCCTAACACGGCTGCTCTCAATTCCAGTCGTGGAATTGACATCGTCTTCATTGGGGCACACTTCGTCCTGGCACATACGAAGCATACTCGCACGTCGTTGTTGTCGTAGGTGACCCTCAAGTAAGTCACGGCTGCGAATGCTGACTGGCTAGCATCGACAAAAACGTGCAGCTGTATTGCCCGCACAGGTGTTGGGCCGAAGTAATGGCGCGAGCTCCGAAATCCTTCCACGTTGTTCATATCCTGAAACCATTTGCTAAAGACCCGGGCGATCTCATCTGGTAATGGTTCATCCCATTGCACATTTCGTCGCCAAATCTCACGCATTAGTAACTTTCCAGTTATCATGAGGCAGCTAAGAAATCCCAGAGGATCGAATGTTGACATGATCAAGCTCAAGAATTCCCTCTTCGTAGGAATTCGCTCCAAATTTAGCACACATCGGGGTACTTTGTGGTACTTCATGTTGAATTTGAAATCGTCCGTGGCTGGTTGCCAACACATGCCTAGAATCTTTTCTTCAGCTTCGCCCCATCCGATGCTCCTCGCAGTCCCATGTTGGCCCAGCGCGTCAGCTACAGTTGGCGAACTGGAAGTAAACTGACACAATTCGAATCCAGCATTTGCATGTATTTCTCTTATTCTTGTCGATATGGTGATGGCTTCGCCTTCACTATCAAAACTATCCACATAGTCGTCCACATAGTGGCATTCAAGAATAGCTTTAACCGCGCGAGGGTCTGAATCCTGAAACTGCAGGGCATTCAAGGTCTTCACATAGTGTGCGGCGCTTGGCGAACATGCTGCTCCAAACGTCATTACCCTCATCTCATAAACATCAGGCTCCCGGCGATCATCGCCGTTTCGCCACAGGAATCGCTGCGCGCATCTGTCCTGCGGTCGAATCAACACTTGATGGAACATCTCTCGGATGTCTTCACAAACGCCAACGGCACCTTCCCGAAAATGGAAGAGAACAGCCGGCAGCGACTTATAGTGCTGCGGCCCCTTGGATAATGCCGAATTCAATGAAATATCACCAACCTTTGCTGCCGCGTCGAACACCAGTCTTATCTTACCGGGCTTATTTGGATTTTCAACTCCAAAGTGCGGAAGATACCAAAGTTTGTCGCTGTTGGCTAAAGCGACCTCATGCTGCTTCAATCGTCGAGCATATCCTTTGTGAACATAATCGTCCATAATTTTCATATAGGCTTGTTTAAACTGATCGTTACGCGTCATCTTTCTCTCAATGTTGACCAATCTTTTGTATGCCATATCATAGCTTCGTGGCAATTCAACATTATCACGGTTCCATAATAAACCCGTCTGGTAACGTTCTCCTATTTTCACCGTGGTGTCTTCGAGTATCCTCTGTGCTCGTGCATCGTCGCTGGCTGCGACTGGTGGCGTAAGCTTCACCCCGAAGTTTTCGATATCAAAATAGTCGTTTACCATCTTTTGGATTGCATCCTCCTGCGACACTGCTAGGAGCCATGACTTTGATGACGTTGCCGTCGGTTGATCTCTTGCCGGCCCAAAAACCACCCATCCAAGTTCGGTGGCTGCGGCATATGGTCCCTGTGGTGCAAACCTTTTTGTTTGCATTGGCAGTCCAAGATGCGCATGGTCAAGTCCAATCAGAAGTTTTGGTACCGTCCCGCGATACGGTTTCATTGGAAGACGTGCACCGTTGCCCCACATTTGGACGTCACGTTGATGCAGGCTTTGCATTGGTAAGCTGAGGTTGGACACGGCGTACACATTTCGCAACACATGCCGTTTGCGCTTGTCCGCTCCACTAACTTCCATGCTTACCACTGTGGTCGGCTCTCTGGTTGCTCTTCCACCAAACCACTGTATATTTAGTTGCCTGCGTTCCCCTTTGATATCTAGATCGCGCAGTAGTTCGTCGTCGATCATCGTTACAGACGAGCCCTCGTCGAGGAGCGCGTACGTATCGATCCGCTTATTGGCCCCGTGCAATGTCACTGGCAATATGCGGAATAGTAGGCGTTCTCCATCCGAATCGACACAACTTAAGTTCCTTTGTTGCGTCGATTGAGCATCCGCTGGCTGCGGTGCCCTTGTGTGAGGATCCGCTGGCTGCGGCATCCGTCCAGTATTCATCACTCTATCACCTGCTGGTTGCGGTGCATTGTGACTCATAGCATCATGATAATGTAAGAGTCGATGATGTCTCTTCCGGCATCCATTAACTTGGCATTCGTTGGCCCTATTTCAGACTCTTGCCATGTGGCCAACTCGTAAACACGAAAAACAAATCCGGTGCCTTTTCACGACTGTCCACCTCTTTAGCGGAGAGGCTAAGTTAAACTCGTTGCAGTCCCTGACTGCGTGTTGTCCATTACAGATTGGACACTGTTTGGTGCGACCTCGGTGACGCCCTTCATTTTTCTGGTCAATGCTGGCATGCAGCACTCTATGTCTTTGCTCCTTACTATCGACGTCCACAATCGTACATACCCCATTGGCGTAGTCCGTTAACCACGCGCTAAAATGTACGACCGTCGGGAAAGGCCTAATCGTAGCTGTATGTCTGGCCCATTCCACCCTCTTGCTTGGTGGTAATTTAGCGACCAAATCCTCCATCAGTGTAGGATTCGCTAAATGCTGTTCCCCGTTAGCCGATTGTAGAAAGGCGGCAAGGTTACTTACGCGTGTAGCATATGGCACGATTTTAGCTATGCTGTGCTCCTGAATTGGCTGCACCTCTCGAATACTAATTAGCTGGCTGCGTATTAGCTGTTCTGGGCGGCCGTATCTAAAACGTAATTGTTCAATTACGTTGTTCACATTCCTGGGATGTATGAGCAACGACTTCACAGTGTCACGTGCTTCGCCTTTGAGTGCCTTCAACAATCGCTGGTTATTCTCCAGATTTGTACAGTTGTACGCCAAAGTTGTTTCCGTAAACGCGCAGAAGAATATAGGCCAATCCTCAGGTTGACCTCCAAACTCGGGTAGATCTGGTAATTTGCGTGGCAGGCATACATCGTTCCTGGGAGTCGTCCATGCGAAGTTCCCAGTTGCCTGCGTTGGCTCCAAAATTATCGTTTGTTGGTTCTCCTGTGCCGGAGTGTAGCTGAGCGTTGGCTGTGCAGTGCCTGCAAAGCAATATGGCGTCGAGCGGCTTGACGTTGTAGAGCAGTTATCCATAACTGTAGCCCGTTCTACCGTTTGCAACTGTGTTCCCAAATTTCCACTCAATGACGTAGGCAGTGCCTCACTCAAAGATGGCGATCTGCTCAAAATGGTAGTTCCACTCAAAATTGCAGTTTCACTCAAACTTACTTTTGAATTTGGGACTACACTCATAGTTGCAGTTTCACTCGAACTTCCACTCGACGATGGCTCTCCGCTCTCCGCTCCGATCAAAGATGGCGGCAGGTTAGCTGTACCACTCATGCCAGCAATACTCAACTTAACGGGATCAGTAACTGTACTCACATGTGCTTGACCAGTTTTTGACCTCTGCAACTCGTGCTCTAGCACAGCGACTCTCTTTATCAAATCCATGACTTGCGTACTTGAAAGTTGCGTGCTTGGGCTTGGCGCTCCTGTCAATGTGCTGGCTCGTGCACTCACTCCCGCGGCCACAGTGCCGGCAGGTTGTACACTTGTGCCCGCATCCACGGTGCTGGGGCTTTGTGGTGCGCTAACAGCGGGAACTTGCATTTGTGATACAGTGCTCACCATTCTACTTGTCCGCTTTGTCTGCGTCCCACTCGCCGTGGTAGCTATCTCCTGGCCATCGTTTAAGCGTGGGCTTTTCCTAGGTGACCGTTGTGTCATCCTACTCAGCTCGGAGATGGTTTCTGCTATATTTTACGCTGGCTGCGTACTAATGGTGACTCTATAACTGGGTGGAGGCCCTGCCTGTGCTGTATCTATGTACACACACTGTAACACCAATGTTACACCACGTCTTGTCTTCAGCGCAAGTCGCCCTTGCAGTTTCTTACAATAAGAACTGCGAATAAAAGATCATGTCGAGTGCCAAATGAAGGTGGAGTTGCAATTTGAACACTGCAAGTTTACGCCTGGCCCCCGGCCATGTTACTCCGATGTTACTAGAGACAGCGTAATGCAAAACGTGCTAGTGCAAGTGTTTTATTCTAAACGGATTACATAGGTTAGAACTTAGATATATATTCCCTCGGAATCTTACCGCAGTCTTTCCTCCTACGGCCTTCGAACTCACGACAATAATGAGCTTAACATTTAAGTAATGGCGGCAACAAGCCAAATACAGTGTGCCCGTACATTCGGAGGGCAAATATACATACTTTCAGAATATACTTAATACTAAACAATCGATAAATTAATTCGTCCCGCAACAGGCAGTAATAAATATAGATAAAAAAAATTTTAATTGAATTTCAGCCCGTATCAGAAAGCAGGCCTTTTTGTTTATACAGGACAGCCATACCAATCGAATAAGAATTCCATTCCATGAATAATAATTCATTTTGATTGCCTTATGTGATGGAGATGCACGCTAGAAGGGTTTTTTTTTTTGGGAAATTCCACCCGAAGGTGTATAAAAATCGCGAAAAAAAACTTTGTATTAAACATATTTGTTTTTAAAGATTTTCGCTCAAATTTATTTGAGAGGTGTTTCTCACTTTTCGGAAAATCTATAATATCTTACTTGAAATGGGAGTTAGAGATTGGTGGACAAAGTTTCAGGCTCAAATTAATTTCCAAAGATCTCCACAAAAATTATTTGATATTGCTTCATTATATAATGACTAATTGAACACGTGATTCATTCTTACATTTTTACGCGAATGTCACATATTTGAAAAATGTGTCCTGCTCTTCCGATTCAGCCAAACTTTCGTGGTGTGGATTTGGGCTTTATCATGTTGAAATTTCCACTGCAAGGTTCTAAAATTAACTGCTTGCCTCACGAAAAGACTTTTCCAAAACGATTTTTTTATCACTGGGTTCATTCTGGTAGTTAAAAATTAGAGGTGGAGCGTCGCATAATAAAAACATCCCAAACAGGTTTATGCACTTCCATGCTTAAATCGTAAAAGTAAAAGTTATGAATAAATTTTTTCTCGCCGAAGAATACAAAGCGGTGCCACTCCCGCCGTCTGGTCATATTGGCTCCACAAAACAATCGCAGCACTGTTCAGTGGTGGGTTTTATACCCTGAACCCATTAAAAAGGGTATAATGGTTTTGTGCAATAGCATAAAGTATACAAATTCCTAATCAGCATAGTTGAGGCCATCTAGCCATGTCCAACTGTCAATCCGTCCGCCCATCTGTACGTATGTATGATCGCAAAGATCTCAGAACCTATAGGAGCTAATTGCTTGAAATTTTGAATGTAGGTCCCTCCTAGTGCCCGCGCAGTTCGGTTTTATTCCGATAATCAATAACTTGCTCCATTTTCATTATAGTCCCCAAAATTAGCATTTAGCTACTATAATAGTAGGTATTATATATGTATATATATATATATATATATATATATATATATATATATATCAAGCATCTTTCATTTTATAGCTGCCGCCACTTCTTGCAATTACTACAAAGTTGTGGCTAGTGAGTAGAGACAGTGGCAAGTAGTGTGGACCGTACGTGCTCGTATTCGACGGAGAGGAACTTTTTTGTGCTTCCTACACAACGAAGGACATCAAATTTCAAGTCTAGCTCTTATATGTTCAGAGATCCTTGCTTTTGAACATACACACGAACGAACAGACAGACGGATATATCTACATGAACACCAACTTAATTTAAAAAAAAAAGTTCCCTTAGCAGGTTTCGAACTCGCAACTGACCGCATTACTTGCTGTCGACTCTACTCAACAGCCACAGCAGCAAAAAAAATACTTTCCCTGGTAGGGCTCGAACTCGCGACAGACCGCACCGCTTGCTATGCCTCTACTCAGCGTCCACACCAATAACTAAGTAAGAGTTTCTAGTCGAGAGCTCCCTACTAGGGGATACCCTGAACCCTCTTCTTCCAACATCAAATGCACATATATATTCTATTTCAGAAGCTATATGTCAAGTTCGGTGACTCTAGCTCTTATTATTTACCAAAATTGCCCAAAAAACAGGATATCGATATCGATTTTATCGATTGCTTGAAAACGGAGTAGGTTATCGATTATCGGAAATAAACTCGATCTGCGCGGGAGCTAGGAGCACCTACATGTAAAATTTCAAGTCTCTAGCTCTTATACGGACGGACGGGCAGACAGACGGACATGGCTAGATCGACTCGGCTATTGATGCTGATCAAGAATATATATACTTTATGGATACATTTGGATTTCGCACAAATACAATATACCTTTATAGCCATTTTTAATAGGTGCAGGTTATAAAAAGGAACTAAAATAGCATTACTGTCGCAATTACCATGCTGTTAGAATGCGAAGCAGACTCGCATGAATGTGTATGTGTACATGTATACAGAAATTCTTAAGGCTGCTACCCCATCCAACTGCGTAGTTGCATATTACTTGGTTTTTTCTTATCCGATTTTTATGAAATTTCCTACAGTATATCTTATTGTACCATAGAATATTTGTGTATTTTCAAAAAGTCAATTGCATTTAAATTGTTGCTTAAACTGGTTGGCAATAAAAGTTGGGTTATTAACTTGATTTAAAGCTATGGGATGGTAGCGGGGAGGTGGCGATAGGTATAAAATGAAAGTGCTTGGCATATATATAAATTGTTCTAGACGCAACATATCATCTTTGGTTGCTCTAGCTCTTATTATTTACCCAATTTGCTCAAACAACAGGATTTCGATTTCGATTTTTATCGATTGCTTGAAAACGGAGTAAGTTATCGATTATCGGAGACAAACTCCGTCTGCACAGGCACTAGGAGCACCTCTAGCTCTTATAGATTCTGAGATCCTTGCGTTCATACGGACGGACGGTCGGACGGACGGATGGACAGACGGACATGGCTAGATCGACTCGGCTATTGAGCCGGGAGTAGGGATCTCCCGACTAGAACCTCTTACTTGTTTTTAGCTATTTTCTAGGGGTGTTACTGCAATTTTAAAACTTAAGGATCTGATATGTGGCTGACTGTCTTCTTGCAGTCATTTTTAAGTTCGATGACAACTGTGTGAGGCTAATTTGAGGATTTACTTTGATCTATTTATAAATTTTTGAATGATCACGTCTAGTAGCTCCGCTGGTCCGCCTCCGGAGTGTTTTATTTAAAACCTCCATTCTATTACGGCGCGGTTAATATTATAAATAGTTCTTAAACTAATTGAAAACATTTCCGCTAATTGCTTAGCAGGTTATCCCTTGTGATAGTGGACATAAGCTAAACACTTGCAAAAATTACTCAATTAGGTAATGTGTATACTGCTTTAAACCCAAAATCGCTAAGAAGGCATGTAACCATGGTGTTCACATTGGGAGATATAAGGGATTACACCATTTACTGGAAATGGCTCTTCAGTCATCGATGAGCGGTTCCAAAAGTTCGAAGTAAATGCGTTAACGGTTCAGTGAACCAAGCATCTATTGTAATGTGCGTAATCGGGACCGGAGTTTGCGTCGGATTCTGACCAGTTGTCTCCTGTTAATTTGGGTAATGTTATTAACGCAGGAATGGTTGCTTTTCGACTAGTATTCCTCCGTAAGATCTAATATTCTTTGTCTGTCGACTCTTGTTGTTCACTAGTTTCGATCGTCAGAGGGGTTATCTAAATATATATACCGAATGTGATTGATTTAGTCTTTCTCGGTTCTCATGTACTGGTGTTCGTGTTTCATTAAATCATTCTGCTAGTATTGTAGTGTGTTGATTAATTGTTTCGGTCTGAACAGACCTACTTTAACTCATAAAAATTATATTTATATATTTGTAAGATTTGTCATAAGTACCACTGATATCCATATTTAATACATAAATATGTTAATGTTGATTTTGCCACCATATTACTATTTTTGCAAATGTATGTACATGACAGAATGAAGCATAGTGTATATATATTCTTAATCAGCATAGCTGAGTCGATCTAGCCATGTCTGTCTGTCAATCCGTCCGCCTGCCAATACGTAAAAGAGCTAAAGTCTTGAAATTTGTAATGTAGGATATCCTAGTATCGATATCGAAATCATGTTGATTGAGCAAATTTAGAAATTTATAAGAGGTGGAGTCGCCAAAATAAGCATTTAGCTACTAGAATAGTATATGTATATATCAAGTATCTTTAATTTTATAGCTGTCGCCATACATCAAGACACCTTGACCAAATTCGGCATTTTTTATTGTTTATATGCTCCTCATATGGTTGCCATTTTTGTATCGAAAACTTTTATTTTTCAAGATATCTTAACCACACTCGCCATTTATAAGCTTCATTTTGTAAGCATTTTGCCTACATTTATGCAAAGTCTTATTTATAAATAAAGTTCTATGGAAACCTTTTTCGTTTAAATATTCTCCATATATTTATGAAAAATATTCTTTACATGGGACGAATATACTAGCTGTCATCAGAACGATCAGTCGAAAATTAAGTTGTTTTATTGAAAACTTGTTAAGTTTTTCAAGATATCTTAATCGTACGCGGCATTAACTATTTCTCCTGCGCTTCTTAATACGAGTAAAGCATTATGAGCATAAGGAAAAGGTTTGAACTACAAGGGTTTTAATCTTCGGCATGATAAAGCCCTTCTATCTTGTTTTTTAATGATGATAACAACACAATTTGAACCCAGTACATTTTGTATCCAAACAAGTGTTTATTATAAATGATGACGATTACTTACAATTAAATCATCTTTATATACGCTGTTGTCCGTATAGAATACAAGAAGCTCTGCAGAAAGCGCCCGACAGGTGGGCTCACGTATCTTCGAAGCAACCAATAAACAGGCGGCAGCTAAGATTTGTAAGTGAGTTTTTCGAACAGATTTTGTTGACAAAAAGCGATCCATGTAGTTAATTGCAAGCAAAACTACCTCATCCTGACATTTCTCCTCAGCACAAACCTTAAACGATAAAAGTAAACATGGTTTTAAGTTTTAGTACTAGGGTTACCAATTTCGACATGTATATTTTAGAATATATCAATTACCTTTAATTTTGTATATATCATCACATTTAAGAATAATACTTGTTGAAATTAAAAATTCGTTCGCTGTAGCAGGGAATACAAAATATTTAAAGCAAAACTAAGTTCCTCATCGGATACGAACCCGTACCGACCACACTACTTGCCACTGTCTTTACTTACCACTCACAACTATGTGGTGATTGCGGGTTGTGGCGACAGCTCTTAAATGAAATATACTTGGTATATATATATATATGTATATATATATATATATATATATATACTATTCTAGTAGCTAGTTGCCAACTTTGGCCACTCTAATGAAAATGCGGCAAGTTTTTGATTATCGGAAACAAAGTCGAACTGCGCGGGCACTAGGAGGACCTACATTCAAAATTTCAATTCATTAGCTTTTATAGGTTCTGGGATCCTTGCGTTTATACATACGTACAGATGGACGGACAGATTGACTGATGGCTAAAACGTGGCAGCTATGCTGATTAAGAATATATCTACATTATGGGATCGGATGCTTCCTTCTGTCTGTTACATACATTTGCACAAACAGTAATATGGTGAGAAAATCAAAATTAATAACATATTTAAGTATTAAATATGGAATGGCAACAATTGAATGTCATAATCAATCATACTTTTGACAAATCTTACAGATGAATAAGTCAAAATAAGACCAAAACAATGGACAAAGACATCACAATACTAGTAGAATGCTTTAATGAAGCACGAACACAAGTACATGAAAACCGAGAAAGACTGAATCAAGCACATTGGTAATATATATCTAAATTATTGATGGGATTTCGATCAAATTTGGTGTCAGTCAAAAGAAGGTATAATTTGGAAATATCGATACCGACAATCCTGAATACCCCTTCTACGATCGAAACTAGTGAACAACTAGAGTCGACAGACAAAGAATATTAGATCTTACGGAGGAATACTAGTCGAAAAGCAACCATTCCTGCGTTAATAACATTACCCAAATTAACAGGAGACAACTGGTCAGAATCCGACGCAAACTCCGGTCCCGATTACGCACATTACAATAGATGCTTGGTTCACTGAACCGTTAACGCATTTACTTCGAACTTTTGAAACCGTTCATCAACGAGTGAAGAGCCATTTCCAGTAAATGCTGTAATCCCTTATATCTCCCAATGTGAACACCATGGTTACATGCTTTCTTAGCGGTTTTGGGTTTTAAGCAGTACACATATTGCCTAATTAAGTAATTTTTGCAAGTTTTTAGTTTATGTCCACTATCACAAGGGATAATCTGCTAAGGAATTAGCGGAAATGTTCTCAATTAGTTTAAGAACTATTTATAATATTATTAAAATTAAAACATTCCGGAGGCGGACCACCGGAGCTTACTAGACGTGATCAGTCAAAAATTTAAAAACAGATCAAACAAAATCCTCAAATTAGCCTCACACAGTTGACATCCCTAGAAAATAGCTAAACAAAAAACAAACGCCATTACAGTCTGCAGTAAATATTCAGAAGCGGCTTAAAATGGGTATAAGGGTATATTGTATTTGTGCAAAAGCCAAATGTATGTAGCAGGCAGAAGGAAGCATCTCCGACCCCAAAAAGTATATATATTCTTGATCAGTTTCAATAGCCGAGTCGATCTAGCCATGTCCGTTTGTCTGTCTGTCCCTCTGTCAGTAAGTATGAACGCAAGGATCTCAGAATCTATAAGAGCTAGTGACTTGAAATTTTAGATGTAGGTGCTCCTAGTGCCCGCGCAGATCGAGTTTCGATAATCGATAACTTACTCCGTTTCCAAGCAATCGATGAAAATCGATATCGATATCCTGTTTTGTGGGCAATTTTGGTAAATAATAAGAGCTAGAGTCACCAAACATGATATGTTGCTTATAGAATATATATATATATATATGCATTTGATGATGGAAGAAGAGGGTTCAGGGTATCCTCTAGTCGGAAGCTCCCGACTATAACATCTTACTTGTTTTTTTTATATATTATAAAAAACTTATGTACTTATGTACAATTGAGCGATATTAAAGTTGCCCGATTAGCGTGTGGCTTGAAAACCATACAAAAACTAGGTAGGAAAACATAAAACAAAAATATTTGAAGCAAAGTAAAGAATGGTTGTATCAAACAAAGACATTAAACTAATATTTAAATTTAATTTAATATATGAATAACAATAACAATTAGCAAATCTGTCGAAAATATTGAAACATTCGAACATAATAAATATATACTATACACAATACCCACAAAAATGACAGTACTAGATGTAAAAACAGTGGATTCCACTGCCAATATTATTAATTATATAGAAAACACAGATGTAACAATAATTACAACGTTACTGATAGTACTAGTTATAATAATGATCGCCAATTTATTCTTTAAAGTATACAAAGTACACAATAAGTGTTTAAAAAAGAAATTCTTGAGCAGGGCGAATGATCTCGACTAGATCCAAATAATATCAATTACAGTCAGTAACGACGTTTAAAAATATATACGAGAAATAAAAATATATATATACAAGAAATGCAATTAAAAAAAAATAAACGTCATAGATAAAGAACTATGGAATGGAGTGAATTAACTAAACAAATAAATAACTTTAAAGATAAATTCGCAAAATCCTATAAGTATGCTAATTTAGGTGGTGAATTATACTACTACAACTATAGTAATCTCAAACTATAATATAGTTAGACTCTTCATAAGTAAAGAAATAATCCATCTGTAAGCCCAGCATAGAATTCAATGCCAAAAAAATAATAAAATCACTTGGGACTAGATTATTAAATATTAGCACAAAGCATAATATTAACATAAACATCCCAAAAGATTAAAAATAATGGCAACTTTTGACTCAGAACAGCTTAAAGACGAATCTAAACCAACACTAATAAGTGACACTGATATTGAAGGTGATAGCGACATTGAGCCACTTGAATTATCAGAACCAAATGACGGACCAATTAGCCAATTGCGAATATGTAAAACAAATATCGTCTACAATTCCAGAATTTGAAGGTAAAAAACTATCACTAACTAGATTTCGAACGGCTTTAAGACTTGTAGAACGTACTAAAGGTACGCAAAAAGACTTGGCCGTAGAGGTTATAAAATCTAAAATAATTGGCCCAATTTTGTACAAAGTAAAAAAATGAGACTTCTATTATCGGCGAGTCCACTGACGTTATTAAAGCAAAATTGCTGAACAGAGAGCAAAAAGGGAAGTCAGCTTCGCAATATACTGCTGAAATTGACAGTTTGCGTAAGCAACACGAAGCAGCCTATAAGGACGATGGCCTGGACTTTGATAACGCCGAAAAGTTTGCAACGAAAGAAACAATATCAGCTATGACCGAAAATTGCGAATGCGAGAATGTCCAATGTAGCACTGAAGTGACTGGAAGCCAATGTACAATATTGTACTATAAAGGGAAAAATTATCGTGGAAATTACAACCGAAATAACCCAAGAGGTAGAGGCAATGGCCACGGTAATGGTAATTTCTACAACAATAACAACGGTAACAATAGAGGTAATTTCAGAGGAAATTACTGAGGTAGCAGCAACCGATGAAGAAATAATTAACACCGAGGTGGCAACCAAAACCAAAATAAAAATAATAGAGGTAATGTCCGAGTAACTGAAGGTAATTCGGAAAACTAACAAGACCCCACAGATGTTCAGAGCCAATAATGGCACAATAAAAACCATCAACCTCAGCATATTGGTAAAAATTAACAATAAAAGAACAAGTAAATCCTTTAAACCCTGGTGCAGATATAGCTATATTAAAAGAAAATGTAGATATATTTGAAAACGTAAACGAAAGAGTTACTACCCAAATATCGGGAATTGGCGAAGGTACAATTTGTTCAAAAGGCTTGGCCTTTATAGAACTCACTACAGGTAAATACATAATTCCGCATAGCTTCCACTTAGTCGATCAAAATTTCCCAATATCTAGTGATGGCATACTAGTCATAGATTTCATAAAACAATATAATTGCTAATTAGATTTCACTCAGACTGGCGACTTACTAATTCTCCGCCCAAGCAACTTAAATTATCCGATTAAATTACAAATACTTCAAACTTGTGACAATAATGCCACAGTACTTCCAGCTCGTTCCGAAGTTGTCCATGAAATACAAATACCCTCAATAAAAAATCAAATTTTGATATTAAATCATCATGGAGGAGTTTATATCGCAAAAACCATGTCCAACCACAAAAATACTTATGTCCGAATTTTAAATACAACAAATACCAATAAGATCGTCAATTATATATGAAATGAAATGAAATGAAATATAAAACCTTAAATGATTATGAAATATTAAAAGAAACTAACGAAGAAAGAGACAACTTCGTTATGAATAAAACAATTAAAAATTTTCCGCCTTTTTCCAAAAATCAATTAAAAGATTTATGTACCAGATATACAGATATATTCGGACTAGAAACCGAATCAATAACAAATAATTTTTATAAATAAAAGCTTAGACTGAAGGATGAGGGCTCATCATCTCATAAAAAATTATAGGAGTCCTCATAGCCAAGTACAAGAAATTCAAGCCCAAGTACAAAAATTAATAGACGTTAAATAGTCGAACCGTCAGTCTCAAAATATAATAGCCCACTCTAACTAGTCCCGAAGAAGTCTCTTCTGGACTCTGAAAAGAAAAAATGGCGATTAGTAAATTAATAAAAAGCTATTGTCCGACAAATTTCCACTACCTAGAATTGATGATATTATAGATCAACTAGGTAGATCCACCAAATTGAACTTGAAAAAAGTTCTAGAAATATAACGTCATTCTCAACAAGCAATGGCTCATATCGCTTCACGCGATTACCATTTGGCTTAAAAATAGCCCCAATCTCATTTTAAAGAATGATGACAATTGCATTTTCTGGTCTAGATAATCTAATAGTTATCGGTTGTTCCGAGAAACATATGGTCAAAAACTTAACTGATGTTGGAAAATAAACCTGAAACTACATCCGAAAAAAAAGTTCTTTTTTCATGCATGAAGTCACATTTTTGGGACACAAATGCACTGATAATGGAATCGTGCCAGACGACAAAAAATACGACGTGATAAAAAATTACCCAGTCGCACACGATGCGGACAGTGCAAGACGATTCGTTGCATTTTGCAATTACTATAGCCGCTTTATAAAAAACTTTGCTGACTATTCACGTCACATAACAAGATTATATAAAAAGGACGTAAAATTCAAATGGACGCCTGAATGCCAGAATGCCTTCGATAATCTCAAAACAGCACTAATAAATAAAACCTTGTTACAATATCCAGAGTTCACCAAAGAATTCTGCATAATAACAGATGCAAGTAAGCAAGCGTGTGGAGCAGTTTTAACTCAAAACTATAATGGACTCTAACTTCCAATTGCATATGCATCAAGATCCTGAAAGAGAAAGTAACTGGGCAATAACACACTTTCGACCATATATATATATATATATGGTAACCATTTCACGGTAATAACGGATCACAGACCACTAACATATCTATTTTCAATTGTCAATCCATGTTCAAAATTAACACGTATGAATAGGAATATAACTTTACGGTAGAATATCTGAAGGGTAAAGACAATAACGTAGCAGATGCGTTATCGAGAATAACCATCAAGGAGCTACAAAATATAAGAGGAAACATAATGAAAGTCACTACAAGACAAGCAAGTAGACAAGAATTCTGCGCAGGAGAAAAAGAAATAGAATTGCCTAGGCAATCTATAGAAAAAGCTTCAAAGCCCAAAGTGTACCAAGTCATTAACAATGACGAGGTACGAAAGGTGACCTTGCATGTAAACAATATAAAATGTTTTTTTAAACATGGCAGAAAAATTACAGCAAGTTACGACGTTAGCGATTTATATACCAATGAAACCATTGATTTAGATCAATTCTTTCAAAGACTTGAAACATAAGCCGGTATATATAAAATCAGCCAACTCAAAGTGGCACCGTGGAAAAATATCTTTGAATACGTTTCAATGGATAATTTCAAGAAAATGGGCAATCAAATATTAAAATCATTAGGAGTAGCGCTACTCCACCCGGTGGCCCAAATAAATTCTGAAAAAGAAAAAAAAAAGCTATCTTGTCTAAACTACATGTTGATCCAATACTAGGAGGACATAGAGGCATTATAAAAACCTTGGCCAAGGTCAAACGACATCAGTTTTGGAAAGGAATGTCTAAACAAATAAAAGACTACATCCGAAAATGTCCAAAATGCCAGAAAGCAAAAACTACAAAGAACACAAAAGCTCCTCGAACAATAACAGAAACACCAACATCCGCTTTCGACAGAGTAATCGTTGACACAATAGGTCCATTACCTAGATCAGAGAATGGGAACGAGTATGCAGTTACACTCATTTGTGGTTTAACGAAATACCTCGTCGCCATTCCGATCCCAAATAAAAGTACAAGCACTGTCGTTAAAGCTATATTCGAATCTTATATTCTGAAGTACGATCCAATGAAGACGTTCATTACGGACATGGGTACGGAATATAAGAATTCAATTACAAACGATTTGTGCTAGTATATGAAAATAAACAACATAACATCAACTGCACATCATCACCAGACAGTTGGATCAGTAGAAAGAAGTCACAGGACTTTTAACGAATACATACGATCATATATATCAGTTGATAAAACTGATTGGGACGTATGGATCAAATACTTCGTATACTGTTTTAACACCACCCCCTCTATGGCACACAATTATTGTCCATATTAGCTAATTTTTAGTAAAACACCCAATTCACCAAAAGATTTTAATAATATGAATAGAATAGACGCACTATATAATGTATAAAATGATGCAAAAGATGTTAAGTTTAGATTAGAAATAGCATATAAAAGGTCTAGGATAATTCTTGAAAAATATAAAGCAAAAAGTAAGGAACTTTTTTGATAAAAAAGTTATGGATTTTCAAGTGAAAATAGGAGATAGTCTTATTAAGTAAATAAAATGGCCATCAATTGGATCCAGTATATATACCCCAGATACAATAGTTAACATAGAAAATAGGGATAACATTCTAATTGAAGATAACAAAAAAAGGACCCAAAAAGTTCAAAATTAAATTAAATTATTAAAAATGTTTAACAGTTTAATCGTTCGAGTTTTTAAAACAAAGTAAATATTTAAACTTATATTTTGCCCCAAAAATCCAATAATAACGGCCTAATCAGCCGACACAAATTATAAATAAAATAACATATTTTTATATACAATTTTGATTCTCATATGTATTCTTATTGTAAACTTAAAAACACAAAAAAAAAAATTTAATTACAAAAATTTTAATAAAGTAAAAAAAAAAAAAACCAATAATAATAATACATACATAAATAAATTTAAGTAAAATAACTCCACTAAGTAGCGTTATTTTTCAAAAGGTAGATGTAGTATGTGCATATATTGAGGGTACGCTGTACCAATAAAGTAACATCGGTTAAGCATAAATATATCAACAACACATTGTTGCAGTACAGAAACAAAATCATTTCAAGTGAGCGTGTAATATGCCCACTTATGAGCTACGTTAAGTCATCAGTCCCACGCTGACCATCCGTAGCACGTATATACATATATGCAAATATGTACATAAGACTCTCTCTCCCGATTATGCTGATAAGACAAAATATGTATGAAGCCGCTCCGCTGCTGGCGTAATCGGCAGTGCAGCTATGCGGACTTGGCCATAAGAATATATTGAATAAAACATTCTGAAAACTAAAGTCAAACGGCACAGCCGTGCCAGTATTAAATCAAATTGAATGTTACGATATTACAAAGATATGACATTTCAATGTATATATATATATATATATATATATTTTTAATATATATATATATATATATATATATATATATATATATATATATATATATATATATATATATATTAAAAATTCGTTTGCTTTAGCAGTAATAAAAAATATTAGAAGCAAAAATAAGTTCCTCCCCATCGGATACGAACCCGTACCGAGCACACTACTTGCCACTGCCTTCTACTCACTAGCCACAACTATTTGGTGATTGCTGGGCTTTGGTGACAGCTATAAAATGAAAGATACTTGATATATATATATACTATTCTTGTAGATAAATGCCAATTTTGGCGACTCTAGCTCTTATAACTTGCCAGATTTGCTCTATAAACATAATTTCGATATCGATTACTTGAAAATGGGGCAAGTTATTGATTATCGGAAACAAGGTTGAACTGCGCGGGCACTTGGAGGACCTACATTCCAAATTTCAAGACATTAGCTCTTATAAGTTCTGAGATGCTTGCGATCATACATACGTACAGACGGGCGGACGGATTGACAGATGGAAATGGCTAGATCGCCTTAACTATGCTAATTAAGAATATATATACATCATGGGACTGGATGCTTCCTTCTGTCAATTACATAGATTTGAACAAATAGTAATATGGTGAGAAAATGAAAATTAATAACATATAAAAGTATTAAATATGGAATGACAACCAGTGAATGCCAGAATCATTCAACTCTGAAGAACTTTTGACAGATCTTACACCACAGTACTAGCAGAATACTTTAATGAAGCACGAACACTAGTACAACAAAACCGAGAATGTTTAAATCAACCACATTGATAATATATATTTAAATTATTGATGAGATTTCGATCAAATTTTGTATCAGTCAAGAGAAGGTATGATTTGGGAATATCGATACCGACAATCCTGAATACTCATTCGACGATCGAGACTAGTGAACAACAAGAGTCGACAGACATAGACAAATAGGATTTTACGGAGCAATACGAGTCGAAAAGTAACTTTGATCCTGACATAAAAGAAAACAATCTACACGATCTAACCATTACTGCGGTAACAATATTACCCGAATAAGCAGGAGACGCAAACTCCGATCCCGATTACGATTACGATTACATTACAATAGACGCTTGGTTCACTGAACTGTTAACGCATTAACTTCAAACTCTTGAAACCGCTCATCGATGACTGAAGAGCCATTTCCAGTAAATGCTGTAATCCCTTATATCTCCCAATGTGAACACAATGGTTACATGCCTTCTTAACGATTTTTCATTTTAGACAATACACATCTTGACTAATTGAGTGCTTTTTCCAAGTTTTTAGTTTATGTCCACTACCACAAATGGTAATCTGCTAAGGAATTTGGGGTTAAGAACTATTTATAATATTATTAACAGCGCCGTAAAAGAAAAGATGTTTGAATTAAAATACTCTGGACCACCGGAGCTTATTAGACGTGGTCATTCAAAAATTTAAAAACAGACAAAGAAAATCCTAAAATTTGCCTTAATAATACCCCTAAAAAATAGCTAAATAAAAAAAATATTCAGAGGCGGCTTTATTTTTCTATTGCCAATGTTAACAAGCCTGCGGAGTACTGGGAAAACGTAATTTTTCGGCGGGGCAGAAATAATGTTTTACTATCATGATGGATCCAGCAAAGTTTTAAGAAAACCCAATACAAGTCTGGAACAGAAAAATATAACACCAACAGTAAAGTTTGGCAAACTTTTTGTAATGGTGTGGGACTGCATATCGTCGAAGGGTGTTGGTGAGCTGTGCATTTTCAATGATGTGATGACGAAACGACATTCAAATGATTGAATTGTGAAGGACTGCAATAAAGTTTGGTTTCGCTGACGTCCAAAACCCCAATAAACAAACGTACAAACTTTATCAGGACAATGACCCCAAACACAAATCGTTTCTGTGCAGGACTTGGCTGCTGTACAACTGCAGCAAAGTCATTGACACCCCTGCCCAGAGTTCTGAATTGAAACCAATTTTGTAGACTTTCTTCAAGAAGCGCTTGCGGATACGCAGCCCAACAAACAAAAAGGCTCTCATCAAGCACATGCAAGATGAATGGATAATATATACATGTATATATATATATATATCGCAAGTGTGTTATCCTGGTATAACCTGGCTCGCATTTTGAAAATTGTTCATACAACATTTTGACACTATAGAAACACCAGCCGCCGTGTTTTCAAATATGCTGAAAAGCCGAACGACTGATGGCTGGAGTCTTGCAATCCATGCAAGTCGCATAGTTCCTGAACTAGCGAAGAAATGGCGCCAAATGAAAATGGAAGAAATTGTTGTATACGTTGTTGTCTAAAGAGTTTAACGATCCTTTTATAACAAAACTTCTGTACATCTCTCTTGTTCGCCCTATTCTTGAATACTGCTCTTGCATCTGGTCTCCACAGTATATCAACAGCCAGGATCGTATTGAATCTGTTCAGAAGCAATTTCTGCTTTTTGCCTTACGAGGTTTAAATTGGGACCCTAATCTTCGGTTGCCGTCCTACTCCAGCAGACTGCTTCTTCTCAACCTTCCGTCGTTAACCAACCGTAGGACAATTCTCGGTGTTGTCCTTCTACATAAGTTGATTATTGGCGACATAGATTCTCCTTTTCTGCTAGGGCGTCTTCAATTCTCTGTTCCGGCTAGACCAAGCAGAAATTATCGCCCCTTATTACTATCTACGTGCACAACAAATTACGCTTTGCACAATTCTTTTCGCGTGCTATGTAAAAATTATAATAGTTTGCATCACGTTTTCTCTACCGAACTGTCTCTACCCATAATAAAATCGTTGCTTTCAGGATACCTTCGGGAAGTCGCTGACCATTCCCAGCAATGAGCAGGGGCATAGCTTGCCGGACAGGCTGAAAATTTCCCATTACTTTTCTCTTTGTCCTATCTACTTAACACTCTTTATCTAACTTACACTGCTTTACTTTATTAACAATCTTCTTACTTTCTTTTTTCCTATATATTGTATTTTCTTTATTAATATAGCAAATTAAGATTATTTTTAATTTTACTTGAGATCACTTTTTTCCTACTTACAACCTTCTGCTTAGATGTAGGCTCTAATAGCGTCACTGAGAAAATTAGCTGTGAAAAGGGGCACAGCTGGCCGGACTGGCAAATAAAACACCTCCATCGGTCGGTGATGCTATTTAGAAAATTGTATCCTTTAACTAGGCTTTTAGCATATAATTCTATTGTACAATCTTTTGAATAATGAGGAAGACACTCGTTTTGTCGACCATTAAGAAATAAAATAAATAACGTAACTCTTGCATAGCTAGCAAGAATTGTCAGCCGACTGCAGAGCGTTTAAGTTTTACATCATATCATTTTACATCGAACCAGAGGCGATTTACAGTCCAAATTAAAAGTGTTCACTTTTAAAAAGAGGAAAAGTGGCTTTGTGCAGCAACAATTTGATGTTTATCCTAAACGGCAAAACCAATTAAAAATAGAATGCCATTTTTGTGGAAAATTGGGACATAAAATGTTTGAATGCAGACTCAGAAATTAACAACACATCATTGCAAATGCCAAAGAACGACATTGCAGTCAAGATGAACATCAACGTGGAAAATCAAGCATAACCTGCTACAAGTGCGGAGACCGGGGTCACATATCAACCCAATGTATACAGAAGAAAGCTGCTGAGAAGACATTCATCCGAGAAAAGCGAGTAGAGCAGTGCAGCCTTGCAGAACCAAAGGGGTACATGAACCATAGAGGCCACATGCTTGAAGTAACCTTTGATTCCAGAGCAGAATGCTCACTGTTGAAAGAAAAGCTAAAAGGCATAGGCAGTAATGAAATATAGTAACGTAAAAATTGATGATAAGTGTATTGAGATTTTGTTTTATGTAATAGACGATGATTACATGCAAAACGATGTTGTCATTGGCCGTATAATACTCAATCAGGGTTTTGATATTGTCATTTCATCATACTGAACTTGAGGGACAAGATAAAATAAAACTTAATTCATTGTTGGCAAAGAACTTAAGTAGTTTTATAAAAGGTATTCCATGTACGAAAGTTAGAGTCGGCAAAATGAAAATTAGATAAATTTATCCAAGAAAAACAGTTCAAAGAATGCCATATCGATTGAGTTCATGCAAGCAAAATTTAGTTCGAGAAAAAATAGATGAGCTGTTAAAATGCATAATTTAATAGGACCAAGCTGTTCACCTTATGTAAGCCCTATATTATTGGTTTAAAAAATGGTTTGGATTGACTGTGTTGACCTCAGAGAGCTAAATTCAAATACAATCGCAGATAAATACCCGCTGCCACTTATACAGGATCAAATAAATAGATTTCGAGGAGTTAACTATTTCACATGTGTAGATATGGCTAATGGATACTATCAAATTCCCTTAAACGCAGATTCTATTGAGTATACAGCATATACAGCGTTTGCGACGCCAGATGGGATATATGCATTTTTTTCTATGCCATTCGGACTTCAAAACTCGCCCTGTTTTTCAACGCTTAGTAATGCTGCCGCGACTAAATGGATGACATTATGATAACTGCTGCAACACAATGTGAGGCGTTAGAAAAAATAGAGATTGTTCTAACTATCCTGACAGAGGCTGGGGTTCCTTCCTTTTAATATTACAAAGTGTTCTTTCTTGAAAACATCAGTTCAATATTTAGCCGTCAGTGTAAGTGGTGGTGAAATTCGTCCGAACCCTCAGAAAATTGTAGCGTTGATTGCTCTTCCGCCTCCACAGTCAGTCACATCACTTATGCACTTTATTGGATTGGCATCTTACTTCCGGCAGTTTATTATTAAGGGTTTTTCGCAGTTACCTTCAGACAATGATAAATTTATTTGGAAAACAAAAAATGAACAGATACGGAAGAAAGTTATTTCTACTCTTACTGATAAACAAGTCCTTGTTATTTTTAACCCTAATTATCCAATTGAATTGCATACACATGCAAGTTGCAGTGGATGCGGTGCAATTTTTTTACACAACAATTTATAATAAGCCCCAGGTAATAGAATACTATAGCAAAATTACTTTACCTGCAGAGTCGTAATACCCCTCGTATGAGTTGGAAACTTTAGCAGTTGAAAAGCCATAAAACATTTTCGACACTATTTGTTGGGTAGAAACTTTATGGTTTATATCGACTGTAACTCACTGAAGGCGTCAAGAAATAAACGAGGCTTGACCCCTAGAGCACAGCGCTGGTGGGCTTATTTGCAGTCATTTACAATCGACGTTCAGTACAGAGAAGGAAAAAGAATGGCCTATGTTGAGAAATCCCATCTTTCCAAAGACTACTTCTGCTGTGAAGGCGATTGAAGAGAAGAGAGTAGACTTGGCTGAAATTTCAAGCAATTGGCTAATTGCTGAACAGCGTCGAGACTCAGACATAGCCAAAATTGTGAGTAAATTTAAAGTTTTTTCTTTTTTACAGAGAAATGGCAGAACGCGCTGTTTACCAGTGGTGCCGTTATAAACCAAGGTTTCGAAAAGACATTCGATAAAGTTTACGATTTTTACTGGTTATATATTTAAAATATATCAGAAAATTTGTAGACAACTGCATCACTTGCAAAATTCTTCAGCTTCAGGAAAAACTCAGGCTAAAGTGCATCCAATCCCGAAAGTCTATATTTCTTGGCACACTACCCACATCGAAATAACTGGGAAATTGGGTGGCAAGAGTGACCAAAAAGAGTACGTTATTGTTCAAGTAGATGCGTTTACCAAGTATGTCTATCTATATCATACCCTTAAATCGCTCTTCAATCCGCTGCTTCGTTGTTTGGAGTACCAAACCGAATAATAGCCGACCAGGGAAGATGTTTTACGGGAGAAAATTTAGTAGATTCTGTTCAGATCTGTTGGAATGAGTGTTGAAATACACACAAACACTCATTCATACAATAGGTACAATGACCAAGTAGGCTTTTGTAATTTTCAGTTTTAACGTGCTCAGAAAAGTAAATAAATAAATACTGAGATCAACTAAACCAACTAGTATTTTATTTAATTGTGTACATTTCAATAAGATCATATAATAAACTTGCACTTGATTGCCACCGGTGCCAGTCGAGCTAATAGCCAAGTGGAACGGACAATGAGCACGTTGAAAAATATGTTAACGGGGGCTAAAACTGGAATGCTAGGAGAGGTGCAGTTGGCAATCAATTGTACAACTAACCTTGTGACAAGGGCAAGTCCTCTAGAAATGCTATTGGGAAAGGTAGCATGCCCTTTAGGATTATTTCCACCTAGTGACATAGAAAATGAGATTGATTTGTCAAACGTAAGAGAAAAGGCTGAAAAGAATGATTTAGTTACTGCAGTTTATGACAAAAAACTATTTGATAAAAGGCAAAATTACTTAAATACAAAGTTGGACATTTTGTATTATAGTCTCTGTCCACTGGTTTAGGAAATGCCACATTTTCCAATTTCACATATTGGTGTTCCACCGGTTGGCGGTAACATGTGAGTGGCAAAAGTACCGCTTCTTTAAATAAACAGGTGACAAGTTTTTCTTCCAAAACTCAAAAATTGCGTTCTCGAAGTAAGGGCCCCATTTTAGGTACTCTTTTCGACATTTCGCCATGTTTAAATTCAAAAGACAGTGGGATTATTCTAATTTTAACTATCTTATTTAAAGTTGCCGCTTGCCTTCATTGATATATCAGATTTTTATGTTTACGTTACTTTTACATTTTTCACATCATCGATAGAAATCTCGATTAACCATCGCAAAATACACGAAATGTTCGGGGCGAATTGACACATTTTTCAACCATGCTTTTTTGAAAGATTATTTAAACTATTATTTAAAAGCGAAGAGAGGCATCAAACCAAGTTAAGTCAAAAAGTCAAGGGTCCTTTTAAAATAACGCAGGTTTTAGAGGGTGACAGGAACATTTTGAATTCCTTAACCAATAAACGAAGTTACAAATATGCACATAAAAATTAAAGATAATTGCCAGAAGGGGAAGTACCCGAGAAGCTAAATGTGTGTGATGATTATAATAATAGAGTTGAAAGTGAAAATGAAAATATTGAGAATGTCAAATTTTCTGAAGAACGTGAAGAGCCCCAATAGGGTGAAAGGTGTTGAAAATGCTGGCCAAAGGAAAATAACAGAGTACGTCGACCGTGTAATATAATGCAAGCACAAGTGCAAAACATACTGATGTTTGCTTTGATCATGGCGTGTGGGGCATTTGATTCATTTCAGAAAAAAAGAAACCAAACAGAATGGTAAAGATTATGTTAAAGTATGCTTTCAGGAGGCTTTTTACGATTTTGCGAAATCGTAAGAATGATAAGTCCTTATGAATTAAGAAATTAAAATTTGCTTTTGGTGTGGAAATATTTGTTGGCAATAAAAAGAAAAGAAAAAGCAAAGGGGCAACTGGAATTAAGGACTTTTGTACACGAGGACGTGTTAGAGTTAGAATGGCCGTGTCGGCGCATACGGAATGTCTATGTGGTTGCACTTGGAATGTCATAATAATATTGGGAATGTCAAGATATTTGGTAGTTCACAATGATTGGGAATTGCCACTTCCAAGTTGAAGTTGTCGCTTTGCTTAGAACTGTTAGGGCGAGGAACATTGTCGCCGAGTGTGGTTCGATGGGATAAAAAGGGAAACGGAAGCACGTTGGGTTCTGTTGCTTCCGGAGACGTACACAACGAAACACACTGCGCTCCAAAGCCTTATAGAATGGAGAATAATTCGCAGACTTCGACATATATATATATATATATACTATTCTAGTAGCTAAATGCCAATTTCGGATTTTCTTTCTCTTATAACTTGCTAGATTTACTCAATAAACAGAATTTTGATATGGATTACTTGAAAATGGGGCAAGTTATGGATTATCGAAAATAAAGTCGAACTGCGCGGCCACTAGGAGGACCCACATTCAAAATGTCAAGTCATTAGCTCTTATGGGTTCTGAGATCTTTGTTCATACATACGTACAGACGGGCGGACGGATTGACAGATGGATATGGCTAGATCGGATCAACTATGCTGATTAAGAATATATATACATTATGGGATCGGATGCTTCCTTCTGTTTGTTACATACATTTGCAGAAATAGAAATATGGTGGAAAAATCAAAATTAATAACATATTTATGTATTAAATATGGAATGGCAACAATTGAATACCAGAATCATTCTAATTAGTACTTTTGACATATTTTACAAATGTATAAGTCAAAATAGGTATATTCAGAAAGAAAAATTAACAATGACACCACAATACTAGTAGAATTCCTGACTAACCGTTTCTGCGGTAATAATATTACCCGAATCAGCAGGAGACAATTGGTCAGAATCCGATGCAAACTCCGGTCACAATTACGCACATTACAATAGATGTCTGAAGTAAGGATTCAGAACATTATGATAACTGCTGCAACACAATGTGAGGCGTTAGAAAAAATAGAGATTGTTCTAAATATCCTGACAGAGGCTGGGGTTCCTTCCTTTTAATATTACAAAGTGTTCTTTCTTGAAAACATCAGTTCAATATTTAGCCGTCAGTGTTAGTGGTGGTGAAATTCGTCCGAACCCTCAGAAAATTGTAGCGTTGATTGCTCTTCCGCCTCCACAGTCAGTCGCATCACTTATGCACTTTATTCGATTGGCATCTTACTTCCGGTAATTTATTATTAAGGGTTTTTCGCAGTTAACTTCAGACAATAATAAATTTATTCGGAAACCAAAAAATGAACAGATACGGAAGAAAGTTATTTCTACTCTTACTGATAAACAAGTCCTTGTTATTTTTAGCCCTAATTATCCAATTGAATTGCATACACATGCAAGTTGCAGTGGATGCGGTGCAATTTTTTTACACAAAAATTATTAATAATAACCCCCAGATAATAGAATACTATAGCAAAACTACTTTACCTGCAGAGTCGTAATACCCCTCGTATGAGTTGGAAACTTTAGCAGTTGAAAAGCCATTAAACATTTTCGACACTATTTGTTGAGTAGAAACTTTATGGTTTATATCGACTGTAACTCACTGAAGGCGTCAAGAAATAAACAAGGCTTGACCCCTAGAGCACAGCGCTGGTGGGCTTATTTGCAGTCATTTACAATCGACGTTCAGTACAGAGAAGGGAAAGGAATGGCCCATGTTGAGAAATCCCATCTTTCCAAAGACTACTTATGCTGTGAAGGCGATTGAAGAGAAGAGAGTAGACTTGGCTGAAATTTCAAGCAATTGGCTAATTGCTGAACAGCGTCGAGACTCAGACATAGCCAAAATTGTGAGTAAATTGAAAGATTTTTCTTTTTTACAGAGAAATGGCAGAACGCGCTGTTTACCAGTGGTGCCGTTATAAACCAAGGTTTCGAAAAGACATTCGATAAAGTTTACGATTTTTACTGGTTATATATTTAAAATATATCAGAAAATTTGTAGACAACTGCATCACTTGCAAAATTCTTCAGCTTCAGGAAAAACTCAGGCTAAAGTGCATCCAATCCCGAAAGTCTATATTTCTTGGCACACTACCACATCGACATAATTGGGAAATTGGGTGACAAGAGTGACCAAAAAGAGTACGTTATTGTTCAAGTAGATGCGTTTACCAAGTATGTCTATCTATATCATACCCTTAAATCGCTCTTCAATCCGCTGCTTCGTTATTTGGAGTACCAAACCGAATAATAGCCGACCAGGGAAATTGTTTTACGGGAGCAAATTTAGTAGATTCTGTTCAGATCTGTTGGAATGAGTGTTGAAATACACACAAACACTCATTCATACAAAAGGTACAATGACCAAGTAGGCTTTTGTAATTTTCAGTTTTAACGTGCTCAGAAAAGTAAATAAATAAATACTGAGATCATCTAAGCCAACTAGTATTTTATTTAATTGTGTACATTTCAATAAGATCATATAATAAACTTGCACTTGATTGCCACCGGTGCCAGTCGAGCTAATAGCCAAGTGGAACTGACAATGAGCACGTTGAAAAATATGTTAACGGGGGCTAAAACTGGAATGCTAGGAGAGGTGCAGTTGGCAATCAATTGTACAACTAACCTTGTGACAAGGGCAAGTCCTCTAGAAATGCTATTGGGAAAGGTAGCATGCCCTTTAGGATTATTTCCACCTAGTGACATAGAAAATGAGATTGATTTGTCAAACGTAAGAGAAAAGGCTGAAAAGAATGATTTAGTTACTGCAGTTTATGACAAAAAACTATTTGATAAAAGGCAAAATTACTTAAATACAAAGTTGGACATTTTGTATTATAGTCTCTGTCCACTGGTTTAGGAAATGCCACATTTTCCAATTTCACATATTGGTGTTCCACCGGTTGGCGGTAACATGTGAGTGGCAAAAGTACCGCTTCTTTAAATAAACAGGTGACAAGTTTTTCTTCCAAAACTCAAAAATTGCGTTCTCGAAGTAAGGGCCCCATTTTAGGTACTCTTTTCGACATTTCGCCATGTTTAAATTCAAAAGACAGTGGGATTATTCTAATTTTAACTATCTTATTTAAAGTTGCCGCTTGCCTTCATTGATATATCAGATTTTTATGTTTACGTTACTTTTACATTTTTCACATCATCGATAGAAATCTCGATTAACCATCGCAAAATACACGAAATGTTCGGGGCGAATTGACACATTTTTCAACCATGCTTTTTTGAAAGATTATTTAAACTATTATTTAAAAGCGAAGAGAGGCATCAAACCAAGTTAAGTCAAAAAGTCAAGGGTCCTTTTAAAATAACGCAGGTTTTAGAGGGTGACAGGAACATTTTGAATTCCTTAACCAATAAACGAAGTTACAAATATGCACATAAAAATTAAAGATAATTGCCAGAAGGGGAAGTACCCGAGAAGCTAAATGTGTGTGATGATTATAATAATAGAGTTGAAAGTGAAAATGAAAATATTGAGAATGTCAAATTTTCTGAAGAACGTGAAGAGCCCCAATAGGGTGAAAGGTGTTGAAAATGCTGGCCAAAGGAAAATAACAGAGTACGTCGACCGTGTAATATAATGCAAGCACAAGTGCAAAACATACTGATGTTTGCTTTGATCATGGCGTGTGGGGCATTTGATTCATTTCAGAAAAAAAGAAACCAAACAGAATGGTAAAGATTATGTTAAAGTATGCTTTCAGGAGGCTTGTTACGATTTTGCGAAATCGTAAGAATGATAAGTCCTTATGAATTAAGAAATTAAAATTTGCTTTTGTTGTGGAAATATTTGTTGGCAATAAAAAGAAAAGAAAAAGCAAAGGGGCAACTGGAATTAAGGACTTTTGTACACGAGGACGTGTTAGAGTTAGAATGGCCGTGTCGGCGCATACGGAATGTCTATGTGGTTGCACTTGGAATGTCATAATAATATTGGGAATGTCAAGATATTTGGTAGTTCACAGTGATTGGGAATTGCCACTTCCAAGTTGAAGTTGTCGCTTTGCTTAGAACTGTTAGGGCGAGGAACATTGTCGCCGAGTGTGGTTCGATGGGATAAAAAGGGAAACGGAAGCACGTTGGGTTCTGTTGCTTCCGGAGACGTACACATCGAAACACACTGCGCTCCAAAGCCTTATAGAATGGAGAATAATTCGCAGACTTCGACATATATATATATATACTATTCTAGTAGCTAAATGCCAATTTCGGATTTTCTTTCTCTTATAACTTGCTAGATTTACTCAATAAACAGAATTTTGATATGGATTACTTGAAAATGGGGCAAGTTATGGATTATCGAAAATAAAGTCGAACTGCGCGGCCACTAGGAGGACCCACATTCAAAATGTCAAGTCATTAGCTCTTATGGGTTCTGAGATCTTTGTTCATACATACGTACAGACGGGCGGACGGATTGACAGATGGATATGGCTAGATCGGATCAACTATGCTGATTAAGAATATATATACATTATGGGATCGGATGCTTCCTTCTGTTTGTTACATACATTTGCAGAAATAGAAATATGGTGGAAAAATCAAAATTAATAACATATTTATGTATTAAATATGGAATGGCAACAATTGAATACCAGAATCATTCTAATTAGTACTTTTGACATATTTTACAAATGTATAAGTCAAAATAGGTATATTCAGAAAGAAAAATTAACAATGACACCACAATACTAGTAGAATTCCTGACTAACCGTTTCTGCGGTAATAATATTACCCGAATCAGCAGGAGACAATTGGTCAGAATCCGATGCAAACTCCGGTCACAATTACGCACATTACAATAGATGTCTGAAGTAAGGATTCAGAACATTATGATAACTGCGGCAACACAATGTGAGGCGTTAGAAAAAATAGAGATTGTTCTAAATATCCTGACAGAGGCTGGGGTTCCTTCCTTTTAATATTACAAAGTGTTCTTTCTTGAAAATATCAGTTCAATATTTAGCCGTCAGTGTTAGTGGTGGTGAAATTCGTCCGAACCCTCAGGAAATTGTAGCGTTGATTGCTCTTCCGCCTCCACAGTCAGTCGCATTACTTATGCACTTTATTGGATTGGCATCTTACTTCCGGTAATTTATTATTAAGGGTTTTTCGCAGTTAACTTCAGACAATAATAAATTTATTCGGAAACCAAAAAATGAACAGATACGGAAGAAAGTTATTTCTACTCTTACTGATAAACAAGTCCTTGTTATTTTTAGCCCTAATTATCCAATTGAATTGCATACACATGCAAGTTGCAGTGGATGCGGTGCAATTTTTTTACACAAAAATTATTAATAATAACCCCCAGATAATAGAATACTATAGCAAAACTACTTTACCTGCAGAGTTGTAATACCCCTCGTATTAGTTGGAAACTTTAGCAGTTGAAAAGCCATTAAACATTTTCGACACTATTTGTTGGGTAGAAACTTTATGGTTTATATCGACTGTAACTCACTGAAGGCGTCAAGAAATAAACAAGGCTTGACCCCTAGAGCACAGCGCTGGTGGGCTTATTTGCAGTCATTTACAATCGACGTTCAGTACAGAGAAGGGAAAAGAATGGCCCATGTTGAGAAATCCCATCTTTCCAAAGACTACTTCTGCTGTGAAGGCGATTGAAGAGAAGAGAGTAGACTTGGCTGAAATTTCAAGCAATTGGCTAATTGCTGAACAGCGTCGAGACTCAGACATAGCCAAAATTGTGAGTAAATTGAAAGATTTTTCTTTTTTACAGAGAAATGGCAGAACGCGCTGTTTACCAGTGGTGCCGTTATAAACCAAGGTTTCGAAAAGACATTCGATAAAGTTTACGATTTTTACTGGTTATATATTTAAAATATATCAGAAAATTTGTAGACAACTGCATCACTTGCAAAATTCTTCAGCTTCAGGAAAAACTCAGGCTAAAGTGCATCCAATCCCGAAAGTCTATATTTCTTGGCACACTACCCACATCGACATAATTGGGAAATTGGGTGGCAAGAGTGACCAAAAAGAGTACGTTATTGTTCAAGTAGATGCGTTTACCAAGTATGTCTATCTATATCATACCCTTAAATCGCTCTTCAATCCGCTGCTTCGTTGTTTGGAGTACCAAACCGAATAATAGCCGACCAGGGAAGATGTTTTACGGGAGAAAATTTAATAGATTCTGTTCAGAATGAGTGTTGAAATACACACAAACACTCATTCATACAAAAGGTACAATGACCAAGTAGGCTTTTGTAATTTTCAGTTTTAACGTGCTCAGAAAAGTAAATAAATAAATACTGAGATCATCTAAACCAACTAGTATTTTATTTAATTGTGTACATTTCAACAAGATCATATAATAAACTTGCACTTGATTGCCACCGGTGCCAGTCGAGCCAAGTGGAACGGACAAAAATATGTTAACGGCGGCTAAAACTGGAATGCTAAGAGAGGTGCAGTTGGCAATCAATTGTACAACTAACCTTGTGACAAAGGCAAATCCTCTAGAAATGCTATTGGGAAAGGTAGCATGCCCTTTAGGATTATATCCACCTAGTGACATAGAAAATGAGATTGATTTGTCAAACGTAAGAGAAAAGGCTGAAAAGAATGTTTTAGTTACTGCAGTTTATGACCAAAAACTATTTGATTAAAGGCAAAATTACTTAAATACAAAGTTGGAGATTTTGTATTATAGTCTCTGTCCACTGGTTTAAGAAGTGCCACATTTTCCAATTTCACATATTGGTGTTCCACCGGTTGGCGGTAACATGTGAGTGGCAAAAGTACCGCTTCTTTAAATAAACAGGTGACAAGTTTCTTTAATTTACATAAGCGCCGCAAAATTTTTCTTCCAAAACTCAAAGATTGCGTTCTCGAAGTAAGGGCCCCATTTTAGGTACTCTTTTCGACATTTCGCCATGTTTAAATTCAAAAGACAGTGGGATTATTCTAATTTTAACTGTCTTATTTAAAGTTGCCGCTTGCCTTCATTGATAAATCAGACTTTTATGTTTACGTTACTTTTACATTTTTCACATCATCGATAGAAATCTCGATTAACCATCGCAAAATACACGAAATGTTCGGGGCGAATTGACACATTTTTCAAAAATGCTTCTTTTTTGAAAGATTATTTAAACTATTATTTAAAAGCGAAGAGAGGCATCAAACCAAGTTAAGTCCAAGAGTCAAGGGTCCTTTTAAAATAACGCAGGTTTTAGAGGGTGACAGGAACATTTTGAAGTCCTTAACCAATAAACGAAGTTACAAATATGCACATAAAAATTAAAGATAATTGCCACAAGGGGAAGTACCCGAGAAGCTAAATGTGTGTGATGATTATAATAATAGAGTTGAACGTGAAGAGCCCCAATTGGGTGAAAGGTGTTGAAGTGCTGGCCAAAAAAAATAACAGAGTACGTCGACCGTGTAATATAATGCAAGCACAAGTGCAAAACATACTGATGTTTGCTTTGATCATGGCGTGTGGGGCATTTGATTCATTTCAGAAAAAAAGAAACCAAACAGAATGGTAAAGATTATGTTAAAGTATGCTTTCAGGAGGCTTGTTACGATTTTGCGAAGTCGTAAGAATGATAAGAATTAAGAAATTAAAATTTGCTTTTGTTGTGGAAATATTTGTTGGCAATAAAAAGAAAAAGAATAACAAAAGGGCAACTGGAATTATGGACTTTTGTACACGAGGACGTGTTAGAGTTAGAATGGCCGTGTCGGCGCATACGGAATGTCTATGTGGTTGCACTTGGAATGTCATAATAATATTGGGAATGTCAAGATATTTCGTAGTTCACAATGATTGGGAATTGCCATTTCCAAGTTGAAGTTGTCGCTTTGCTTAGAACTGTTAGGGCGAGGAACATTGTCGCCGAGTGTGGTTCGATGGGATAAAAAAGGAAACGGAAGCACGTTGGGTTCTGTTGCTTCCGGAGAATAATTCGCAGACTTCGGCATATATATATATATATACTATTCTAGTAGCTAAATGCCAGTTTCGGATTTTCTTTCTCTTATAACTTGCTAGATTTACTCAATAAACAGAATTTTGATATGGATTACTTGAAAATGGGGCAAGTTATGGATTATCGAAAATAAAGTCGAACTGCGCGGCCACTAGGAGGACCTACATTCAAAATGTCAAGTCATTAGGTCTTATGGGTTCTGAGATCTTTGTTCATACATACGTACAGACGGGCGGACGGATTGACAGATGGATATGGCTAGATCGGATCAACTATGCTGATTAAGAATATATATACATTATGGGATCGGATGCTTCCTTCTGTCTGTTACATACATTTGCAGAAATAGAAATATGGTGGAAAAATCAAAATTAATAACATATTTATGTATTAAATATGGAATGGCAACAATTGAATACCAGAATCATTCTAATTAGTACTTTTGACATATTTTACAAATGTATAAGTCAAAATAGGTATATTCAGAAAGAAAAAATTAACAATGACACCACAATACTAGTAGAATTCCTGACTAACCGTTTCTGCGGTAATAATATTACCCGAATCAGCAGGAGACAATTGGTCAGAATCCGATGCAAACTCCGGTCACAATTACGCACATTACAATAGATGTCTGAAGTAAGGATTCAGAACATTATGATAACTGCGGCAACACAATGTGAGGCGTTAGAAAAAATAGAGATTGTTCTAAATATCCTGACAGAGGCTGGGGTTCCTTCCTTTTAATATTACAAAGTGTTCTTTCTTGAAAATATCAGTTCAATATTTAGCCGTCAGTGTTAGTGGTGGTGAAATTCGTCCGAACCCTCAGAAAATTGTAGCGTTGATTGCTCTTCCGCCTCCACAGTCAGTCACATCACTTATGCACTTTATTGGATTGGCATCTTACTTCCGGCAGTTTATTATTAAGGGTTTTTCGCAGTTAACTTCAGACAATAATAAATTTATTCGGAAACCAAAAAATGAACAGATACGGAAGAAAGTTATTTCTACTCTTACTGATAAACAAGTCCTTGTTATTTTTAGCCCTAATTATCCAATTGAATTGCATACACATGCAAGTTGCAGTGGATGCGGTGCAATTTTTTTACACAAAAATTATTAATAATAACCCCCAGATAATAGAATACTATAGCAAAACTACTGCAGAGTCGTAATACCCCTCGTATTAGTTGGAAACTTTAGCAGTTGAAAAGCCATTAAACATTTTCGACACTATTTGTTGGGTAGAAACTTTATGGTTTATATCGACTGTAACTCACTGAAGGCGTCAAGAAATAAACGAGGCTTGACCCCTAGAGCACAGCGCTGGTGGGCTTATTTGCAGTCATTTACAATCGACGTTCAGTACAGAGAAGGGAAAAGAATGGCCCATGTTGAGAAATCCCATCTTTCCAAAGACTACTTCCGCTGTGAAGGCGATTGAAGAGAAGAGAGTAGACTTGGCTGAAATTTCAAGCAATTGGCTAATTGCTGAACAGCGTCGAGACTCAGACATAGCCAAAATTGTGAGTAAATTGAAAGATTTTTCTTTTTTACAGAGAAATGGCAGAACGCGCTGTTTACCAGTGGTGCCGTTATAAACCAAGGTTTCGAAAAGACATTCGATAAAGTTTACGATTTTTACTGGTTATATATTTAAAATATATCAGAAAATTTGTAGACAACTGCATCACTTGCAAAATTCTTCAGCTTCAGGAAAAACTCAGGCTAAAGTGCATCCAATCCCGAAAGTCTATATTTCTTGGCACACTACCCACATCGACATAATTGGGAAATTGGGTGGCAAGAGTGACCAAAAAGAGTACGTTATTGTTCAAGTAGATGCGTTTACCAAGTATGTCTATCTATATCATACCCTTAAATCGCTCTTCAATCCGCTGCTTCGTTGTTTGGAGTACCAAACCGAATAATAGCCGACCAGGGAAGATGTTTTACGGGAGCAAATTTAGTAGATTCTGTTCAGATCTGTTGGAATGAGTGTTGAAATACACACTAACACTCATTCATACAAAAGGTACAATGACCAAGTAGGCTTTTGTAATTTTCAGTTTTAACGTGCTCAGAAAAGTAAATAAATAAATACTGAGATCATCTAAACCAACTAGTATTTTATTTAATTGTGTACATTTCAATAAGATCATATAATAAACTTGCACTTGATTGCCACCGGTGCCAGTCGAGCTAATAGCCAAGTGGAACTGACAATGAGCACGTTGAAAAATATGTTAACGGCGGCTAAAACTGGAATGCTAAGAGAGGTGCAGTTGGCAATCAATTGTACAACTAACCTTGTGACAAAGGCAAATCCTCTAGAAATGCTATTGGGAAAGGAAGCATGCCCTTTAGGATTATTTCCACCTAGTGACATAGAAAATGAGATTGATTTGTCAAACGTAAGAGAAAAGGCTGAAAAGAATGTTTTAGTTACTGCAGTTTATGACAAAAAACTATTTGATAAAAGGCAAAATTACTTAAATACAAAGTTGGAGATTTTGTATTATAGTCTCTGTCCACTGGTTTAAGAAATGCCACATTTTCCAATTTCACCTATTGGTATTCCACCGGTTGGCGGTAACATGTGAGTGGCAAAAATACCGCTTCTTTAAATAAACAGGTGACAAGTTTCTTTAATTTACATAAGCGCCGCAACATTTTTCTTCCAAAACTCAAAAATTGCGTTCTCGAAGTAAGGCCCCATTTTAGGTATTTTTTTCGACATTTCGCCATGTTTAAATTCAAAAGACAGTGGGATTATTCTAATTTTAACTATCTTATTTAAAGTTGCCGCTTGCCTTCATTGATATATCAGATTTTTATGTTTACGTTACTTTTACATTTTTCACATCATCGATAGAAATCTCGATTAACCATCGCAAAATACACGAAATGTTCGGGGCGAATTGACACATTTTTCAAAAATGCTTCTTTTTTGAAAGATTATTTAAACTATTATTTAAAAGCGAAGAGAGGCATCAAACCAAGTTAAGTCCAAAAGTCAAGGGTCCTTTTAAAATAACGCAGGTTTTAGAGGGTGACAGAAACATTTTGAAGTCCTTAACCAATAAACGAAGTTACAAATATGCACATAAAAATTAAAGATAATTGCCAGTTGGGGAAGTACCCGAGAAGCTAAATGTGTGTGATGATTATAATAATAGAGTTGAAAGTGAAAATGAAAATATTGAGAATGTCAAATTTTCTGAAGAACGTGAAGAGCCCCAATAGGGTGAACGGTGTTGAAGTGCTGGCCAAAGGAAAATAACAGAGTACGTCGACCGTGTAATATAATGGAAGCACAAGGCAACTGGAATTATGGACTTTTGTACACGAGGACGTGTTAGAGTTAGAATGGCCGTGTCGGCGCATACGGAATGTCTATGTGGTTGCACGTGGAATGTCATAATAATATTGGGAATGTCAAGATATTTGGTAGTTCACAATGATTGGGAATTGCCATTTCCAAGTTGAAGTTGTCGCTTTGCTTAGAACTGTTGGGGCGAGGAACATTGTCGCCGAGTGTGGTTCGATGGGATAAAAAGGGAAACGGAAGCACGTTGGGTTCTGTTGCTTCCGGAGACGTACACATCGAAACACACTGCGCTCCAAAGCCTTATAGATTGGAGAATAATTCGCAGACTTCGACATATATATATATATATACTATTCTAGTAGCTAAATGCCAATTTCGGATTTTCTTTCTCTTAGAACTTGCTAGATTTACTCAATAAACAGAATTTTCATATGGATTACTTGAAAATGGGGCAAGTTATGGACTTATCGGAAATAAAGTCGAACTGCGCGGGCCCTAGGAGGACCTACATTCAAAATGTCAAGTCATTAGCTCTTATGGGTTCTGAGATCTTTGTTCGTACAGACGGGCGGACGGATTGACAGATGGATATGGCTAGATCGGATCAACTATGCTGATTAAGAATATATATACATTATGGGATCGGATGCTTCCTTCTGTCTGTTACATACATTTGCAGAAATATAAATATGGTGGAAAAATCAAAATTAATAACATATTTATGTATTAAATATGGAAAGGCAACTATTGAATACCAGAATCATTCTAATTAGTACTTTTGACATATCTTACAAATGTATAAGTCAAAATAGGTATATTCAGAAAGAAAAAATTAACAATGACACCACAATACTAGTAGAATTCCTGACTAACCGTTTCTGCGGTAATAATATTACCCGAATCAGCAGGAGACAATTGGTCAGAATCCGATGCAAACTCCGGTCACAATTTCGCACATTACTATAGATGTCTGAAGTAAGGATTCAGAGGCAGAATTATTTTTTATTGCCAGTATTAACATATACAGTAATGGTTTTAATTTTGCAAAGAATTAATTGACAGTGCAATAAATTTTAATTTTTAGGTCCTTCTAGTGCTCGCGCAATACAATTTTGTATCCGATAATCGTAAACTGTTTCGCAGGTAGCTGGCTGCTGTTTGGTTGATAACGTCTCTTACCATAGGAACCTTAAGTTCCTTTAAGATGTCTCGTGTAGAAATATATCATTCGGCTCCAGAGAATTATCACATGGGTTGGTCTGGATGATGAGAAGTTCGTTGAGCGTCTCCTCGGCAATTCCGTACACCTGGCCCATAACGGCACGCAGGGGCAAGTATTACCTTATATATAAGGACGTTTTTTTAAGTGAGAGTTTGTTAGTTGGGTTTAGCAGCCTGCTTAGACGCCTGATTTTTAAGTTGTTGGTTACCTCGGTGACATGTTTTTGGAACGTAAGTTGTCTGCTGAGTGTGATCCCTAGGGTCCCTCAAAGAGTTCGCCATGGAGAAAAAATGCGTGGCAGGAGTTCTTGCTTAGGGTGTGAGTGACCGTAGCACAATGGGGGTTCACTGAGAAATTCTACCCACAAGCCCAGTTTTCGGAGCGCTTGGCAAGGATTGCCGTGTCAGCAAACGTAGCCACCTGGAGATCCTGCCGAGTGTCAGGGGCCAATTCGTTTGCCATGGGTAGAGGCTACAAAACACTACCTTGTGGAACGCTCTTATGCGTTTGGTATGAGAGGCTATGCCATCCTGTATCACTCAAAATGTCTTTTTGTTCAGGAAGCTCGCAATGATGTTGAAGAGCTGCGGAATTAATTTGCGCTTTATCTTGGAGAGGGGTCACTCATGCCGTCCAAAATATAGTTTGTGATGGAGTTGCTCAGAGGTACCGTGTTTGAGCCGAAATCCAAACTGGGACTTCGGGATTGAGCAATTTATTTCCGGGGTATCCAGGCTCCTTCTAAGGATGCAACTGTCCAGTATCTTGCCAAAGGCTGCTGATGTGGCGATAGGATTCCAGTTGATTAGGGGCTTTCCGCTCTTGTGCAACATAATGATATGTGCCTTTTTCCAGGCCAAGTGACCTCGCCGAAGAGCTGCATTGAAAAAAGCGACGAGAAAAACACCGCCTTGTATGACAGTAGCTTAATTGTCTGCTTGTCCAACCGTCTAGTTTTCCACCGCAGCACCTCCTCTGGCACGACTTGCTGGGTGATACGCACGGTATAGGTCGGCGAGTAGGTGGGTTTCTGAGACAAGCTGATGTCCATTTAATGTTTTCTCAGAAACAGTTTGAGTTCGTTTGCGTTTTGTATGATGCTGCGAGCGTACCACGAGTCCGGGAGTCCTCGGAGGATGCTTCCGAGGGACGTGTCTTGCCCCTGAGATGGATTCGGTGGGTATTCTGGCTGTATTGTTTTAGCGGTGGACTGGTTTGTGTACATGGGGGGTTGGCACGCTTGTTCATGTTGCTGGTAAGTGTTGCGTCCTTGCCGCAATGCATCAGCATACGACAGGCCTTGTTGCCTTGGCCGGTTGTTTGCCATTAAAGCGCTGCTGGTATGCTTTTCATCCTTTAAAAGCTGCATGGTTCCTGTCACAGTTTGAGCTTCGAAGGCCTGCCACCGTTTTGGCCTGGCGTTACTCCGAGTTCGTCCGGGGGAGCTGGCCGCACCGTCCGCATTTGACCTTTTTGAGGCAATAGTTTTTAGTGTGGTCGAACTTATAGCAGTGATAACATTGATAACAGTGATAACATTGATGCTTTTATTCTTTCTTCTGCCTTGCTGGTTTTCCGTTTTTTGTGGACTGGAAGGGTGACAGGCTGGTTACCATTTTTTGGCTTGAACAATCATGTGTGGAGGCTGGGATCACAAATGATGGGGAACATATGTGAAACATTTATTTTGAATGAAGATATTTTACGAGGGGTGGAGAAATTAAATTTGGTAATTGACACGCTAGCAGATTTGCTAGCAATATAGGCCGCTTATGATTCAGAATTTGCTTCAGAAAAAAAGCGGGACACAAAAACTTGCCTACAACGGGCATGTTACCGTAATTGATATTGCTGACGCGTAAGTTTGATGTCACTTCTGCCTGCGTAGGCAGGTCAACAAAGCCTATTATGAAGCATACTGACTGTGTCTAATTGAAAGAATGGGGCAATTTTTCCAAACATTTTAAAATAAATTTTTTTTACCTTACTGGAGCGGCGCTGGAACTCACAGCTTATTAAATTTCTTTAAGGGTTTCACATACTTTTTTCTGCACCAGTATCAATAATTATTTCTAATATTTTGCCAGCCAACAGCGTTCGAAATGATATCAGTAATTACGGCTGCGGTTTTATACCCTTTGAGTGACATTGCCTACTTTCTGGCTCTCTGCTGGGTCTCTGTCCCGTCATACGTGACGTGTTCTACCTTTTTTGAGCTTGTGAAGCTTCGGCATGTGCACCAGTAGTACGGGGCTTTGCTGTGTTGGTAGGGTGTCTATATATTTTTATGACCATGGTTCCATGGGATCTTGATTCTGTTTCTGGGTTTTTCTGGTTCGGATCCATTTCTGATGTGGTTTGATTTTATGTTTGAGCACTATATTCGAATTCCTATCTGATTTAACGGCTTTGTCCGGAGAATAAATGGTATAATTACGAAAGCTGGTGCTCTGTGTAAACGGCAAATTTAAACTGAAATCTACACTTATTATGAAACTAGCTACAGCCGACATAGCTGGCTTACAGAAACAATAAGCTGAACGTTTCCGCAAGGCATCGCCGGCAGCATAAGACAAAACACTGACCTTGAGCCTCGTGCAGAATATTACGGTATCTCTCTTACTTACAACTAAATTGGCATTACATACGCAAGCACTAGGTCGATCGATTTTATCAAACGAAAAGTGGAAGCGAAGTTCACGGAACATGTAAACATTATTTTTTCTACCGTTCTTGTATATCAGATATAATTTGATTATATAATTTGAGAAGAGCATTCTACTTAGTGTTAACAAGTTAAGCTTGTCGCTGCAATGAGCGCTGCAAGATACCGCTGCGGGGAAAGACCTGTGAGCGCTATGTGTACCGACCGGTATAGGATGGAAACCCTCATTGGTGGTTTTGGGGCGTGTTCCAATGGGCTCCAATGCGGCACAGCTTGTATCAGTGCAGGCCGGGGTCCTGCAACCGCTACTGATGGACGCGGTGGTTGCAGTTGTGGTTGTTGTTGTGCTCAAGATGTCGTATTGCTGGAGTAGTAACTGGTGCGTCTGTCCCCATCTTTCAGAGGTGTACAGATGCCCCTCGACCTTATTAATAGGTGAAAATCTACTTGCAACAATGAGCGGGGCTGGCAGACCCTGCACTGAATTGCTGTTGATTTCGGAATAAGCTGGTGGTGGGATGTTGCTTTTTGCTACATGACTGGTGTAGGTGTTGCTGCGTGTGTTGTATGCATAGGAAGCAGGGAAGGGTCTGTTTTTAAGTTTTTATTTGCTATGGCAGCCTGACAGTTGTTAAAGCTGGCTGCTACTTCTGTAGGCAATTCGGCATTGTCATTGGCAGCACTGACTTGGACAGCTCCCAGTTTTAGCTTGTGTGCAAATTACACATTTGCAGTTTTGATTTTTAGCTCTTTCTTTATTTTAGGCACTTTTTTTGGTGTTAAATTTACTTTTACATGTATTATTATGCCACAGTTGGGTGGGCTTGTCCGTATTTTGTCACAGTTTTTCAAGATTTTATATAATCAAAAAGGGCTTATTAATAACTACACTATTAGGTGCCCTTTCAGAATATTATTCAACATTTGCGCAATGAGCTATTTAAAAATACGAAAGACATAAAAAAAAAAAATTAGGAAAATTGTGAAAATGGCTTAAAAAAGACATAGCAGGCAATATATTTTCAAGGCTCGGCATGTGTAATGAGTCGCAGAAAAAATTGAAGTTGTTAAAAGAAATGAAGTAAAATTTGAATCTAATTCATTATTTTCAGATAGCAATGAATATTTATCTACAGGATATTCCAGTTCAACCGAGTTTAATCTTCACTTAGCGTAGTCGCTTTCCGCGAAAAAAAAGAGCAGGCCATGATTTGCTTTTGCTGTTGGGCGAAAATATTCCTGGCTACGGTACTGTAAAACTTAGTGTTGAGTCAGACGAGTATGATATAAAAGACGCGTTAACAGATTTCCTTAACAATTTACTTATTTATCTCCCAATATAAGATTAAATATTAATGAAGTCGGGCTTTTATTATGTAAAATCACAAAAGAATAAACATAGTCCATTTTGATAAACGTCAATGTTACAAGGGCATTATTTGTAGCTGAAATGTTTTTTTTTGGCATAGATAACATGATATTTCACAAAAACAAATTCGCCGGACTGCACCTTCCTTTTGGGTGTGAACTATTACTACGGGTTTTAATAATGTAACTATTGCGTTCAGAAGAAAGAAATTTTGAATATGCAAGTACTATTTTGAGAATCGTGCAATCCATCACGAACCAATGATAGCTTCCGAAACCGACTTCAACCAACGCACTACAACATACAGAGCTACTCATACTTGAAAATTTATTGGTAAATCGAGAGCCAAAGGTTATATGTATTCTTTCAATCGGCACTCCCTTACTTCTTTTAATAATTAACTGATGTATTTAAAAAAATGTTTTCATAGGGAAGTTAGACTTTTAGATAGTTCCGATAGATTTAAGGCTACCGAGTTTCGTACTTTTTTTTATACACTGTACCAATTATCTTGAAAAACATTATAGGTTTAATGTTTATACAATCATTTTATATCAATTAGCTTAGAAATAAGACTTCTTCTTCGCAAGGAGTATTCTGTCACACAAAACTCTCTAGCATCTAGTTTACTAATTGACTTTCTTAGTCAGGTGCCTACTTTCTATATGTTTCCTATGCTTACATTTAATTTTCATGGTTAACACATTTCGGAAAACAAACTTTACAATATGGTTCTCTGCAGACCTGCTGATTTCCATTCGAAAAATATTTGGGTCATCTCAAAACAAAATTGTGAAAAAGTCAGACCATACAACCGAACAGTATTTCAATAGTCGTCATTGAACAAAATACTTCAAATTTCAATGGATCCAACGGTAAATTTATATATAAGCACGGGTATTTGGATCGAAAAGATCGCGATTGTTTTTATTTTTTCCTAAAGGGTGGCAACAGTTATGGAAATTAATACAAAAATATTGAGTTTAAAAAAAAATTGCATAGCCGATTAATTATTGGCCTAGAACCCTTTTTGCTTATCCACAAACTCAATTTCGACTAGAAAGTAGTACTACATAATGTTGAAAATATATCAGAAAAATATTTAATTTTGAAGACAATGGTATACACAGTCTCCTTTATTTGACTAAATTTAGATAATAATGAGCTGTCGTACAATTTTGTTTTGATGTCAGCGAAAATGGATTGAGCTACGAAAAAATTGCAAATTACATAATAACATGTTATTTGGTTAGCACTAACATGATATAACTTTTCAGATATATTCTATTCATTTTTGCTTCATCTATTTTCAGACTTATCTAATATTTCTTATATTTCTTTAAATTATCAAAGAAATAGTATTTCAAATAATCAGTACGATAAATCGGATAATGTATTTAGAAAATTCCGCATTCAATACATATGTATTAAATAGATTTTTATACACTGAACCGATTAAAAATTGGTATAAACGGTAAATTGTTTTGGTGCAAATGTATGTAAAAGGCAGAAGGAAGCATCTCTGACCCCAGAAAAGGACATATATTCTTGATCAGCATCAATATCCGAGTCGACCCAGCCCGTCTGTCCGTATGTATGAACGCCCGGATTCCACAATCCAACATTTTAGCGGCTCTCCTGTGCCTGCGCAGATCGAATTTGTTTGATAAAAATCTATGTCAACATCCTGTTCTTTGAGCAAAATGAGTAAATATTAAGATTTAGAGTTACCACACTTGATATGTTGCTTCTAGAATATTATATATATATCAAGTATTTTTCATTTGATACCTATCGCTCCCCGCTACCACCGCAGAGCTATAATTCAAGTTAATAATGCAACTAAAAAATATACTTTGGTAATGAAAATAACTTAATTGCAGAAGAGCAAGAAAAAAAGTTTACATGCAGATTTGCTTATCTATTATTTAACTTTATTTAACAAACAAAAATATGTTTAATATGTTTAATAATCTAAAAGTTATGAGGAAAAAACAAAAATAAGGCACGTTTTTGGCTCCTATTAAGTCTTCGTACACCATACTATCAATTCACTTAAGCTGCATATGAAATGCAAAAAAGGTAACGGTAGTTTTTGAATGTGTACATAGGCATTTTTGGCAATTTTTGGAAGCAAGTTTCTGAAAATTTTTTTTAAATTTGTTTAATATGTGGTTAGATATTGCTTAAAAATGGCTGGAAAATATTTAAGCATTGGGGAACGTCAGTTAATATTAAATATGATGCTTAACGTGCAGCAAAAATCATATGCAGAAACTGCGAAAAGTATATATCGCAGTCGTTCCACCGTACAATCTGTCATTGGACGGTTTAAATATGAAGGGCGTGTGGAAAATAAGGCAAAATCTGGCCGCCCACAAAGTTTGACAAACAGCGATCGGCTAGCTATAAAGCGAATGGTTGCCTCGGATCCATTTATAAGCGCCAATAATATAAGCTCATTGCTTCTACGATCAAACCAGAAGCAAGTGCACCCCGAGACGGTTAGAAAAGCCGTAGTAAATGCCGCGTACAAGTCACCCACACCCAGACGAAAGCCTTTTGTGAACTCCGTCAATATACAGAGACGCTTGCACTTCGCAAGAGTACCAAAATACGCGTCCAGAGTTTTGGCGTAATGCTATATTTTCGGACGAGTCTAAATATAACATATTTGGCTCAGATGGACGCCTTCGAGTGTGGAGAAGAACCGGAGAGGCGTATAGCCCAAAAATTACTATTAAAACAATTAAACATGGTGGTGGTGGAGTGATGGTATGGGGTTGTATGGCTGCAAGAGGCGTCGGCTGCTTGGAAATAATTGAGGGAATGATGGACCATCGTCTATATATTGATATTTAAAAGAAAATTTGAGGCCAAGCGTGGAAAAATTGAGCGTATCAAGCTCGTTTTATTTTTAACAAGATAATGACCCCAAGCATATGGCTTACAATACGCGGATGTATCTTGCATATAATACGCCAAACTTACTCAAGACGCCACCCCAGAGTCCTGATTTAAATCTCATGGAGCATTGTTGGCACATGTTGGAAAAAAAGATCAGGAATCACCACATTAGCTCAAAAACCAAGCTCATAGCGGTGTTGAAAGAAGAGTGGACGAAAATCGATTAATCCTACACCGAAAAACTTGTTTTGTCCATGCCAAATCGGCTAAAGACAGTCATAAAAAAAGAGGATACCCTACCAAATATTAGTTTTAAGTTATTTACCTTTTAAGAATAATTTTAAAGTAATTAGTTTAAGTGTCGAAGAGTTAATTGGAGCCAAAAATTTGAGCCCTATTATTGTTTTTTTCTTATAACTTTTAGATTGTTAAAAATATTGAATTATTTTTTTTTTTGTTAAATAAATGTAATTAGTTGATGAAGAAAACTGCATTAAAATTTCTTTGTTGCTTACCTGCTAGTAAGTTATTTTCGTTACCAAAGTATATTTTAGTCGCTGTACGAAGACATTATCGGTACACTGTATATTACCCACCAATTTAAGCCACAACTTTAATGCAATTGACTTTTTGGTAATGATTGTACAATAAGAAATACTGTAGAAAATTTCATAAAGATCGGTTAAGAAAAACCCAGTTATGTTTTACTTTGAAATTGGATGGAGCGCAAATTCCAAGAATTTCTGTATACATGTACACACACACATTCATGCGCGAATTCTATCAACAGCTTGCAATTGCGATTGTTTTCTCTGCTACTATTTTAATTCTTTTTTTTTCAGGCAACAGTAGAGGTATAGTAAGTGGTGGGGTCTGTCGCGAGTTCGAGCTTTCTTCCTTTTTTTTCCTTTTCCTTTCTTTTGGCTGGTGTGGCTGTTGAGTAGAGTAGTCAGCAAGTAATTCGGTTAGTTGCGAGTTGTAACCCTGCTAAGGGATGTTTTTTTATTTAAAGTGTATCTTTATTATGACAAACGAAAGCGTTGCGCGACTTGCATTTGGTGTTGGAATAAGAGGGTCAGGGTATTCTCGAGTCTTGAGCTCCCGACTAGAACCTCTTACTTGTTAAAAATATATTTGCAGAAATACTGAACCTATTAAAAATAAAACGTTGACAATATAAAAGAGATAACGAAAATCTCCCCTCGTCGAGGGGCAGAAATTATTTTAGTAAAAAATAAAATATCTATTAACGGACGAGTTAACGGAGAGGCTCACAAGGCAAAATTGACGCTGCCAAGTGCACCAACCGCTACACTTGGGGACTTTAAATAATTATTATATAATTTTCTATTCGCTTGTATATCTCACGTTTTTTCCAAAAACATTTAATTAGTGGCAGATCCAAAAAACGGACGACAAATTTATCAGGAGCTCTTGGCGCCAGATGTTAACAGACCATGTTGCTAAACAATGATCCTGCCGTGGGACGGAGCAAAAATGTGTGTTAGTGGCCTTTAAACCAACCACATAAGTTTGTAGCCTGTATATGCGCAATTTAATATTACTTTGTTGTCTACAGGTGCATTTAGAAGAGAAGTTTGAGCTGGAAGACGCCGATTTTGACCGCGTAACACAAAAATATTTTGAGTACGCGCAGGACAGTCGTGTGATTAGAAAAGCCAAATGCCAAATATATGATAATATATATTTTTTTGTCTTTAATTTATAGTTGATAAACATATTTTATTAATGTATTAATCTTTGTTATATTAAAAAGTTGCCAAAGAAATTGTCTCAATTTTAACTTAAATAAAAGGTTATTTATTTTGTAAATAAAAATGGGAACAAATGGGCATGAAACAAAGAAAACTTTCGTAAACCATATACATATCATGTGAGACATTTTCCATATCATTAAAGAGACTTTGTTGATATTGCTACCGGTTTAAATAAAATACTTTTTAATAATATTTTGAATTAAAAACGTATCACAAGAAATATTTAATCCGACTCGTTAGAAATATCAAAATAGGCTCGCAAAACATATCTTTACAGGTTCGCGATTTATTTATTTAATTTATAGTCATGTTGCGGAGGCGGTGTGACGTCACCGTTGCTGCCTATATGCACAGCTGCATATGTCGGCCGGGTGGCGTTGCCACCCTCACGCTTATTGGGTGCTCCTGGGTGCTTGACGAATACCCCAATCACGCAACAAACAACTATCAATCCTGCCGGTAACACCAAATGCTACATAAGGGTATTTTAGCAGTTTTTACAATTGTTTTTAAGTCTCTTTAAATGAAATATAGCTTGTCAGTAATTTTCGTTTACAGAACGAATGTGTAAACGGCTAAAACGGCTAGTCAGTTCTACTGATATGTGTATATATTTCATTATCAGGTATGTCTCTCAGGCAATTTCTTTGGTTGTCGTTAACCATGCTATTTTGGATTTGAAAAGTTAAGTTTTACATATCATACGGTTAGGCAAATAGACATTTCCAGATCATCTGTACCATTGATTGTTGATTGTATAAATATATGTACATATGTACCTTCATGTAAATTACATATTAAATTGTGCACTTTATAAATCATGTATTCAGACAATGCACCTTCGCAATTTATAAGAATATATAAGGGTGATATGGGCTACTTACCTCCATCATCCATTCAGCAACAATTTTGCGCATAGGCGGGGTTATGTCCTTTTGTACTGTCTTTAAATATGTTCCGAGAATCTGAGCCTTTACCTCCGACTTTATGGCATTTTCTAAACAGCGATCCGATTTAAAAATGGGATCTGTAACGATCACATGTGCATTTTCATACACAAAACGCTTATCGCCTACAGCTTCTGTTTCATTTGTTATTGCAGTCAATTTGGAGTTATTACATTGGTGATGCGTAGGTAGTTGATACAGTAGTTGATCATTATTTAACTGTGTCTGTTTGAGTTCTTTTGTTGATAGGGTCGGAGTTGTAGGTGTTGCCACTGAAGATATTACATACACCAGCTTACCCATATTGCAAGCAGAAGGTACTCTGACAGAGACTGCTGGTATACTGTCGGTTGTAGCATCTGTTTCTGTGTTACATTTTGCAATGGTTGAGAAGCATATTGATGAACAAGTTATGCAGTTGCAATTGATGTTAAAATCATTTGTAATTTGTTGTTCAGTAGGCGTTTTTTTTTTAAACCTATGTAACGACCGTTCGGAATGAGTAACTATACTTTCAGTACACAGTAAATCCATATTTAAATCAATTGGTATTTAAATAACTAGGCTTAACTATATAATTTGTGACATATAGTGTAAAATTGCATTACAAATTTCAAATTTGGCTCACATTGAAATATGCACGTGGTATGTGGACAACATTCAAAATATTTTTTTTAAGCGATAGCGACAAGGCGATACACCCAACAGGTCAAGCAAGTCATAATAATATCCGAAAATCATCGTGATTGATGTTAGAGCGTACATGTGTAAAGATTTACAACTGTTAGTCAATTTACATTTAAATGTGCTATTTTCTTATTATTAAATTAATGTAATAATACATTAATGCACATATATTTGAGTTGAATATCTGGGTATTATATCATAATATATATTTATTTTCTTTTATACTATATTCCGTTTTATATGTGAATTATGTAGCCAGTTGCCAAATATATTAATACACATGCACATTTTTCATTTATCACACCAAAGCAGCTCAAAATTATTAGAAAAATGTGTATAAATAAAACATAATAAATGGTTTTGAATTCCGGTGAACGTACGCACATCTAAATTTCACTTGAAAACAAGTAGCGATAAGTATCGTAGACTTGGGATAAGTAGTGTATTTTTACTTAGCTTGCGTCTGCCATCACATCCAAAAAGTAGAAGCGAGCTTAAACCCTACATAAAAGTAGCTGCTATAAGTAATTCTTTTTTTTTTCCACATTGGTGAATTAATGTAGGTCTTCAACTGTGCTATTGACCGAGAGATGCATCTGTGAATATAGTCGGTGACAAAAATTCGGAATGCGTGTGGAATGCGTTGTTGTCAGATGTAGGGGGAGTCCGACTGTGTTTGCGGTGAACGACGGAAATAAAATAAAAACGAAGGCTTTCAGATAATACATTAATATCTCTACGGACAAATTTGAAAAAAAAAAAAAATCAATTGTGCTAAACATATTTTGTTGCAATTGACGTTGTCGGCCGCATCGATATGCCCAGTTGGGTGCGTTCCTTATTATCGGATTTTCGGGGTGAAATCGGGCACACAGCGGCGCCCAATTTATTGAAGAGTGGTAACTCCGGATCCGCAGAGACAGAAGGGGCGATTGCTACTGGCTGCCCGATTCGCTCCCAAAGAGATAAAAGAGAGAGTGGATCTCATGCCCTTGGATATGCCAGTGGCATTCAATTCGTCCGTTGAGCCAAAAAAAATGCAGCACTGATATGGGCAGCAACGGTGATCATATTTGAATGTATGCGTGTGCCGAAATTCGGCACCTTTGATGTTGCTGCCCAAATGTACAGCCCGGAGTTCGATTTTATCAACGGTCAACGCCGCGAGTGCCGTGCGTAAGGCAGTTTCAAGTTAAGATATTTATTTTCTTCTTGCATGTCGGCCCCATACAAAAGTTTTCTTAAAATGTTTCTAACCTAATTAAGCCGAAGTCGTTTGAAAAATCCTGAAACTTTAATTAATCAATGTGACGAAGTATAAGAAACTGAAAACTTTAAACGCACATGCGTCATGGAACGAACAATAAAAGACAAGCTAATAAATAAAATAAAAAACGGCCAGCGGTTCCGGCAACGAAGGGACCAGTCCTCGGTCCAGAGAGGAAGACAGAAATAGCCAGTCCAGGCTTCGGCTCAGCGACACATCTCTGCCATGTCAGCGGAGCACGTTGGCCGTACTCCACGCAGTGGTCATCGACGCAACCATCACGACGGCGAGACGAGCTAGCACAGACGGACCTCCAACAGCGAAGAAGCGGCCACAGGCGAGACCACGCCCACCTCATCCGTGTGAGTCTGTTCCACTTCGTCGCTTTTCGCCCAAGTTATTGGCAAAGTCAGACCTAGATTGCTAATGGTGCTCCTTGAAAGAGAGCAGTTTTTTTTTTGTTATTGTCAAACTTAGCTTTGTTTTGTTTGTAAATTATATATATATATATATATATATATATATATATATATTTATTTCGATCATTAAGACATAACGAGTGCCTTCCTCGTTATTCAATAAATTATACATACAATAGATAATGGAATTATATGCTAAAAGCCTAGTAAGAGAACACAATTTTCTTAATAGCATCACCGACCGATGGGTGGATGTAGGAAAAAAGTATTCTTGATTAAAATTAAAAATAATCTAAATATGCTGTATTAATTAAGAAAATATAATATATAGGAAAAAGACAGTAAAAAGATTGTTAATAAAATAAAGAAATGTATGCTAGATATATAAACTGTTAAGTTAAGGAAAAAGAGATAGTAGAGGGAAATATATATATATATATATATATATATATATATATATATATATATTTCCCTCTACTATATATATAAATATATATATATATATATATATATATATATATATATATATATATATATATATATATATATATATATATATATATATATATATATATATATATTGAGTAATGGGAAATCACTTACAGCCTGTCCGGCAAGCTCATAGCTGGTTTACAGCGGAAACCAAATGCAAGAGCAGTATTCAAGGATAGGGCGAACAAGAGAGTTGTACAGAAGTTTCGTTATAAAAGGAGCGTTAAACATTTTAGACCATCGTTTAATGAATCAAAGTACACCTTTTGCCCCATTAACGATGATATCTAAGTGAAGATTCTAACGGAGCTTAGAATCAAAAAGAACCCCTAGATCCTTAACAAAGGGCCTAGATCGTTGCAAAGGGATATTGTCGATTGTATAACTGACAAGATAAGGTGTAGTACGACTAATGTCATAAACATACACTTTGAAGAATTCAGAAGCAATTGATTAGCCGAACACCAAAGTTGCGTAGCGTTCAAATCGTATTGTAGACGAGAATGATGTTGGGGATTAGTGTATGATAGAATAAGTTTGATATCGTCCGTATACATGAGTAGCCCGTCTACTGTGATATGTGATATAACAAAGGGGATATCAATTATAAAAAGAGTAAAGAGTAAAGGTCCAACATGACTACCTTGAGGAACACCAGAATTAACGTGAACCCGTTTAGAGGTCGTCAGCTTCAGCACTACTATTTGGGTTCTACCTTTTAAATAAGAATTAATCCAAAGCAAAAGAGACGGAGGGAAACCTATTCGGTCAAGTTTAAAAAGTGAAATTCCATGGTGCACAGAGTCAAACGCCTTACTGAAGTCAGTGTAAATGACATCAGTTTGCATTTTCGAAAGGAAAGCATCATTTACCAAGGAAGTAAACTCAAGCAGATTGGTCGTAGTTGACCGATTCTTTACGAATCCATGTTGAACAGGGGAAACAACTGATTTGCAGAAAGGCTTCAAATTCGAAGTAATTATTTTTTCAAATAATTTAGGAATAGCTGACAGTTTTGCAATGCCCCTGTAAATTTGTATATCAGACTTTCCACATTTCTTGTGAAGAGGAATGCTTTAAAATTATTTCCAAAAAGATAGAAAGAAGATTCAAGATAAATATTAAATATATTGGGTGGAGGAACAAGAGGAAAAAATGGTATAAGGGTAAGAATACGTGTTAGGACAGACTGAAGAGTAAGTTGTGAAAACGATACCAAGTGGCCTTCAAGGCCTTCAAGTATTTGATATTTATTAGAAAAATATTATAAAAAATCATTGTTGTGAGTTTTTTCTGTTGTCGATATTAATTTGATCATTTATTTATTATTCATTATTAGTAAGATTTGTTCGTTGGTGCTTATTTATTTATAAGTATATTTGATTGGAATTATTTGTGTAGTTTTTTGTATTAGGGATTAGTATGGCCCAGGAACAGGTGTCTGATTGGGGCGCTGTTGTTGAAAGAATAACACTGCTCAGGCAATGAACTGGCGGAGACCGAATAATCGCCATTTCCGAGTAGAGCACCGCAGAGCGGATGAAGTTCAGCCGGAGGAAGCGTATGCCAACGTTCGAGAAGCGACGTACCTAAAGCTCGAGCAGTGGAACGCCAAGTTCGATGGCGAGGATGCAATGAATTCTGTCGAGGACTTCGTGTTTCGCCTTAAGTTCCTGCAGAGGCAGTATCAATACCCGTGGAAGGAGGTCCTGCGTGCCTTTTTCCTGCTCCTGACCGGCCGTGCCCGCGAGTGGTACTGGATGCACGTGCGGCATTTCAGGGTCGTTAGCTGGATGCAACTGTGGCACGCTCTCTTAAACAGGTTCCGGGGCACGCTCTCTTAAACAGACGGAGTACGACGTGATGCAGGAGCTGCTGCAGCGAGAGCAACAGACCAGCAAAGGGGTGGACGACTATATTCACCACATGCGTCACACGCTGAGAGACCGTGAACTGGTAAAGATTATAAAGCATGGCTTGAGAAGAGTATGTCGAAACACATCTATGCCATGGTTGTACTAACCGTGGATGAGCTGTGCCAAGAATGCATAGAAGTGTAGTGGCACAGTGGTCGCAGAAGCCTACGTGCAGCCGTCGCGTTACTCACAAGGAAAGAGGCCCACAGTTCATAATGTTGAAGTACCACCACATCGTGCGGAAACACCACCTAAACAACTGGAGGAGGCATTCATGCGAGGCAGGACATCATCCCGAGTAGTGTGCTGAAACTGAAGGCAGTTCGACCATGTCTTTAGATACTGCCTATCTGAGAAGAGAAGGATATTCTGCTACAAATGCGGAAAGCCGGACACATTCTGTGCGCAATGCGAAAATTGCCCGGGAAACCCCAGAGGGAGCGCAATGGTAGCAGGACAGACACGTTTAGGGACGGCGATCGCCGAAAAACAAGAGAGGAACACCTACCACAAACAATAACATTGGTAGAGGAGAAGAATATAGACCATAAGGACCAGGATAAGGTTATTATTTATTATTATTTATTATATTATTAATGGTCGACAAAACGAGTGTCTTCCTCATTATTCAATAGATTATACAATAGAATTATATGCTAAAAGCCTAGTTAAAGAATACAATTTTCTTAATAGCATCACCGACCGATGGAGGTGTTTTATTTGCCAGTCCAGCCAGCCGTGGCTCTTTTCACAGCTAATTTTGTCAGTGACGCTATTAGAGCCTGCATCTAAGCAGAAGGTTGTAAGTAGGAAAAAGGGTGATCTCAAGTGAAATTAAAAATAATCTTAATTTGCTATATTAATAAAGAAAATACAATAAATATGAAAAAAGAAAGTAAAAATATTGTTAATAAAGTAAAGCAATGTAAGTTAGATAAAGAGTGTTGAGTAGATAAGACAAGGAGAAAAGTAATGGGAAATCACCGACCCGGTGGGGGAAAATTTTTCAGCTTGTCCGGCTAGCTATGCCCCTGCTCATAGCTGGGAATGGTCAGCGACTTCCCGAAGGTATCCTGAAAGCAACGATTTTATATGGGGTAGGGACAGTTCGGTAGAGAAAACGTGATGCAAACTATTATAATTTTTACATAGCACGCGAAAAGGATTGTGCATAGCGTAGTCTGTTGTGCACGTAGATAGGAATAAGGGGCGATAATTTCTGGTTGGTCTAGCCGGAACAGAGAATTGAAGACGCCATAGCAAAAAGGAGAATCTATGTCGCCAATAATCAACTTATGTAGAAGGACAACACCGAGAATTGTCCTACGGTTGGTTAACGACGGAAGGTTGAGAAGAGGCAATCTGGTGGAGTAGGACGGCAACCGAAGATTAGGGTCCCAATTTAAACCTCGTAAGGCAAAAAGCAGAAATTGCTTCTGAACAGATTCAATACGATCCTAGCTGTTGTTATACTGTGGAGACCAGATGCAAGAGCAGTATTCAAGGATAGGGCGAACAAGCGAGATGTACAGAAGTTTTGCTATAAAAGGATCGTTAAACACCTTAGACCATCGTTTAATGAATCCAAGTACACCTTTTGCCTCATTAACAATGGTATCTATGTGAAGATTGAAACAGAGTTTAGAATCAAAAATAACGCCTAGATCCTTAACTGTTAGATAAGGTGGAGTACGATTAAATGTCATAAACATACACTTTGAAAAATTTAGATGCAATTGATTGGCCGAACACCAAAGTTGCATAGCGTTCAAATCGACTTGTAGACGAGAATGATGTAGGGGGTTAGAGTATAATAGAAAAAGTTTGACAGAGGGAAGATCATTTATAAAAAGAGTAAAGAGTAAAGGTCCAAGATGACTACCTTGAGGAACACCAGAAGTAATGTGAGCCCGTTTAGAGGTAGTCAACCTCAGTATTACTCTTTGGGTCCTACCTTTTAAATAAGAATTAATCCAAAGTAAAAGGGACAGAGGGAAACCTATTCGGTCAAGTTTAAAAAGTAAAATGTCATGGTGCACAGAGTCAAACTCCTTCCTGAAGTCAGTGTAAATAACATCAGTTTGCATTTTCGAAAGGAAAGCATCATTTACCAAGGAAGTCAACTCAAGCAGATTGGTCGTAGTTGACCGATTCTTTACGAAGCTTTAGCAATGGATAAAAAAGGGAAGAACTACACTCCTTGAGTAGACAACTAGGAATATTGTCCGGCCCAAGAGAGTAAGAAGATTTTAAAGAGTTTATAGCTAATAGGAGAGAGGAGTGTGAAATAATGGGGGGAGGTATAGAACTAGCGGAAGAAATAGTATAAGGGTAAGAATTAGTATTAGGACAGACTAAAGAGTAAGTTGATTGGAAAAAATTAGCAAAGAGGTTAGCAGAATCAGTGTAATTGCTAGCTTTATCCATCCCAAAAAAAAAGAAGATGGCAAACTTGAAGATTTACGCTTCAAGTTTACAAAATTATAAAACTGTCTCGGATTTCGGGCGAATTGCCTTTTACAACGGATTAGATAATTCTCATATTGTGAATTAAGAAGAAAGAAGTTCGACTTGGCTATGGAATATTTAGCCAAGTCTGTACACGAACCAGACTTTTAAAAACTTTTTAAAATATTTGGATTTTACATTTTTTAGATGCGATAATCTGGGAGTAAACCAGGGTGGTTTTGAAAAAGTAGTCAAAGGAATTGACTTAGGAATACACACATCTAAGAGGGAGTTTAGGGTGATATAAAAAAAATTAATGGCTGTATTCATATCAACTGAGTCATATAAGAAAGACCAATCGGTTGAATAAATAAGCTGATTCAGCAAAGAATAATTTCCTTTGCGAAAGCAATAGCGGGGCTTATTGGCTGATGAGCACGAAATGAAAGGATTACAATTTAGCATTGCAATCTCTAAAGTTGGATGATAGACATCCTCAGGAAGAGATAAAGGAGGGGACCTAGACACATTAGAAATAAGGTAGTCGTTAACAAATACAAGGTCAAGTGTTCTATTCATATGATTAGAAATTGAATTGATTTGAAAAAACGAAAGATCAAGCATGCAGTCTAAAAAATCGTGCTGTGCTGAGGGCACTAGATAATTTTCAGCTGTGAATAATGACCAAAAGATGTTCAGCAAATTAAAATCACCCAACACCAATAATAGGTCATTATCCCGCACGTGTGAAGAAACTTCTTTAATACAAGTAATACTTATGATTCATATAAACTTGAATATCAGAAGAAGGTGGGACATAAGAGCATGTTACATAGATATTCTGTGTAGGAAAAGACACCTTAACTGAGACAATCTCAGCGTCAGTAGGCGTACTACAACAGAATAGTTCAGACTGGAGAGTGGCTTTAACGGCAATTAACACCCCACCACCTCGAGTCGGCCGATCATTTCTAAACAAAATAAAGTTATTCGGTAATATCTCAAAATCAGATATGGTTGAGTTTAACCATGTTTCTGAAAATGCTATTATGTCCGAATCGAAGGAAGTGCTGGCAATAAAAAGATTTTTTAGCTTTGAAGTGAGACCTCTGACATTCTGATAATGAATAAAGATTTGGTCAGAAGATGAAGCTAGTTTTTTGGGGCAGAAATGGTACCCTGTATTGAAAGGACTGGAAGGGTGACAGGCTGGTTACGCTTTTTAGGCTTGAACTCATGAACAATCATGTGTGGTGGCCAAAATTTGGGATCACAAATGATTGGGAACATATCATGTGAAACATTTATTTTGAATGATGATATTTCACGAGGGGTGGAGAAATTAAATTTAGTTATTGACACGCTAGCAGAAGATTTGCTAGCAATATAGGCTGCCAATGACTCAGAAGTGGTGTCCGACGAAAGTCGAGACACAAAAACTTGCCTACGAGGGGCAACTACCGTTAAAGTAGGCGCTGATGGGGCTATAGGTAATACAGGTGTTGGAGGAGCTAACGAGGCAATGATTGTTTTTAACAATCTGGGCAGGATTGCGCGCAGGTCTACCTTTGCGGCCAGCAGCAGTCGGGGCTGAGGCAGTTTGATTAACTAGGACGGGATCAGGTACGGGCTCTGCTGGGACTAGTACAGGGGTTGAAACAGGGGTAATTGGACAGTCGCTTGGAGAAGGCGATAAAGACAACATTGGAGATAACTCCAAGTTGCTAGGAAGGGACAAGAAAGTCGTAGGTGTCTGAACAGACGTAGAGGGCAATTGCAAAAGTTGAAGCTCCAACCGGCGATTGGTTGGGGACTCAAATTTATATTTGCCAAGCAACTCGAAACTCGAGTCAAAATTACTCGAGAGCTGCTTAGCCACATTATTTAATTTTAAGAATTGATTTCTCACAGAATTATACATTCTGGAGAAATCAATTTGCTTGTCGATGCATTCTGGGCACGACCAACGCAAGCCACGGCTGCCCTTCTTGGCAATAGCAGCGATCTTGTCGCAATCACGCCCAGCGAGACCTGCACATTTAGCATGCATCATATTCTCACACAGCCAGCTATTAACAAATTGCGGCAGTGCAGAATCATCAGCCTGCTTGAACGTGCACGGTTTCTTACAGCACGACATAATTATTAAATGCGTATGCAAGATACGAGAGCGCAGAGCAAAACGAAAACGGTGCACAAGATAGAGCAAGTAAACACTCAACAAAACAATTATTCGTACACAAACAAATTGTTTGGAGCGAAAACAATAGAAAAAATTTGCGAGAGCGCGATGGGCAAGCAGAAAGTATGCAGCGAACACACGCACAAACAAGTGTATGCACAGGGAAGCACCAAAGCAAAAGAATCAAAGCAGGCAATAACAACAACACGGAACTGACGCCGCGTTTTATAAAATGCAATAATTAACAGACTTACGCTGTACAACAGATAACACTTTGCACAGTTTATAAAAGCTTTTTAAATAAAGCACCGAAAAATGCAAAATTTTGAAATTAAAAGCAGGATTAAAGCGGAAAAATATATAAAAATCTTGGAGCACAAGTAAAACACGTCAATCACTCTCAGCTGAGAACTCTCTCTGATAAAAATGAAGGAAAACCATTAAGAGGCTTACCATATGAAGAACGTGTCCGGGCATACATGTCGGCCCGGAATAGGATTTTTGGTGAGCGGCAGCTGGAGGGGATGACATTGGCCATCAGAAGAGTGCTCAAGGCTCGGGCGCGCTCCCGCAGACGCAAGATGACGAGGCACCAGGTCATCGAAACTGTGAAATGGGAGGATAGCCTAGATCCGCGCGTATTCACCGAAGTGGAGGTCGCTGGAATTAAAATGAAAGGGTTGCTAGACACCAGAGCCTCGGTCAGCCTGCTGGGACAGTGGATATTAGTCGTTTGTTGGTTGAAGCTTTTATATGTGCATCATTTAAAATGCAGCCGATTGTCGCAGTTTTGTTCTTGTTGTAAAATTGTTGATTCATCAATGTTTTGTGTGTCGTTGCTTGTTACGAAACTGATTGTTTCTAGGTGGGCCGCGCGGCTGGCTCATCGGTTTCTCTTTGCTTCTGTGGCACACAGCGCCTGAATCCAGCGACGGAGGACGCTGGCCAGATCAAACCAGATCGGCGTAACCATCACGACGGTGAGACGAGCCATCACGGACGGACGCCAACGACGAAGAGGCGGCCGTAGGCCAGACCACGCCCACTTCATCACTGAGTGAGTCTGTTCTACGTCGGCCTTCAATCGCCTGAGTTAAAGGCAGAGGCTGAAGCAAACCCATAGTTGAGGCTCCCTGAAGGAGACCAGATATTTTTTTTTTTGGAATTGTTAACTCTAATTTTTTTTTGTAAATTGAATATATAATATACTCACGACTAGTCGCAATTAAGGAAATTTCCGAAAGTGCGAACAAAGTGCGAAAGTGCGAAATGGCCCAAAGATTATTGCGTCTGCCAAGATTTTGGTCAACTTTATTGGATTGATTGTCTCCCCTTTCTTTTATTTCTTTGTTATTTTATATTAACATCTCACCTTAGATGGTTACATTTACTTATCGTCACAGCTGTTTATGTTGTTCATCTGTTAGAAGTTCCGATTGTTTCTTGTTATCAATTTGTGTCCAAATATTTTTTTTTTGGAATTGTTAACTCTAATTTTTTTTTTGTAAATTGAATACATAATATACTCACGACTAGTCGCAATTAAGGAAATTTCCGAAAGTGCGAACAAAGCGCGAAAGTGCGAAATGGCCCAAAGATTATTACGTCTGCCACGATTTTGGTCAACTTTATTGGATTGATTGTCTCCCCTTTCTTTTATTTCTTTGTTATTTTATATTAACATCTCACCTTAGATGGTTACATTTACTTATCGTCACAGCTGTTTATGTTGTTCAGCTGTTAGAAGTTCCGATTGTTTATTGTTATCAATTTTTGTTCGTTTTGCAGAGTGGTGTGTAAGTCTGTTTTGCCACAGACGTGTAGCTTTGTTGTAATCGATTGTGCCGACTGCGGGCCAGGGATGGGACTACACCCAGAAAAGCCGATAAGCCAGCCTGCGTGGCCCACCGAGAAACAAGAAGTTTCGTAACATTATGGCGCCCAATTAGGTCGCGCGGGGAGCGAAGTACTCATCCAGCAGCCCAGTATATTGCGCCGATGCTCACCGAGGAACTACCGGAATCCGAATAATCGCCATTTCCGAGTGGAGGACCAGAGAGCGGATGACTTTCAGCCGGAGGAAGCGTATGCCAACGTACGAGAAGCGACGTACCTAAAGCTTGAACGGTGGAATGTCAAGTTCGATGGCTAGGACGCAATGAATTCTGTTGAGGACTTCGTGTTTCGCCTGGAGTTCCTGCAGAGGCAGTATCAATGCCCGTGGAAGGAGGTCCTGCGAGTTGTTTTCCTGCTCCTGATCGGCCGTGCCCGCGAGCGGTACTGGATGCACGTGCGGCATTCCAGGGTTAGCTGGATGCAACTGTGGCACGCTCTCTTAAACAGGTTTTGGGGATATCAGACGGAGTACGACGTGATGCAGGAGCTACCGCAGCGAGAGCAACAGACCAGCAAAGGGGTGGACGACTATATTCACCACATGCGTCACACGCTAAGAGACCGTGAACTGGTAAAGATTATAAAGCATGGCTTGAGGAGAGTTTGTCGAAACACATCTATGCCATGGTTGTACTAACCGTGGATGAGCTGCGCCATGAATGCATAGAAGTGTAGTGGCACAGTGGTCGCAGAAGCCTACGTGCAGCCGTCGCGTTACTTACAAGGAAAGAGGCCCACAGTTCATAAGGTTGAAGTACCACCACATCGTGCGGAAACACCACCTAAAAAACTGGAGGAGGCATTCATGCGAGGCAGATGATGTCGAGTAGTGTGCTGGAACTGAAGGCAGTTCGACCATGTCTTTAGATACTGCCTATCTAAGAAGAGAAAGATATTCTGCTACAGATGCGGAAATCCGGACACATTCTGTGCCCAATGCGAAAATTGCCCGGGAAACCCCAGAGGGAGCTCAATAGTAGCAGGACAGACACGTTTAGGGACGGCGATCGCCGAAAAACAAGAGAGGAACATCTACCACAAACAATAACACTGGTAGAGGAGAAGAATATAGACCATAAGGACCAGGTTAAGGTTATATATAAGGATTAAAAATTAAGGAATACCATTAAGAGGCTTACTATATGAAGAACGTGTATAAAACGGGTATACATGTCGGCCCGGAATAGGATTTTTGGAAAGATAGGCACCGGGTCATCGAAGCTGTGAAACGGGAGGCTAGCCTAGATCCGCGTGTAGGTCGCTTGGATCCAAAAGAACGTTCTGTTAGACACAGGAACCTGTCAGTCTGCTGGGACGAGGTTGGCGGGAGTAAGTGGAGGAACTGGGATAGGAAGCGGAGCCATACGCATCGATGGTAAGGACAGCGGTGGGTGACAATCGCCAAATTTTAGGCCGCATTGTTCTGCCTGAAAAATACGGAAGTAATAAAGAAGAGATCATATTTTACATGTGCCCGGACCTGCGACAGGAACTGTACCTGGAAATCGACTTGTTGCGGACTTTCGTGATTGCCCCAGAGTTGCTCGGCCCGCCCATTAAGTCCGAAGTAGCTCCAGCGGCATCTGAGCTAACGGTAACGAACCCAGTGGTAGCTTATTATCGAGACGACGACGACCGCGTGACAGATCCGGAAATGTGGAGCCTGGACAACGATCAGAAGAGTCGATTAGAAACGGGTGGCATAGGGAAAACTCACCTGTTGCAGCATCGTATAAAGCTGATCGGAGCCGAACCCGTGAAGGATAGGCATGATGAGGCTTGGGAAGAACAGGTTTTGTTTAGACGCCAGGAAATTTAACAGTTTGAACAGTTCACTTTTTGGCAAATCGAGATGGAGGAGAGGAGCAGGGCGTATACGGCATTTACTGTGCCAGGGAGGCCGCTGTACCAGTTCTGCCACATGCCATTTGGGCTCTGCAACGCCGATCAAAAATTATGTGAGATCATGGACATAGTAATCCCGGCAAGTCTGAGATCAAACGTATTCGTATATCTCGACAATTTACCCATATCGGCAGATTTACCGACGCACCTGAAATACTTGGAATTGGTGGCCGAAGTCCAAATTTTGTTTCCGCAACGGGAAGAGTGGAGGCACTCCGGAACATCCCGAACCCAAGGACGGTCAAGGAACAACGAAGCTTTCTAGGTACGACGGGGTGGTATCGCCGATTCATAAAGAACTTCGCCGAGATTTCATTGGTGGGACATTGCGCATGTATTCGGGAAGAGTGGAGGCGATCCGGAACATCCCAAACGCAAGGACGGTCAAGGAACAACGGACGCGCCGTCAGCTCATGGAGCGCTGCACGCGCTGCGTCGTCGATTCTATTCGCCCAACATGACTATACAAGTCAGGGACTACGTGCATTCTAGAAGATATACATCGACTTCTTGGGGAAATATCCACGGTCGAAACGAGGGCATGCGTGGATATTCGTAGACGTGGACCACTTTTCAAAGTTTACCTTTTTAATACCTATGAAGGAAGCCACCGCGGCAGAAGTCGTCAACTTCCTTGTACACGAGGTGTTCTTTAAATTTGGCGTGCCGGAAGTGATTCACTCGGATAATGGGCGGCAATATATTTCAAAATCATTCAATGCAATGGTCCAGGCATTTGGCAACACGCATTCGCGTACCCGGTCTACTCGCCTCCGAGTAACGCCGCCGAACGCGTGAGTCGCACGGTACTGTCTGCGATAAGAACATACTTGGGCCAGGATCACAGAGAATGGGACGCGTACCTGCCAGAGGTAGAAGTGGCACAGCGCAACGGGGGTGACTCCGTTCTTTGTGGTGTTTGGATAGCACATATACTTGAATGGTTCCAGTTACAAGCTGGCCCGGAAGCAGTGGACATGGTGGATCACGACATTTCTGACCTAGACGCAAAGGAAAGTCTGGCTGTAATCCGAAACCAGGTCAAGGGACACCTACACACCCCAAACGAGCGGAGTCGGTAACGCTATGATCAACGACCGCGACAATTCCATCTGGTGCCGAGTCACGAAGTCTGGTGGCGCAACTTCGCACTCAGCAGCTTTGGTAAAGCCTTCAATACCAAGTTCGCCCGGAAATTCCTAAAGAGCCGCGTCGTCCGATCCATAGGTACCAACGCCTAAGAGTAAGAAGATCTCCAGGAACGTTTGATCCTCACCAAGCGTTAACGGCGGCAGCGCGTTCCTCTTCGGTCAGCGACGCCAGTACAGAGTAGGGAGAGTGAATCGCATGCCCTTCGATATGTTCTTGGCCTTTATTTGGGCCCAGAAAAATTCATCTGTGCAGATGAGCAAGAACGGTGGCCGTCTTTAAATGTATGCGTGCGCCGAAATTCGGCGCCTATGATGTTACTGCCCAAATGTATACAGAGGAGTTCGACTTTTTCAGCGGTTAACGGCGGGTGTGCCGTGCTCAAAAGCGAGTTGAAGTTTTTCAATGCCGGCCGCAAGTCATCAGTCCTTCAGTCCATCAGGCCTTTATAAAAATAAAGTTTAAATTTAATCGAGAACGGGCGTTTTAGAAAACACAAATTTATTACATACAGAATATATTGCAAACCAAATCGCCGAAAACAAATAATATCCATCATACACACACACATACACTTGTGATAAAACACGCAGTCGTGCGAGGTTAAAACAACAAAAAGAACACTCTATTAGAGTTATCTCAACCATTTGTTGGCGCACAGTGCCTGAATTCCGTGCACTTGTCAGCGGCGCCACCATCGACGAGGCTCCCAAGACGAAGAAGCGGCCACCGGCAAGAAGAGCCACCAAAACCGGGCTCCAACAGCAGAGAGGTGGCCATAGCGAGACCACGCCCACTTCATCACTGAATAAGTCCGTTCCACGTCGCCCGAGAAAATGGCCGAGTCAGACATAGACTCCTAAAACAAGATTTTTTTTTGCAATTGTTTATATTGTTTTTTTTTTTGTTAATTATATACCTGTAGATATACTTACTAGGTGGAACTTGCACCTAAGAGTGCGTCAGCGAGGGAAAGGCTCCTAAAATTACCCCGGTTTCAAGCCCTGTACTAGACCCAGTAGAGCCCGTACCTGATTCCGTCCCAATTAATCAAACTGCCTCAGCCTCGTCAGCTCCTGGCCGCAAAGGTAGACCTGCGCGCAATCTTGCCCAGATTGTTAAAAACAATCATTGTGCCTCGTCAGCTCCTTCAACTCCTGTATTACCTACAGCCCCATCAGCGCCTACTTTAACGGTAGTTGCCCCTCATAGGCAAGTTTTTGTGTCTCGACTTTCGTCGGACACCACTTCTGAGTCATTGGCAGCCTATATTGCTAGCAAATCTTCTGCTAGCGTGTCAATAACTAAATTTAATTTCTCCACCCCTCGTGAAATATCATCACTCAAAATAAATGTTTCCGATACATGATATGTTCCCAATCATTTGTGATCCCAAAATTTGGCCACCACACATGATTGTTCATGAGTTCAAGCCTAAAAAGCGTAACCAGCCTGTCACCCTTCCAGTCCCTTCAATACAGGGTACCATTTCTGCCCCAAAAAACTAGCTTCATCTTCTGACCAAATCTTTATTCATTATCAGAATGTCAGAGGTCTCACTTCAAAGCTAAAAAATCTTTTTATTGCCAGCACTTCATTCGATTCGGACATAATAGCAATTTCAGAAACATGGTTAAACTCAACCATATCTGATTTTGAGATATTACCGAATAACTTTATTTTGTTTAGAAATGATCGGCCGACTCGAGGTGGTGGGGTGTTAATTGCCGTTAAAGCCACTCTCCAGTCTGAACTATTCTGTTTTAGTACGCCTACTGACGCTGAGATTGTCTCAGTTAAGGTGTCTTTTCCTACACAGAATATCTATGTAACATGCTCTTATGTCCCACCTTCTTCTGATATTCAAGTTTATATGAATCATAAGTATTACTTGTATTAAAGAAGTTTCTTCACACGTGCGGGATAATGACCTATTATTGGTGTTGGGTGATTTTAATTTGCTGAACATCTCTTGGTCATTATTCACAGCTGAAAATTATCTAGTGCCCTCAGCACAGCACGATTTTTTAGACTGCATGCTTGATCTTTCGTTTTTTCAAATCAATTCAATTTCTAATCATATGAATAGAACACTTGACCTTGTATTTGTTAACGACTACCTTATTTCTAATGTGTCTAGGTCCCCTCCTTTATCTCTTCCTGAGGATGTCTATCATCCAACTTTAGAGATTGCAATGCTAAATTGTAATCCTTTCATTTCGTGCTCATCAGCCAATAAGCCCCGCTATTGCTTTCGCAAAGGAAATTATTCTTTGCTGAATCAGCTTATTTATTCAACCGATTGGTCTTTCTTATATGACTCAGTTGTAATGAATACAGCCATTAATTTTTTTTATATCACCCTAAACTCCCTCTTAGATGTGTGTATTCCTAAGTCAATTCCTTTGACTACTTTTTCAAAACCACCCTGGTTTACACCTAGATTATAACATCTAAAAAATGTAATCCAAATATTTTAAAAAGTTTAAAAAGTCTGGTTCGTGTACAGACTTGGCTAAATATTCCATAGCCAAGTCGAACTTCTTTCTTCTTAATTCACAATGCTATGAGAATTATCTAATCCGTTGTAAAAGGCAATTCGCCCGAAATCCGAGACAGTTTTATAATTTTGTAAACTTGAAGCGTAAATCTTCAAGTTTGCCATCTTCTTTTTTTCTTGGGATGGATAAGACTAGCAATGACACTGATTCTGCTAACCTCTTTGCTAATTTTTTCCAATCAACTTACTCTTCAGTCTGTCCTAATACTAATTCTTACCCTTATACTATTTCTTCCGCTAGTTCTATACCTCCCCCCGTTATTTCACACTCCTCTCTCCTATTAGCTATAAGCTCTCTAAAATCTTCTTACTCTCCTGGGCCGGACAATATTCCTTGTTGTCTACTCAAGGAGTGTAGTTCTTCCCTTTTCTATCCATTGCTAAAGCTTTTTAATCTATCCCTTGAAGCTTCTGTTTTCTTCGAATTTGCAGCATTTCTGCAAATCAGTTGTTTCCCCTGTTCAACATGGATTCGTAAAGAATCGGTCAACTACGACCAATCTGCTTGAGTTTACTTCCTTGGTAAATGATGCTTTCCTTTCGAAAATGCAAACTGATGTCATTTACACTGACTTCAGTAAGGCGTTTGACTCTGTGCACCATGACATTTTACTTTTTAAACTTGACCGAATAGGTTTCCCTCTGTCCCTTTTACTTTGGATTAATTCTTATTTAAAAGGTAGGACCCAAAGAGTAATACTGAGGTTGACTACCTCTAAAAGGGTTCACGTTACTTCTGGTGTTCCTCAAGGTAGTCATCTTGGACCTTTACTCTTTACACTTTTTATAAATGATCTTCCCTCTGTTATATCACATGCCCGTGTACTCATGTATGCGGACGATGTCAAACTTTTTCTATCATACACTAACCCCCTACATCATTCTCGTCTACAAGACGATTTGAACGCTATGCAACTTTGGTGTTCGGCCAATCAATTGCATCTAAATTGTTCAAAGTGTATGTTTATGACATTTAATCGTACTACACCTTATCTTGTCAGTTATACAATCGACAATATCCCTTTGCAACGTATACTAACAGTTAAGGATCTAGGCGTTATTTTCGATTCTAAACTCTGTTTCAATCTTCATATAGATACCATTGTTAATGAGGCAAAAGGTGTACTTGGATTCATTAAACGATGGTCTAAAGAGTTTAACGATCCTTTTATAACAAAACTTCTGTACATCTCTCTTGTTCGCCCTATCCTTGAATACTGCTCTTGCATCTGGTCTCCACAGTATATCAACAGCCAGGATCGTATTGAATCTGTTCAGAAGCAATTTCTGCTTTTTGCCTTACGAGGTTTAAATTGGGACCCTAATCTTCGGTTGCCGTCCTACTCCAGCAGACTGCTTCTTCTCAACCTTCCGTCGTTAATCAACCGTAGGACAATTCTCGGTGTTGTTCTTCTACATAAGTTGATTATTGGCGACATAGATTCTACTTTTCTGCTAGGGCGTCTTCAATTCTCTGTTCCGGCTAGACCAACCAGAAATTATCGCCCGTTATTATTATCTACGTGCACAACAGATTACGCTATGCACAATTCTTTTCGCGTGCTATGTAAAAATTATAATAGTTTGCATCACGTTTTCTCTACCGAACTGTCTCTACCCCTAATAAAATCGTTGCTTTCAGGATACCTTCGGGAAGTCGCTGACCATTCCCAGCTATGAGCAGGGGCATAGCTAGCCGGGCAGGCTGAAAAATTTTCCCCCACCGTGTCGGTGATTTCCCATTACTTTTCTCTTTGTCCTATCCACTTAACACTCTTTATCTAACTTACATTGCTTTACTTTATTAACAATTTTCTTACTTTCTTTTTTCCTACTTATTTATTGTATTTTCTTTATTAATATAGCAAATTAAGATTATTTTTAATTTCCCTTGAGATCACCCTTTTTCCTACTTACAACCTTCTGCTTAGATGTAGGCTCTAATAGCGTCACTGACAAAATTAGCTGTGAAAAGGGGCACAGCTGGCCGGACTGGCAAATAAAACAGCTCCATCGGTCGGTGATGCTATTTAGAAAATTGTATTCTTTAACTAGGCTTTTAGCATATAATTCAATTGTAAAATCTTTTGAATAATGAGGAAGACACTCGTTTTGTCGACCATTAATAAATAAATAAATAAATAAATAAATAAATAAAAGTTATAGCACCTGTCAACTCCGAAAAAGGAGTAAAAAAAATGGTGTTTTAAGTTTCCACACCGGCCATACATGTATATATATATATATATATATATATATTTATACATATCCATATATATATTTATAAATAATGAAATAATCTTTATATTTATTTCCATCGCCCTAAGTATCGCACAAAGCTCTTTAGGTAGGCAATGTATAATTTAAGCGATTTAATTCCCACTTATTTACTTTCTTATATATATATATATATATATATATATATATATATATATATATATATATACGCAACTTTCCAACATACCATTTTGTTTTCAGCATGGTAACACATATATATATATATATATATACATTAACATATGCGTCTGCGAGCTTGTGAAGAGTTTATTGCTGACTTTCATAATAATTCATTTGTCCTCTAACGTGGTTCCGGTGGCAAATGGTCTTAACTTTCGGTGACGTTTTTGCTTCGCTAAAAATTCAAAATTTAAAAAAATTAATAGCCATTGTCCATGACATAACATAACAATGAGAAGATACAAAAATAATTATACGGAACTATTAAAATGCCAGTGATATCCACTTGCACGAAATTATAAATAGTAACTTGGTGATATCCTGCAGCGGAATAAGCAATAAGATTAAAATTTAATAATTATAAGAAATGCAACCAATTATATACCGCACCTGAAGAGAGACATGTACGGCTAATGAAGGCCATCTAGTGGCCAAAATAAGGGAGACGAGTGAAGGTGATCGTCTCATGGTAGGGCGGGTACGCTGGGTCCGGGACCTGATCTGGAAAACTGAAGTGGATTAATAGTGTTTTTATTAAATTATATAAGCGTCTCGCTGTTGTTCCTTACCTTTATTTGTAGTCGCAGCTGTTTATGTTGTTCATTTGTAAGACGTTCCGACTGTTTGATGTTATCGCAGTTTGTGGTTCGTTTTGCATTGTGTTGTATAGGTCTGCTTTGCTACAGACGTGTAGCTTTGTTATCATTGTGCGGACTGCGGGCCAGGGATTTGACTACACCCAAAAGAAACCTATGAGGCAGACGGCGCGGCCTACCGGTAAACAAGCAGTCCCGTAGTAATATAGCGCCCAAATTTGAAGAAACACTTGGCTTCTTTAAAGTCGGTGTGTAAATCAAAGAAAAATAATAAGATACTAATGAAGGTACAGAAAAAATGACTCCCTTAGCCTTAGGATCCACACCGCTGGAGTGTTATGAGGAACGAGTTGATGGCCCATAATCGCAGAGCGAGTACTGGAGACGGAGATTATCAGGATATCCAGTACCCAGCATGAGAAGTCTTTCTTGTAGTGGTTGATGGCAGTAAGTCATATTTGCATGTATGCGAAACGTTCGCGACCATCCTTCATAGCTTGGTGGTAGCACTAACCAAACAACATATAGACTGGACATCACATACAAACAGCGTTGTCACAAAACGTATCGGAGGCATCTGGTCCAAAATAGCGAGTAAGGGAGTAAGATATACATATGATGTATTTTTGAACCGCTTACTCTACAGGAAATTGCTTGGCGCACTCTCTTCCATATGATTTGTGCGATAGAACGGCAACGCTGTTCACTTTTATATCGCTCGCACTTACTCTCAGCTCTCAATGCTCTCTCTATGTTTAGGGATCGTTTCAATGTGTGTGTGTGTGTATTTGTCCGACGAGCAAAACTGAGCACAAATTCAATTTTTCTCAAATGCTGAGGCATAAGGGTAGACCTTTTGAAGGCACGGCTTATATGAAATAGAAAAAGGGTTTGCCACGTCGATGCGAAATTCTGGCATTTTAGTTCGCTATCGTTGGTAAGGGTACCCAAGCGTTGCCATGTGTGCATTTAGAATATTTTGGACTCGCTATACACGCATACTTGTATATTTTGTGTATGAATAGAAGCATTTATGCGCTTGTGTGCCTGTTCATCAAAATCATTAAAAAGAAGGGCGCGCGTCAGACGCGTGCCAATAATGATTTGTATGTATTTTCTTTTGCGCCCATGATCTGCCCATTCACAGATATTTGTATGTGTGTGTCTGTGTGTAAAGGTCCAAAATCAGAAATCCTAAAATCTTGTTAAATTTGCATCGGGGACAGGCAGGCAGGCAAGCAACAGGCACACAAGCGCATAAATGCTTCTATTCATACACAAAATATGCAAGTATGCGTGTATAGCGAGTCCAAAATATTCTAAATGCACACATGGCAACGCTTGGGTACCCTTACCAACGATAGCGAACTAAAATGCCAGAATTTCGCATCGACGTGGCAAACCCTTTCTCTATTTCATATTAGCCGTGCCTTCAAAAGGGTAGAAATGCCTCAGCATTTGAGAAAAATTGAATTTGTGCGCAGTTTTGCTCGTCGGACAAATACACACACACAGACATTGAAACGATCCCTAAACATAGAGAGAGCATTGAGAGCTGAGAGTAAGTGCGAGCGAGATAAAAGTTACCAGCGTTGCCGTTCTATGGCACAAATCATATGGAAGAGAGTGTGCCAAGCACTTTCCTGTAGAGTAAGCGGTTTAAAAATACATCATATGTATATCTTACTCCCTTACTCGCGAGTTTGGACCAGATGCCTCCGATACATTTTGTGACTGCTTCCCGGTACTCATGTCCAGTCTATATGTTGTTTGGTTAGCGGTGGTAGCCAAAACGACAAAGACATCTTGTGATGAAAAAAAGGTGACATATGGGTAGTTTTTGTTAGAGTTTGTCTATTGTGTTTGCCTCTATTTGTTTTGTTTCACTTTGTGTTTACGTTTGGTGTGTGTTGGCCCCAGCAATCTGAGTTTCGGAGACAGGTGACCCAGGACGATATTTTTTCGATCTAGCGCCACATCTATCACACAGCATACCCCAAAAGTGCGACAGATACCAATTGGCCTTCAAGGCCTTCAAGTATTTTATATTTATTAGAAAAACAATATAAAAAATCATTGTTGTGAGTTTTTTCTGTTGTCGATATTTATTTGATCATTTATTTATTATTCATTATTAGTAAGATTTGTTCGTTGGTGTTTATTTATTTATATATTTGATAGGAATTATTTGTGTAGTTTTTGTATTAGGGATTAGTATGGCCCAGGAACAGGTGTCTGATTGGGGCTCTGTTGCTGAGAGAATATGTCGTACACGGACCGCGAGCAGGCGCCATTCCGAAAGAGCAAGAAGGGGTACAGCGCGAGGAATTTCCTCCACCAGTGCCATCGAAGCCACACCGACAGGGCGCGCAAGGAGCGGAGTACTCATACAGCAGCCCAGTATATGTTGCAGCTGCTCAGGCAAGGAGCTGGCGGGGGCCGAATAATTGCCATTTCCGAGTAGAGGACCGCAGAGCGGATGACTTTCAGCCGGAGGAAGCGTATGCCAACGTACGAGAAGCGACGTACCTAAGGCTCGAGCGGTGGAACGTCAAGTTCGATGGCGAGGACGCAATGAATTCTGTCGAGGACTTCGTGTTTCGCCTTGAGTTCCTGCAGAGGCAGTATCAATGCCCGTGGAAGGAGGTCCTGCGTGCCTTTTTCCTGCTCCTGACCGGCCGTGCCCGCGAGTGGTACTGGATGCACCTAAAAAACTGGAGGAGGCATTCATGCGAGACAGGACATCATCCCGAGTAGTGTGCTGGAACTGAAGGCAGTTCGACCATGTCTTTAGATACCGCCTATCTAAGAAGAGTTAGATATTCTGCTACAGACGCGGAAAGCCGGGCACATTCTGTGCTGAATGCGAAAATTGCCCGGGAAACCACAGAGGAAGCGCAATGGTAGCAGGACAGACACGTTTAGGGACGGCGATCGCCGAAAAACAAGAGAGGAACACCTACCATAAACAATAACACTGGCAGAGGAGAAGAATATAGACCATAAGGACCAGGATAAGGTTATATATAAGGATAAAAATGAAGGAAAACCATTAAAAGGCTTACCATATGAAGAACGTGTCCGGGCATACATGTCGGCCCGGCATAGGATTTTTGGTGAGCGACAGCTGGAGGTGATGACATTGGCCACCAGAAGAGTGCTCAAGGCTCGGGCGCGCTTCCGCAGACGCAAGATGACGAGGCACCAGGTCATCGAAGCTGTGAAATGGGAGGATAGCCTAGATCCGCGCGTATTCACCGAAGTGGAGGTCGCTGGAATCAAAATGATAGGGTTGCTAGATACCAGAGCCTCGGCCAGCCTGCTGGGACAGTGGATATTAGTCGTTTGTTGGTTGAAACTTTTATATGTGCATCATTTAAAATGCAGCCGATTGTCGCAGTTTTGTTCTTGTTGTAAAATTGTTGATTCATCAATGTTTTGTGTGTCGTTGCTTGTTACGAAACTGATTGTTTCTCGGTGGGCCGCGCGGCTGGCTCATCGGTTTCACTTTGCTTCTGTGGCACACAGCACCTGAATCCAGCGACGGAGGACGCTGGCCAGATCAAACCAGATCGGCGTAACCATCACGACAGTGAGACGAGTCATCACGGACGGACGCCAACGACGAAGAGGCGGCCGTAGGCGAGACCACGCCCACTTCATCACTGAGTGAGTCTGTTCTACGTCGGCCTTTAATCGCCTGAGTTAAAGGCAGAGGCTGAAGCAGACCCATAGTTGAGGCTCCCTGAAGGAGATCAGATATTTTTTTTTTTGGAATTGTTAACTCTAATTTTTTTTTTGTAAATTGAATACATAATATACTCACGACTAGTCGCAATTAAGGAAATTTCCGAAAGTGCGAACAAAGTGCGAAAGTGCGAAATGGCCCAAAGATTATTGCGTCTGCCAAGATTTTGGTCTACTTTATTGGATTGATTGTCTCCCCTTTCTTTTATTTCTTTGTTATTTTATATTAACATCTCACCTTAGATGGTTACATTTACTTATCGTCACAGCTGTTTATGTTGTTCATCTGTTGGAAGTTCCGATTGTTTCTTGCTATCAATTTGTGACCAGATATTTTTTTTTTGGAATTGTTAACTCTAATGTTTTTTTATGTAAATTGAATACATAATATACTCACGACTAGTCGCAATTAAGGAAATTTCCGAAAGTGCGAACAAAGTGCGAAAGTGCGAAATGGCCCAAAGATTATTACGTCTGCCACGATTTTGGTCAACTTTATTGGATTGATTGTCTCCCCTTTCTTTTATTTCTTTGTTATTTTATATTAACATCTCACCTTAGATGGTTACATTTACTTATCGTCACAGCTGTTTATGTTGTTCAGCTGTTAGAAGTTCCGATTGTTTATTGTTATCAATTTGTGGTTCGTTTTGCACAGTGTTGTGTAAGTCTGTTTTGCCACAGACGTGTAGCTTTGTTGTAATCGATTGTGCCGACTGCGGGCCAGGGATGGGACTACACCCAGAAAAGCCGATAAGCCAGCCTGCGTGGCCCACCGAGAAACAAGAAGTTTCGTAACATTATGGCGCCCAATTAGGTCGCGCGGGGAGCGAAGTACTCATCCAGCAGCCCAGTATATGTCGCCGATGCTTAGCGAGGAACTACCGGAATCCGAATAATCGCCATTTCCGAGTGGAGGACCAGAGAGCGGATGACTTTCAGCCGGAGGAAGCGTATGCCAACGTACGAGAAGCGACGTACCTAAAGCTTGAGCGGTGGAATGTCAAGTTCGATGGCGAGGACGCAATGAATTCTGTCGAGGACTTCGTGTTTCGCCTGGAGTTCATGCAGAGGCAGTTTCAATGCCCGTGGAATGAGGTCCTGAGCGGCACTCACGTGCTCCTAACCGGCCGTGCCCGCGAGTGGTACTGGATGCACGTTCGGCATTCCAGGGTCGTTAGCTGGATGCAACTGTAGCACACACTCTTAGACAGGTTCCTGAGATATCAGACGGAACAGCGAAGGGGTGGACGACTATATTCACCACATGCGTCAACTCATCGCGTGGTTCCAGAAGGTTCCAGAAGGTTCCGCTGAGAGACCGCGATCTGGAGAAAATTTAAAGCGTGGCTTGCAGGAGATCTGCGCAATGGATGTACTCAGCGTGGATCAGTTGCGCCAAGAATGCATAGAGAGTGTAGAGCCACGTTTGTCGCTGTAGCCGGACTGGGTACGTACAGCCGTCGCGTTAGTCACCAGGAACAAGGCCCACAGTTCACATAAACGCCTACTAGTGAACTAGAGGAGGCATTCGTGCTGTAGGCAGTTCGATCATGCCTTTAGATACTGCCTATCAAGCGGAAGATATTCTGCTACAGATGCGGAAAGCCGAACACATTCTGCTTGAAATGCGAAACTATCCGGGAAACCCCAGAGGGAGCGCGATAGTAGCGGGACAGGCGCGTTCAGGGACGGAGAACACGGAGAAGCAGGAGAGGAGCCCCTACTAAAGCCAATAGTCGTTGGAAAGGAGTCGGATATTTGAGATAAGGACCAGGATAAGGGTATTTATAAGATATAAACAAAGGAGGTACATTAAGGGGCTTACCATACGAAGAATGTGTCCGGGAATACATGTCGGTCCGAAATAGATTTTTTGGTATGCGACAGTTTGATGGGATGACGCTGGCCACCAAAAGAGTGGTGAAAGCTAGGGCGCGCTTTCGTAGACGCAGGATGACGAGGCGCCAGGTCATTGAAACTGTAGCCGGGAGGATCCAAAAGAAAAGGGTTATTAGACACCGGAGCTTCGGCCAGTCTTTTGGGAAAGGGTGGTCGAGCATTAGTTATTTAATTATTCATTAGGAGTTAAGGTGCAACCGTACGTTTCGGTAGTCACGAACGCTGGAGGGGAGGATAAATCAATAATTGATAGGGTAGAACTCCTAATCTCGTACGGGGCAGCATAAAAAGATAACGTTATAATCTGCCCCTACCTGAAACAGTGAGCCTATTTTGGAATTGATTCCTGCGAGCTTTTAATCTAACCCCATGCTGTGTTGGACCCGAGAAGGTGATCTCCACGGAACACCAAGGCGAAGAGCTCTTGGTTGTGGCGATGGCACACTATGCGGAAGAAGACGACGGACACAAATACGAGCCAGATTCATGGGAGTTGTCTCGGGAAGAAGGGATAGAATTGGAGGCAGTAAAGCAGGAGTTTTATCTTTGAGCATAGCGGACTAGGATCGACAGACTTAGAGAAGCACACTATCGACTTATTGGAAGGTGCACAACCATTCAAAGATAGACCCTACTCATTATCGCCGCGATGAAGAAGGTAGTGGATGATGAAGTGGACAAAATGTTGATTTTGAAGGTTATAGAAGTGCAACAACCCATTGAGTAATCGCACAGCCGTATTGCGAAGACCGGGGAAACCCCGTTTTTGCCTCGCTGCACGCAACCTCAACAATTTGATGGTGCAAGACGCGTATCCACTACCCTGTATAGAATAGACCGAATCCACTACACCTCCAGTGCGGATCTGAAGTTCGCATATTGGCAGGTCGAACTAGTCGACAAAAGCAAGCCCTATACCGTATTTACCGTACCAGGTAGGCCGCTATACCAGTTTCGCGTCATGCCGTTTGGCTTATACAATGAAGCCCAATGTCTAGTTCGTCTGATGGTCAAGGTAATTCCCAACGAGTTACGGTCCAACGTTTTGTTGTACTTGATTTCCAAACGCAATTGAAATATTTGCGACAAGTGGGCAAATGCTTAAAAGAAGCCAAACTCTATATCGGACTGAAAAAATCCAAATTTGGCCTATGGGCATTAAAATACCTAGGATTCATTATAGGTGGTAGCACGATTCGCATAGACCCCGAACGGGTTATAGCTATTAAACGAATCACCGTGGCTCGGTCACGGAAAGAGTTTCGCTCTTTTTGGGTTGGTACCGGCGCTTTGTGCGAGATTTCGCGGCAATAGCCGCCCCACTCACTGAAATGCTAAAAAAGGATAGCGGAAAGTTTGTATTGAGTGACGAGGTAACACGAGCCGATTATCAGTTGAAGCCCACGCTCCCAAACAAAAACAAAATGGTATGTTGGAAAGTTACGTATATATATATATATATATATATATATATATATATATATATATATAAGAAAGTAAATAAGTGAGAATTAAATCGCTTAATTTATACATTGCCTACCTAAAGAGCTTTGTGGGATGCTTAGGGCGATGGAAATAAATATAAAGATTATTTCATTATTTATAAATATATATATGGATATGTATATATATATGTATATATATATATATATATATATATATATATATATATACATGTATGGCCGGTGTGGAAGCTTAAAACACCATTTTTTTTACTCCTTTTTCGCAGTTGACAGGTGCTATAACTTTTATTTATTTATTTATTTATTTATTTATTTATTAATGGTCGACAAAACGAGTGTCTTCCTCATTATTCAAAAGATTGTACAATAGAATTATATGCTAAAAGCCTAGTTAAAGAATACAATTTTGTAAATAGCATCACCGACCGTCCGGCCAGCTGTGCCCCTTTTCCCAGCTAATTTTGTCAGTGACGCTATTAGAGCCTACATCTAAGCAGAAGGTTGTAAGTAGGAAAAAGGGTGATCTCAAGTGAAATTAAAAATAATCTTAATTTGCTATATTAATAAAGAAAATACAATAAATAGGAAAAAAGAAAGTAAGAAAATTGTTAATAAAGTAAAGCAATGTAAGTTAGATAAAGAGTGTTAAGTGGATAGGACAAAGAGAAAAGTAATGGGAAATCACCGACACGGTGGGGGAAAATTTTTCAGCCTGTCCGGCTAGCTATGCCCCTGCTCATAGCTGGGAATGGTCAGCGACTTTCCGAAGGTATCCTGAAAGCAACGATTTTATTAGGGGTAGAGACAGTTCGGTAGAGAAAACGTGATGCAAACTATTATAATTTTTACATAGCACGCGAAAAGAATTGTGCATAGCGTAATCTGTTGTGCACGTAGATAATAATAACGGGCGATAATTTCTGGTTGGTCTAGCCGGAACAGAGAATTGAAGACGCCCTAGCAGAAAAGGAGAATCTATGTCGCCAATAATCAACTTATGTGGAAGGACAACACCGAGAATTGTCCTACGGTTGATTAACGACGGAAGGTTGAGAAGAAGCAGTCTGCTGGAGTAGGACGGCAACCGAAGATTAGGGTCCCAATTTAAACCTCGTAAGGCAAAACGCAGAAATTGCTTCTGAACAGATTCAATACGATCCAGGCTGTTGATATACTGTGGAGACCAGATGCAAGAGCAGTATTCAAGGATAGGGCGAACAAGAGAGATGTACAGAAGTTTTGTTATAAAAGGATCGTTAAACTCTTTAGATCATCGTTTAATGAATCCAAGTACACCTTTTGCCTCATTAACAATGGTATCTATTTGAAGATTGAAACAGAGTTTAGAATCAAAAATAACGCCTAGATCCTTAACTGTTAGTATACGTTGCAAAGGGATATTGTCGATTGTATAACTGACAAGATAAGGTGTAGTACGATTAAATGTCATAAACATACACTTTGAACAATTTAGATGCAGTTGATTGGCCGAACACGAAAGTTGCATAGCGTTCAAATCGTCTTGTAGACAAGAATGATGTAGGGGGTTAGTGTATAATAGAAAAAGTTTGACATCGTCCGCATACATGAGTACACGGGCATGTGATATAACAGAGGGAAGATCATTTATAAAAAGAGTAAAGAGTAAAAGTCCAAGATTACTACCTTGAGGAACACCAGAAGTAACGTGAACCCTTTTAGAGGTAGTCAACCTCAGTATTACTCTTTGGGTCCTACCTTTTAAATAAGAATTAATCCAAAGTAAAAGGGACAGAGGGAAACCTATTCGGTCAAGTTTAAAAAGTAAAATGTCATGGTGCACAGAGTCAAACGCCTTACTGAAGTCAGTGTAAATGACATCAGTTTGCATTTTCGAAAGGAAAGCATCATTTACCAAGGAAGTAAACTCAAGCAGATTGGTCGTAGTTGACCGATTCTTTACGAATCCATGTTGAACAGGGGAAACAACTGATTTGCAGAAATGCTGCAAATTCGAAGAAAACAGAAGTTTCAAGGGATAGATTAAAAAGCTTTAGCAATGGATAGAAAAGGGAAGAACTACACTCCTTGAGTAGACAACAAGGAATATTGTCCGGCCCAGGAGAGTAAGAAGATTTTAGAGAGCTTATAGCTAATAGGAGAGAGGAGTGTGAAATAACGGGGGGAGGTATAGAACTAGCGGAAGAAATAGTATAAGGGTAAGAATTAGTATTAGGACAGACTGAAGAGTAAGTTGATTGGAAAAAATTAGCAAAGAGGTTAGCAGAATCAGTGTCATTGCTAGTTTTATCCATCCCAAGAAAAAAAGAAGATGGCAAACTTGAAGATTTACGCTTCAAGTTTACAAAATTATAAAACTGTCTCGGATTTCGGGCGAATTGCCTTCTACAACGAATTAGATAATTCTCATAGCATTGTGAATTAAGAAGAAAGAAGTTCGACTTGGCTATGGAATATTTAGCCAAGTCTGTACACGAACCAGACTTTTTAAACTTTTTAAAATAGTTGGATTTTACATTTTTTAAATGTGATAATCTGGGAGTAAACCAGGGTGGTTTTGAAAAAGTAGTCGAAGGAATTGACTTAGGAATACACACATCTAAGAGGGAGTTTAGGGTGATATAAAAAAAATTAATGGCTGTATTCATATCAACTGAGTCATATAGGAAAGACCAATCGGTTGAATAAATAAGCTGATTCAGCAAAGAATAATTTCCTTTGCGAAAGCAATAGCGGGGCTTATTGGCTGATGAACACGAAATGAAAGGATTACAATTTAGCATTGCAATCTCTAAAGTTGGATGATAGACATCCTCAGGAAGAGATAAAGGAGGGGACCTAGACACATTAGAAATAAGGTAGTCGTTAACAAATACAAGGTCAAGCGTTCTATTCATATGATTAGAAATTGAATTGATTTGAAACAACGAAAGATCAAGCATGCAGTCTAAAAAATCGTGCTGTGCTGAGGGCACTAGATAATTTTCAGCAGTGAATAATGACCAAGAGATGTTCAGCAAATCAAAATCACCCAACACCAATAATAGGTTATTATCCCGCACGTGTGAAGAAACTTCTTTAATACAAGTAATATGATTCATATAAACTTGAATATCAGAAGAAGGTGGGACATAAGAGCATGTTACATAGATATTCTGTGTAGGAAAAGACACCTTAACTGAGACAGTCTCAGCGTCAGTAGGCGTACTAAAACAGAATAGTTCAGACTGGAGAGTGGCTTTAACGGCAATTAACACCCCACCACCTCGAGTCGGCCGATCATTTCTAAACAAAATAAAGTTATTCGGTAATATCTCAAAATCAGATATGGTTGAGTTTAACCATGTTTCTGAAAATGCTATTATGTCCGAATCGAATGAAGTGCTGGCAATAAAAAGATTTTTTAGCTTTGAAGTGAGACCTCTGACATTCTGATAATGAATAAAGATTTGGTCAGAAGATGAAGCTAGTTTTTTGGGGCAGAAATGGTACCCTGTATTGAAAGGACTGGAAGGGTGACAGGCTGGTTACGCTTTTTAGGCTTGAACTCATGAACAATCATGTGTGGTGGCCAAAATTTGGGATCACAAATGATTGGGAACATATCATGTGAAACATTTATTTTGAGTGATGAACGCTATGCAACTTTCGTGTTCGGCCAATCAACTGCATCCAAATTGTTCAAAGTGTATGTTTATGACATTTAATCGTACTACACCTTATCTTGTCAGTTATACAATCGACAATATCCCTTTGCAACGTATACTAACAGTTAAGGATCTAGGCGTTATTTTTGATTCTAAACTCTGTTTCAATCTTCAAATAGATACCATTGTTAATGAGGCAAAAGGTGTACTTGGATTCATTAAACGATGATCTAAAGAGTTTAACGATCCTTTTATAACAAAACTTCTGTACATCTCTCTTGTTCGCCCTATCCTTGAATACTGCTCTTGCATCTGGTCTCCACAGTATATCAACAGCCTGGATCGTATTGAATCTGTTCAGAAGCAATTTCTGCGTTTTGCCTTACGAGGTTTAAATTGGGACCCTAATCTTCGGTTGCCGTCCTACTCCAGCAGACTGCTTCTTCTCAACCTTCCGTCGTTAATCAACCGTAGGACAATTCTCGGTGTTGTCCTTCCACATAAGTTGATTATTGGCGACATAGATTCTCCTTTTCTGCTAGGGCGTCTTCAATTCTCTGTTCCGGCTAGACCAACCAGAAATTATCGCCCGTTATTATTATCTACGTGCACAACAGATTACGCTATGCACAATTCTTTTCGCGTGCTATGTAAAAATTATAATAGTTTGCATCACGTTTTCTCTACCGAACTGTCTCTACCCCTAATAAAATCGTTGCTTTCAGGATACCTTCGGAAAGTCGCTGACCATTCCCAGCTATGAGCAGGGGCATAGCTAGCCGGACAGGCTGAAAAATTTTCCCCCACCGTGTCGGTGATTTCCCATTACTTTTCTCTTTGTCCTATCCACTTAACACTCTTTATCTAACTTACATTGCTTTACTTTATTAACAATTTTCTTACTTTCTTTTTTCCTATTTATTGTATTTTCTTTATTAATATAGCAAATTAAGATTATTTTTAATTTCACTTGAGATCACCCTTTTTCCTACTTACAACCTTCTGCTTAGATGTAGGCTCTAATAGCGTCACTGACAAAATTAGCTGGGAAAAGGGGCACAGCTGGCCGGACGGTCGGTGATGCTATTTACAAAATTGTATTCTTTAACTAGGCTTTTAGCATATAATTCTATTGTACAATCTTTTGAATAATGAGGAAGACACTCGTTTTGTCGACCATTAATAAATAAATAAATAAATAAATAAATAAATAAAAGTTATAGCACCTGTCAACTGCGAAAAAGGAGTAAAAAAAATGGTGTTTTAAGCTTCCACACCGGCCATACATGTATATATATATATATATATATATATATATATATATACATATATATATACATATCCATATATATATTTATAAATAATGAAATAATCTTTATATTTATTTCCATCGCCCTAAGCATCCCACAAAGCTCTTTAGGTAGGCAATGTATAAATTAAGCGATTTAATTCTCACTTATTTACTTTCTTATATATATATATATATATATATATATATATATATATATATATATATATATATACGTAACTTTCCAACATACCATTTTGTTTTTGTTTGGGAGCGTGGGCTTCAACTGATAATCGGCTCGTGTTACCTCGTCACTCAATACAAACTTTCCGCTATCCTTTTTTAGCATTTCAGTGAGTGGGGCGGCTATTGCCGCGAAATCTCGCACAAAGCGCCGGTACCAACCCAAAAAGAGCGAAACTCTTTCCGTGACCGAGCCACGGTGATTCGTTTAATAGCTATAACCCGTTCGGGGTCTATGCGAATCGTGCCACCACCTATAATGAATCCTAGGTATTTTAATGCCCATAGGCCAAATTTGGATTTTTTCATCCGATATAGAGTTTGGCTTCTTTTAAGCATTTGCCCACTTGTCGCAAATATTTCAATTGCGTTTGGAAATCAAGTACAACAAAACGTTGGACCGTAACTCGTTGGGAATTACCTTGACCATCAGACGAACTAGACATTGGGCTTCATTGTATAAGCCAAACGGCATGACGCGAAACTGGTATAGCGGCCTACCTGGTACGGTAAATACGGTATAGGGCTTGCTTTTGTCGACTAGTTCGACCTGCCAATATGCGAACTTCAGATCCGCACTGGAGATGTAGTGGATTCGGTCTATTCTATACAGGGTAGTGGATACGCGTCTTGCACCATCAAATTGTTGAGGTTGCGTGCAGCGAGGCAAAAACGGGGTTTCCCCGGTCTTCGCAATACGGCTGTGCGATTACTCAATGGGTTGTTGCACTTCTATAACCTTCAAAATCAACATTTTGTCCACTTCATCATCCACTACCTTCTTCATCGCGGCGATAATGAGTAGGGTCTATCTTTGAATGGTTGTGCACCTTCCAATAAGTCGATAGTGTGCTTCTCTAAGTCTGTCGATCCTAGTCCGCTATGCTCAAAGATAAAACTCCTGCTTTACTGCCTCCAATTCTATCCCTTCTTCCCGAGACAACTCCCATGAATCTGGCTCGTATTTGTGTCCGTCGTCTTCTTCCGCATAGTGTGCCATCGCCACAACCAAGAGCTCTTCGCCTTGGTGTTCCGTGGAGATCACCTTCTCGGGTCCAACACAGCAGGGGCTAGATTAAAAGCTCGCAGGAATCAATTCCAAAATAGGCCCACTGTTTCAGGTAGGGGCAGATTATAACGTTATCTTTTTATGCTGCCCCGTACGAGATTAGGAGTTCTACCCTATCAATTATTGATTTATCCTCCCCTCCAGCGTTCGTGACTACCGAAACGTACGGTTGCACCTTAACTCCTAATGAATAATTAAATAACTAATGCTCGACCACCCTTTCCCAAAAGACTGGCCGAAGCTCCGGTGTCTAATAACCCTTTTCTTTTGGATCCTCCCGGCTACAGTTTCAATGACCTGGCGCCTCGTCATCCTGCGTCTACGAAAGCGCGCCCTAGCTTTCACCACTCTTTTGGTGGCCAGCGTCATCCCATCAAACTGTCGCATACCAAAAAATCTATTTCGGACCGACATGTATTCCCGGACACATTCTTCGTATGGTAAGCCCCTTAATGTACCTCTTTTGTTTATATCTTATAAATACCCTTATCCTGGTCCTTATCTCAAATATCCGACTCCTTTCCAACGACTATTGGCTTTAGTAGGGGCTCCTCTCCTGCTTCTCCGTGTTCTCCGTCCCTGAACGCGCCTGTCCCGCTACTATCGCGCTCCCTCTGCGGTTTCCCGGATAGTTTCGCATTTCAAGCAGAATGTGTTTTGCTTTCCGCATCTGTAGCAGAATATCTTCCGCTTGATAGGCAGTATCTAAAGGCATGATCGAACTGCCTACAGCACGAATGCCTCCTCTAGTTCACTAGTAGGCGTTTATGTGAACTGTGGGCCTTGTTCCTGGTGACTAACGCGACGGCTGTACGTACCCAGTCCGGCTACAGCGACAAACGTGCCTCTACACTCTCTATGCATTCTTGGCGCAACTGATCCACGCTGAGTACATCCATTGCGCAGATCTCCTGCAAGCCACGCTTTAAATTTTCTCCAGATCGCGGTCTCTCAGCGGAACCTTCTGGAACCTTCTGGAACCACGCGATGAGTTGACGCATGTGGTGAATATAGTCGTCCACCCCTTCGCTGTTCCGTCTGATATCTCAGGAACCTGTCTAAGAGTGTGTGCTACAGTTGCATCCAGCTAACGACCCTGGAATGACGAACGTGCATCCAGTACCACTCGCGGGCACGGCCGGTTAGGAGCACGTGAGTGCCGCTCAGGACCTCATTCCACGGGCATTGAAACTGCCTCTGCATGAACTCCAGGCGAAACACGAAGTCCTCGACAGAATTCATTGCGTCCTCGCCATCGAACTTGACATTCCACCGCTCAAGCTTTAGGTACGTCGCTTCTCGTACGTTGGCATACGCTTCCTCCGGCTGAAAGTCATCCGCTCTCTGGTCCTCCACTCGGAAATGGCGATTATTCGGATTCCGGTAGTTCCTCGCTAAGCATCGGCGACATATACTGGGCTGCTGGATGAGTACTTCGCTCCCCGCGCGACCTAATTGGGCGCCATAATGTTACGAAACTTCTTGTTTCTCGGTGGGCCACGCAGGCTGGCTTATCGGCTTTTCTGGGTGTAGTCCCATCCCTGGCCCGCAGTCGGCACAATCGATTACAACAAAGCTACACGTCTGTGGCAAAACAGACTTACACAACACTCTGCAAAACGAACCACAAATTGATAACAATAAACAATCGGAACTTCTAACAGCTGACCAACATAAACAGCTGTGACGATAAGTAAATGTAACCATCTAAGGTGAGATGTTAATATAAAATAACAAAGAAATAAAAGAAAGGGGAGACAATCAATCCAATAAAGTTAACCAAAATCTTGGCAGACGCAATAATCTTTGGGCCATTTCACACTTTCGCACTTTGTTCGCACTTTCGGAAATTTCCTTAATTGCGACTAGTCGTGAGTATATTATGTATTCAATTTACAAAAAAAAAATTAGAGTTAACAATTCCAAAAAAAAAAATATCTGGTCTCCCTCAGGGAGCCTCAACTATGGGTCTGCTTCAGCCTCTGCCTTTTACTCAGGCGAGGGAAGGCCGACGTAGAACAGACTCACTCAGTGATGAAGTGGGCGTGGTCTCGCCTACGGCCGCCTCTTCGTCGTTGGCGTCCATCCGTGATGGCTTGTCTCACCGTCGTGATGGTTACGCCGATCTGGTTTGATCTGGCCAGCGTCCTCCGTCGCTGGATTCAGGTGCTGTGTGCCACAGAAGCAAAGAGATACCGATGAGCCAGCCGCGCGACCCACCGAGAAACAATCAGTTTCGTAACAAGCAACGACACACAAAACATTGATGAATCAACAATTTTACAACAAGAACAAAACTGCGACAATCGGCTGCATTTTAAATGATGCACATATAAAAGCTTCAACCAACAAACGACTAATATCCACTGTCCCAGCAGGCTGACCGAGGCTCTGGTGTCTAGCAACCCTTTCATTTTAATTCCAGCGACCTCCACTTCGGTGAATACGCGCGGATCTAGGCTATCCTCCCATTTCACAGCTTCGATGACCTGGTGCCTCGTCATCTTGCGTCTGCGGGAGCGCGCCCGAGCCTTGAGCACTCTTCTGGTGGCCAATGTCATCACCTCCAGCTGTCGCTCACCAAAAATCCTATGCCGGGCCGACATGTATGCCCGGACACGTTCTTCATATGGTAAGCCTTTTAATGGTTTTCCTTAATTTTTATCCTTATATATAACCTTATCCTGGTCCTTATGGTCTATATTCTTCTCCTCTGCCAGTGTTATTGTTTATGGTAGGTGTTCCTCTCTTGTTTTTCGGCGATCGCCGTCCCTAAACGTGTCTGTCCTGCTACCATTGCGCTTCCTCTGTGGTTTCCCGGGCAATTTTCGCATTCAGCACAGAATGTGCCCGGCTTTCCGCGTCTGTAGCAGAATATCTTCCTCTTCTTAGATAGCCGGTATCTAAAGACATGGTCGAACTGCCTTCAGTTCCAGCACACTACTCGGGATGATGTCCTGTCTCGCATGATTGCATCCTCCAGTTTTTTAGGTGCATCCAGTACCACTCGCGGGCACGGCCGGTCAGGAGCAGGAAAAAGGCACGCAGGACCTCCTTCCACGGGCATTGATACTGCCTCTGCAGGAACTCAAGGCGAAACACGAAGTCCTCGACAGAATTCATTGCGTCCTCGCCATCGAACTTGACGTTCTACCGCTCGAGCCTTAGGTACGTCGCTTCTCGTACGTTGGCATACGCTTCCTCCGGCTGAAAGTCATCCGCTCTGCGGTCCTCTACTCGGAAATGGCAATTATTCGGCCCCCGCCAGTTCCTTGCCTGAGCAGCTGCAACATATACTGGGCTGCTGTATGAGTACTCCGCTCCTTGCGCGCCCTGTCGGTGTGGCTTCGGTGGCACTGGTGGAGGAAATTCCTCGCGCTGTACCCCTTCTTGCTCTTTCGGAATGGCGCCTGCTCGCGGTCCATGTACGACATATCGAAGGCTTCGACGCAGTGTTATTCTCTCAGCAACAGAGCCCCAATCAGACACCTGTTCCTGGGCCATACTAATCCCTAATACAAAAAACCACACAAATAATTCCTATCAAATATATAAATAAATAAACACCAACGAACAAATCTTACTAATAATGAATAATAAATAAATGATCAAATAAATATCGACAACAGAAAAAACTCACAACAATGATTTTTTATATTGTTTTTCTAATAAATATAAAATACTTGAAGGCCTTGAAGGCCAATTGGTATCTGTCGCACTTTTGGGGTATGCTGTGTGATAGATGTGGCGCTAGATCGAAAGAATATCGTCCTGGGTCACCTGTCTCCGAAACTCAGATTGCTGGGGCCAACACACACCAAACGTAAACACAAAGTGAAACAAAACAAATAGAGACAAGCACAATAGCCAAACTCTAACAAAAACTACCCATATGTCACCTTTTTTTTCATCACAAGATGCCTTTGTCGTTGTGGCTACCACTACTAACCAAACAACACCAACACCACTAACAAACAACATTGTGCCTGTTCATCAAAATCATTAAAAAGAAGGGCGCGCGTCAGACGCGTGCCAATAATGATTTGTATGTATTTTCTTTTGCGCCCATGATCTGCCCATTCACAGATATTTGTATGTGTGTGTCTGTGTGTAAAGGTCCAAAATCAGAAATCCTAAAATCTTGTTAAATTTGCATCGGGGACAGGCAGGCAGGCAAGCAACAGGCACACAAGCGCATAAATGCTTCTATTCATACACAAAATATGCAAGTATGCGTGTATAGCGAGTCCCAAATATTCTAAATGCACACACGGCAACGCTTGGGTACCCTTACCAACGATAGCGAACTAAAATGCCAGAATTTCGCATCGACGTGGCAAACCCTTTCTCTATTTCATATTAGCCGTGCCTTCAAAAGGGTAGAAATGCCTCAGCATTTGAGAAAAATTGAATTTGTGCGCAGTTTTGCTCGTCGGACAAGTACACACACACAGACATTGAAACGATCCCTAAACATAGAGAGAGCATTGAGAGCTGAGAGTAAGTGCGAGCGAGATAAAAGTTACCAGCGTTGCCGTTCTATGGCACAAATCATATGGAAGAGAGTGTGCCAAGCACTTTCCTGTAGAGTAAGCGGTTTAAAAATACATCATATGTATATCTTACTCCCTTACTCGCGAGTTTGGACCAGATGCCTCCGATACATTTTGTGACTGCTTCCCGGTACTCATGTCCAGTCTATATGTTGTTTGGTTAGCGGTGGTAGCCACAACGACAAAGACATCTTGTGATGAAAAAAAGGTGACATATGGGTAGTTTTTGTTAGAGTTTGTCTATTGTGTTTGCCTCTATTTGTTTTGTTTCACTTTGTGTTTACGTTTGGTGTGTGTTGGCCCCAGCAATCTGAGTTTCGGAGACAGGTGACCCAGGACGATATTTTTTCGATCTAGCGCCACATCTATCACACAGCATACCCCAAAAGTGCGACAGATACCAATTGGCCTTCAAGGCCTTCAAGTATTTTATATTTATTAGAAAAACAATATAAAAAATCATTGTTGTGAGTTTTTTCTGTTGTCGATATTTATTTGATCATTTATTTATTATTCATTATTAGTAAGATTTGTTCGTTGGTGTTTATTTATTTATATATTTGATAGGAATTATTTGTGTAGTTTTTGTATTAGGGATTAGTATGGCCCAGGAACAGGTGTCTGATTGGGGCTCTGTTGCTGAGAGAATATGTCGTACACGGACCGCGAGCAGGCGCCATTCCGAAAGAGCAAGAAGGGGTACAGCGCGAGGAATTTCCTCCACCAGTGCCATCGAAGCCACACCGACAGGGCGCGCAAGGAGCGGAGTACTCATACAGCAGCCCAGTATATGTTGCAGCTGCTCAGGCAAGGAGCTGGCGGGGGCCGAATAATTGCCATTTCCGAGTAGAGGACCGCAGAGCGGATGACTTTCAGCCGGAGGAAGCGTATGCCAACGTACGAGAAGCGACGTACCTAAGGCTCGAGCGGTGAAACGTCAAGTTCGATGGCGAGGACGCAATGAATTCTGTCGAGGACTTCGTGTTTCGCCTTGAGTTCCTGCAGAGGCAGTATCAATGCCCGTGGAAGGAGGTCCTGCGTGCCTTTTTCCTGCTCCTGACCGGCCGTGCCCGCGAGTGGTACTGGATGCACCTAAAAAACTGGAGGAGGCATTCATGCGAGACAGGACATCATCCCGAGTAGTGTGCTGGAACTGAAGGCAGTTCGACCATGTCTTTAGATACCGCCTATCTAAGAAGAGTTAGATATTCTGCTACAGACGCGGAAAGCCGGGCACATTCTGTGCTGAATGCGAAAATTGCCCGGGAAACCACAGAGGAAGCGCAATGGTAGCAGGACAGACACGTTTAGGGACGGCGATCGCCGAAAAACAAGAGAGGAACACCTACCATAAACAATAACACTGGCAGAGGAGAAGAATATAGACCATAAGGACCAGGATAAGGTTATATATAAGGATAAAAATTAAGGAAAACCATTAAAAGGCTTACCATATGAAGAACGTGTCCGGGCATACATGTCGGCCCGGCATAGGATTTTTGGTGAGCGACAGCTGGAGGTGATGACATTGGCCACCAGAAGAGTGCTCAAGGCTCGGGCGCGCTTCCGCAGACGCAAGATGACGAGGCACCAGGTCATCGAAGCTGTGAAATGGGAGGATAGCCTAGATCCGCGCGTATTCACCGAAGTGGAGGTCGCTGGAATTAAAATGAAAGGGTTGCTAGACACCAGAGCCTTGGTCAGCCTGCTGGGACAGTGGATATTAGTCGTTTGTTGGTTGAAGCTTTTATATGTGCATCATTTAAAATGCAGCCGATTGTCGCAGTTTTGTTCTTGTTGTAAAATTGTTGATTCATCAATGTTTTGTGTGTCGTTGCTTGTTACGAAACTGATTGTTTCTCGGTGGGTCGCGCGGCTGGCTCATCGGTATCTCTTTGCTTCTGTGGCACACAGCACCTGAATCCAGCGACGGAGGACGCTGGCCAGATCAAACCAGATCGGCGTAACCATCACGACGGTGAGACGAGCCATCACGGATGGACGCCAACGACGAAGAGGCGGCCGTAGGCGAGACCACGCCCACTTCATCACTGAGTGAGTCTGTTCTACGTCGGCCTTCCCTCGCCTGAGTAAAAGGCAGAGGCTGAAGCAGACCCATAGTTGAGGCTCCCTGAGGGAGACCAGATATATTTTTTTTGGAATTGTTAACTCTAATTTTTTTTTTGTAAATTGAATACATAATATACTCACGACTAGTCGCAATTAAGGAAATTTCCGAAAGTGCGAACAAAGTGCGAAAGTGCGAAATGGCCCAAAGATTATTGCGTCTGCCAAGATTTTGGTCAACTTTATTGGATTGATTGTCTCCCCTTTCTTTTATTTCTTTGTTATTTTATATTAACATCTCACCTTAGATGGTTACATTTACTTATCGTCACAGCTGTTTATGTTGTTCAGCTGTTAGAAGTTCCGATTGTTTATTGTTATCAATTTGTGGTTCGTTTTGCAGAGTGTTGTGTAAGTCTGTTTTGCCACAGACGTGTAGCTTTGTTGTAATCGATTGTGCCGACTGCGGGCCAGGGATGGGACTACACCCAGAAAAGCCGATAAGCCAGCCTGCGTGGACCACCGAGAAACAAGAAGTTTCGTAACATTATGGCGCCCAATTAGGTCGCGCGGGGAGCGAAGTACTCATCCAGCAGCCCAGTATATGTCGCCGATGCTTAGCGAGGAACTACCGGAATCCGAATAATCGCCATTTCCGAGTGGGGGACCAGAGAGCGGATGATTTTCAGCCGGAGGAAGCGTATGCCAACGTACGAGAAGCGACGTACCTAAAGCTTGAGCGGTGGAATGTCAAGTTCGATGGCGAGGACGCAATGAATTCTGTCGAGGACTTCGTGTTTCGCCTGGAGTTCATGCAGAGGCAGTTTCAATGCCCGTGGAATGAGGTCCTGAGCGGCACTCACGTGCTCCTAACCGGCCGTGCCCGCGAGTGGTACTGGATGCACGTTCGGCATTTCAGGGTCGTTAGCTGGATACAACTGTAGCACACACTCTTAGACAGGTTCCTGAGATATCAGACGGAACAGCGAAGGGGTAGACGACTATATTCACCACATGCGTCAACTCATCGCGTGGTTCCAGAAGGTTCCAGAAGGTTCCGCTGAGAGACCGCGATCTGGAGAAAATTTAAAGCGTGGCTTGCAGGAGATCTGCGCAATGGATGTACTCAGCGTGGATCAGTTGCGCCAAGAATGCATAGAGAGTGTAGAGGCACGTTTGTCGCTGTAGCCGGACTGGGTACGTACAGCCGTCGCGTTAGTCACCAGGAACAAGGCCCACAGTTCACATAAACACCTACTAGTGAACTAGAGGAGGCATTCGTGCTGTAGGCAGTTCGATCATGCCTTTAGATACTGCCTATCAAGCGGAAGATATTCTGCTACAGATGCGGAAAGCCGAACACATTCTGCTTGAAATGCGAAACTATCCGGGAAACCCCAGAGGGAGCGCGATAGTAGCGGGACAGGCGCGTTCAGGAACGGAGAACACGGAGAAGCAGGAGAGGAGCCCCTACTAAAGCCAATAGTCGTTGGAAAGGAGTCGGATATTTGAGATAAGGACCAGGATGAGGGTATTTATAAGATATAAACAAAAGAGGTACATTAAGGGGCTTACCATACGAAGAATGTGTCCGGGAATACATGTCGGTCCGAAATAGATTTTTTGGTATGCGACAGTTTGATGGGATGACGCTGGCCACCAAAAGAGTGGTGAAAGCTAGGGCGCGCTTCCGTAAACGCAGGATGACGAGGCGCCAGGTCATTGAAACTGTAGCCGGGAGGATCCAAAAGAAAAGGGTTATTAGACACCGGAGCTTCGGCCAGTCTTTTGGGAAAGGGTGGTCGAGCATTAGTTATTTAATTATTCATTAGGAGTTAAGGTGCAACCGTACGTTTCGGTAGTCACGAACGCTGGAGGGGAGGATAAATCAATAATTGATAGGGTAGAACTCCTAATCTCGTACGGGGCAGCATAAAAAGATAACGTTATTATCTGCCCCTACCTGAAACATTGAGTCTATTTTCGAATTGATTCCTGCGAGCTTTTAATCTAGCCCCTGCTGTGTTGGACCCGAGAAGGTGATCTCCACGGAACACCAAGGCGAAGAGCTCTTGGTTGTGGCGATGGCACACTATGCGGAAGAAGACGACGGACACAAAAACGAGCCAGATTCATGGGAGTTGTCTCGGGAAGAAGGGATAGAATTGGAGGCAGTAAAGCAGGAGTTTTATCTTTGAGCATAGCGGACTAGGATCGACAGACTTAGAGAAGCACACTATCGACTTATTGGAAGGTGCACAACCATTCAAAGATAGACCCTACTCATTATCGCCGCGATGAAGAAAGTAGTGGATGATGAAGTGGACAAAATGTTGAGTTTGAAGGTTATAGAAGTGCAACAACCCATTGAGTAATCGCACAGCCGTATTGCGAAGACCGGGGAAACCCCGTTTTTGCCTCGCTGCACGCAACCTCAACAATTTGATGGTGCAAGACGCGTATCCACTACCCTGTATAGAATAGACCGAATCCACTACATCTCTAGTGCGGATCTGAAGTTCGCATATTGGCAGGTCGAACTAGTCGACAAAAGCAAGCCCAATACCGTATTTACCGTACCAGGTAGGGCGCTATACCAGTTTCGCGTCATGCCGTTTGGCTTATACAATGAAGCCCAATGTCTAGTTCGTCTGATGGTCAAGGTAATTCCCAACGAGTTACGGTCCAACGTTTTGTTGTACTTAATTTCCAAACGCACTTGAAATATTTGCGACAAGTGGGCAAATGCTTAAAAGAAGCCAAACTCTATATCGGACTGAAAAAATCCAAATTTGGCCTATGGGCATTAAAACACCTAGGATTCATTATAGGTGGTGGCACGATTCGCATAGACCCCGAACGGGTTATAGCTATTAAACGAATCCCCGTGGCTCGGTCACGGAAAGAGTTTCGCTCTTCTTGGGCAAAGCAGGTTGGTACCGGCGCTTTGTGCGAGATTTCGCGGCAATGGCCGCCCCACTCACTGAAATGCTAAAAAAGGATAGCGGAAAGTTTGTATTGAGTGACGAGGTAACACGAGCCGTTTATCAGTTGAAGCCCACGCTCCCAGTACTTGGGCACGCAGATTTTTCGAAGCCCGTTTTCGTGCAGTGCGATGCGTCTCAGTTTGGTGTGGGAGCGGTGTTATTTCAAAAATACACTGAAGATCAGAAACGACCCATAGCCTTCTTTTCAGCCAAGTTGAACGAACGCCAACGGCATTATTCCGTCACTGAAAAGAAGTGGTTAGCGTCAATACTGGGATGGCGATCACCAGCATCACAGACCACGCCAGTCTAAAATTCCTCGCGGTTTTACTGGCCCGGCATGGTTAGTCAGGTAAATGATTGCGTGAGACAGTGTGTAACATGCAAGGAAGTCAAGGCACCAAACTTTCGCATGCAAGTGTTTCTAGGAGAGGAGGTAGTGACCGGGCGACCATTCCAAAAATTATATATTGACTTTCTCGAAAAATACCCATGTTCGAAGCAAGGGCACGCCTGGATCTTCGTGGTAGTCGACCATTTTTCGAAATACATTTTCTTAAAAGCGATGCGGGCGGCTACGGCTCTTAACGTGGTGGAGTTTTTGGTCAGCGAAATTTTTGATAAGTTTGGAGTACCCGAGGTCATTCACTCTTACAACGGATGTCAGTTCATATCCAGTACGTTCCAAAACATGATGTTAGCTTTCAACATCTCGCCCATGCGCACCGAAGTCTACCACAAAACAAGGCGAGCGAGCGAGTTAATCGTACCGCGTTGTCGGCCATCCGGGCGTATCTAGAGCAAGATCACCGCGACTGGGACCTCTACATTCCAGAAATAGAGGTGTCCATACGCAATGCCATACACACCGCGACCGGGGTAACCCCTTTCTTTGCCGTTTTCGGATATCATATCATATCCTTAACGGGGCATGCTACCGATTGCCTCGTAGGTAAGCGTCTCTGAGTGATCATGAGATCTCCCATTTGCACCCAGCAGACAAAATACTCCTGATTAGACAGCGAGTCCAAGGCTGGCTACATCAGGCTTACGTAAGAAGTCAGCGGCAGTACAATACTCGAGCCCGGGTGTTCCAGGCGGAGAAGAGCCAAACTTGAAAAACACTTCCTGTACTAGGAGGTTGCTAACATCTTCTGCGGTAGCTTTTATGATGGCCAATCAGACACGACGTTCTACCTACGCAGGCCGGCCCATCGAGCCAAGCAGCAGTCATGCCGGTGCTCATTGACGAAGTCTCAGTCGAAAAGGTGCTGACTATCGCCAGAAGCCTAAAGCTCAATAAGGTATCGGGTCTGAGTGGAATCCCGAACTGAAACTAGCCATGTCCTTGTAGTCCGCTCAGTTTGTGCAGCTTTTTAACATGTGTAGTAAGCGACATCTGGTAGGAACGCACCCCATTCCCAAATTTCTCCTGATCGGCAACAGTATCGTTCGGTTCACGGAATCGGTGCGTTACTCCGTAGCGATGTGCACTGCATTCCGAATCGCTACCTCCACGTGAGGTAGGTACGCATCCCATTCCTTATGGTCCTGATGCGAATATCTTCTGATCGCCAGTACCGTTTGGTTTACGCGTTCGACGTCGTTACTTCGAGGTAAGAGTATAGGGGTGCGCAAATGCGTAATACCAAATGCCTGGGCCATTGCCTCAAACGACTTTGAAATAAATTGTCGCCCATTAATCGAATGGATCACCTCAGAAGAGCCAAACTTGAAAAACACTACCTGTACTAGGAGGTTGATAACATCTTCTGCGGTAGCTTTTATGATAGCCCTCAGGAACTTTGAAAAGTGGTCTATGACGGCAAATATCCACGCATGCCGTTATTTTCGCAGTTATTTACCCAAGAAGTCGATATAGATCAGCGCGTACCTCTTCCAAATTTTGACCTGGTTTTGGTCTCCTTAAAGGTGTTGCATTTCGATACATTGCCTTTTGTGTATCGCCATGTTGGGACAACAATATCGCCTTCATAATGCGTGCAGCGGTTTGTTTATACTTTCATGAGCTTACATCTCGTCCGCATGTGCTTGTTGAACGAGTCCTGCAGTCAGCAACTCTGCCTCACAGAGTTTCAGGCTGTGCCTCAAATCCGAAAATTTCCATTGTTGACTCATCTTCTCATTCATCAGTTTGATAATCAGCGTTCTCCAAGTCATGGGTCTAAAGTCCCAGAAGATCCTCCGGAGTCAATTCCACCTTTTCCACGCAACGACGTAGTCATCTCCCTTCCGGTATCGTATAGAAAAGGGGAACACTTAAGTCATAGAAACGTTTGAGCCACTGTTGGCTTGCGTGGCCGGGGATTACCGTGAGCAGCATCAATTCCACGTACGGTCGGAGTCGCGTTATGGCTTGTTTGGCTGCTAGGCACTTCTTCTCCGTCACTTAATAGCTTATCTGTTGAACTTCGACGAAAAAATGCGATAGGCTTTTCCAGCTGCTCGTCATCCAGCTGAAATCACACGGCTCCCACGCAAAAGTGAAATGACATCGTTGTCGAATACAATGTCCTGTACTGGGTCTTTACGCGCACAAAATGGCAGCCTGTAGATTAACAGTTACTACCTTAGTATACGACACAATGGGCAGAAGGTTGCTAGTGACTTCAAGGCCTGGGTATAGGAATGAGGCAGTCAAGAAACTAACACAAGAGGTCGTTCCTGTGGGAAAGCTTCGCCCTCGATATAGCCTTGGGTCAGAAAATACCTTTGGTGGGGCTGTATCAAATCAATAATCGATCTAACCCTCCCAATCTCGTCACTTTTCAGCTCAACAAAATTGGAATTAAGCGATGTACACACCGCAAGCGAGCATTTCACAGTGGTATGCACGTTTGGTGAAGGAACTGCAGCCAGAACGAGAAGCTTAACTAATAGGCTAATAGGGCTAGAAAACTGCTAACGAAGGCCATACGACAAAGCAGGCGTGAATGCTTTCTGGAAAAATGCGCTTAGCCGAATATGATCCTTGGGGCAAGGCAAATAAAAACATCGTCAAAAGACATTATACCGGCAAGAAAACGCAGCCCTCTGAGGTGATTGAACTTAAGTTGATTGTGTAAACGCTATTCCCAATCAGACACGACGTTCTACCTACGCAGGCCGGCCCATCGAGCCAAGCAGCAGTCATGCCGGGGCTCATTGACGAAGTCTCAGTCGAAAAGGTGCTGACTATCGCCAGAAGCCTAAAGCTCAATAAGGTATCGGGTCTGGGTGGAATCCCGAACTGAAACTAGCCATGTCCTTGTAGTCCGCTCAGTTTGTGCAGCTTTTTAACATGTGTAGTAAGAGACATCTGGTAGGAACGCACCCCATTCCCAAATTTCTCCTGATCGGCAACAGTATCGTTCGGTTCACGCAATCGGTGGCGTTACTCCGTAGCGATGTGCACTGCATTCCGAATCGCTACCTTCACGTCAGGTAGGTACACATCCCATTCCTTATGGTCCTGATGCGAATATCTTCTGATCGCCAGTACCGTTTGGTTTACGCGTTCGACGTCGTTACTTCGAGGTAAGAGCATAGGGGTGCGCAAATGCGTAATACCAAATGCCTGGGCCATTGCCTCAAACGACTTTGAAATAAATTGTCGCCCATTAATCGAATGGATCACCTCAGAAGAGCCAAACTTGAAAAACACTACCTGTACTAGGAGGTTGATAACATCTTCTGCGGTAGCTTTTATGATAGCCCTCAGGAGCTTTGAAAAGTGGTCTATGACGGCAAATATCCACACATGCCGTTATTTTTGCCGTTATTTACTTAGGAAGTCGATGTAGATTGGCGCGTACCTCTTCCCAATTTTGACTTGGTTTTGGTCTCCTTACAGGTGGTGCATTTCGATACATTGCCTTTTGTGTATCGCCATGTTGGAACAACAATATCGCCTTCATAATGCGTGCAGCGTTTTGCTCATACTTTCATGAGCTGACATCTTGACCGCATGTGCTTGTTGAACGAGTCTTGCATTCAGCAACTCTGGCAAACAGAGTTTCAGGTTGTGCCTCAAATCCGAAAACTTCCGTCGTTGGCTCATCATCTCATTCATC